>NC_090449.1:863724031-864026547 GCF_031143425.1 Pleurodeles waltl
CGCACACCCGACAACCTCGCCTCCCTCAAAGACGCCAACCGTGAACACCACCAACGGATCAGAGTCGCCAAGCGCGCCCACTTCACTGAACGCATCAACAACAACGCCCACGACTGCAAAGAACTCTTCAGCATCGTGAAGGAACTCTCAAACCCCAACGCCAACTCCAACGACATCCCGCCCTCCCAGAAACTCTGCGACGACCTCTCCACCTTCTTCCACCAGAAAATCACAACCATTCACGACAGCTTCAACACCACTCCGCCGCCAGAACCCACCCCTGACATCTCCACAGACACCTGCCGCCTCACCGCCTGGACCCACGTGGACGACACCGAAACAATGACAACCATGAACACCATCCACTCAGGCTCCCCCACGGACCCATGCCCACATCACGTGTTCAACAAAGCCAACACCATCATCGCCCCCAAACTCCGCAAGATCATCAATCTCTCCTTCGACTCCGCCACCTTCCCAGACAGCTGGAAACACGCAGAAATCCAACCCCTTCTCAAGAAACCCAAGGCTGACCCAAACGACCTCAAAAACTTCCGACCGATCTCTCTCCTCCCTTTTCCAGCAAAAGTCATCGAGAAGATCGTCAACACCCAGCTCGCCCTCTTCCTCGAAGACAACTCCATCCTAGACCCCTCTCAATCCGGTTTCAGACGAAATCACAGCACCGAGATTGCACTCCTCGCCGCCACAGATGACATCAGAACTCAAATGGACAACGGCGAAACCTCGGCCCTCATCCTCCTCGACCTATCTGCCGCTTTTGACACAGTCTGCCACCGCACCCTACTGACCCGCCTCCATGAAGCCGGCATCCAAGATAAAGCCCTCAACTGGATCTCATCCTTCCTCTCCGACAGAACCCAGAGAGTACGACTCTCCCCTTTCCGCTCCAAAGCCACCAACCTCATCTGCGGCGTCCCCCAAGGCTCCTCCCTCAGCCCTACGTTGTTCAACGTCTACATGGCCCCCCTCGCTAAACTGGCCCGCCAACATCACCTCAGCATCATCTCCTACGCCGACGACACCCAGCTCGTCCTCTCCCTGACCAAAGACCCACTCACCGCCAAAACCAACCTCCACGAGGGACTAAAAGCCATCGCCGAGTGGATGAACGACAGCCGCCTGAAGCTCAACTCCGACAAGACAGAAGTCCTCATCCTCGGGCGCACCCCTTCGGCCTGGAACGACTCCTGGTGGCCCACCGACTTCGGTCCCCCACCCACCCCAGCCAGCCATGCAAGAAACCTCGGCTTCATCCTGGACTCCGCCCTCACCATGTCCAAACAGGTCAGTGCCGTCTCCTCTTCCTGCTTCAACACCCTTCGAATGCTCCGCAGAATTTTCAAGTGGATCCCAACAGGAACCAGAAAGACGGTGACCCAAGCCCTCGTCAGTAGCAGACTTGACTACGGCAACGCACTCTACACAGGCATCCCAACAAAAGACATCAAACGACTCCAGCGTATCCAAAATGCATCCGCCCGCCTGATCCTCGACATACCCCGCCGATGTCACATCTCCCCTCACCTGAAGGACCTCCACTGGCTCCCCGTGGACAAGAGGATCACCTTTAAACTCCTCACCCACGCTCACAAGGCTCTACACAACACCGGACCTACCTACCTCAACTCCAGACTCAACTTTTACGCCCCCACTCGTCAACTCCGCTCTGCCAATCTCGCCCTCGCCATCGTCCCCAGGATCCAGCGCAAGACCTCCGGCGGCAGATCATTCTCCTTCCTCGCCGCCAAGACCTGGAACTCTCTCCCCACCTCACTGCGCCAGACACAGGACCTCCTCACCTTCAGGAGACTCCTCAAGACCTGGCTTTTCGACCGCTAACAGCTCACCCCCCCCCCCCCCCCCAGCACCTCGAAACCCTGACGGGTACATAGTGCGCTTTATAAATGTAATGATTGATTGATTGAAGATGTCAATGGAGCAGGGGTCCAGATTGGGTTCCTGATCATCCAAGCCCAGTCCAACGCTAAAAGGATGAGCCAAGCACAGTTCCTCCTGACCTTCAAAAATCGGAGATACGAATGTGCACAGGAGACTGGAGGCAGAAATGTGTAAAGGAGATCGCAGTCCCTTGAAACACCTGAGGTAGAAACTTTACAGTGCAAAAGGCTCAACAGTGAGCATACTAAGCAGTAGTGAAAATTTCGACCCAAGGTACATCACACTGGGTAAATGGGACCAGACACCACTTGTGATCAGCTACATGGCATCTGCTAAGCTCTTCTGCCATGGCTTCTAGGTATCTTGAAAGAAGGATGGCAGTCCAAGCTATCCTCTGAAGATAGAGCGAACACACATGATCTTATACTGCCATGTTTGCTGCAGTACCAGCTGGTCGTGTTGTCCATCAGAACCTGTATAGGCTGCTGTTGATGGAAATCAGAAAGGCCATGAGAGGTAAACAGATGGCAAAGAGCTCCATAAGGTTCATGTGGTGAATCTGCTCCACCAGACTAGGTACCTCCGATTGCCACTTTGTCCAGGTTGTCTCCCCAGCTAAGAGCTGGCCTATCTGTCAGCACTGTGAGCACTGGATGGAGTAGGGAAGAGTAGCCTGCCAAAAGTCAAGATGGTATTCTTCAACCACCAATGAAGCTTCCAGGGTACCTGATCAGATAACTGGATGTTGTCTGTAAAGGCCACCACTGCAAAACAGGCATGTGGCACCCGCAGCATATACAAGGCGGGGGAGGAGGATGTTTGGGGGGTGGCAAGAGGCTGCAGAACCATGTGGGCAGGAACACAGGATCAATCTTGAAATATCAGGATTCTATCCTGAATGTTCTGGACTTGTAGCAGTGGTGAAAAGCTTTGAGCACCACAGTGTCCAGAATTGCTCCTATAAAACAAATTATGTGCACCCATCCTAAGGAACTAGGACAGAGAAGACCACTGCAGGAAGGTGTTCAAGAACTGAATGTCCACAATTTGCCTGAGGCCCAGTCTTTCCTGTGCCCCAAGAAATAAAAGGGAGCAGCACCCTTTGCCTCTTTCCTTCTATTGCTCCCATAGCCAGCAATGGCTGAACCTCTGACAAGGATGGGGGCATGTTCTGCCAGAGTCTCCGTGAGAATAGGAGGAACTGAAGGAGATGGGATTGACAAAAAGAAAGGCATAAGTTTGACTAAGAACCTGCAAGACACAGTGGTCCAAGGTAGCAGCACACCAGTTAGGAAGGTAAAAACATAATGAAGTTGAGTTCTGAAAGGTGAATTTGAGTGACTTGCCAGTTGCATGAGAAGAGGAAGCCAAGGACTTGCCTTTTTCTTAGTGGCCCCATCCTTTGCCACAATCATGCTATCTGATGCCTCAAAGGGCTGAATCTTTAGCTGAAAAGTCAGGGATAGCTCCCTCTGTTGGTGAGCTGGGAACTGGGAATATCCCTGGAATTTTGGTATTGTTGATGGGACTGATGAGCTGGAGACAGCAAGCCCATGGAGCGGACCATAGGACAGGTATCATTGAAACATTCAGAGCTGAATCTGCCTGGAGCCACCAAAGTTGTATCCTAAAGGATGCTTGAATGTTCCCAGAGAAACCAGCAGCATACGCCTAGGCATGATGGCGCATCACGACACTAGTACACATAGCATTGCTCACGCAGTCTGTAGTGCCCAGTGTGGCCCATAAAATGTACTTGGCTACGTCTTGTCACTGTCATGACCCACCTTGTGCCCTATGTGCAGTGGGTTTTATTTGCCGGGCTCATGAAACCTTTCCATTATGGCACCTCCCTAACCTGAGTACTCCATGTCATGCTTCCCTTGGGGGGGGGGGGGGGGGGGGGTTCTAGTCTTGAGCACTCCAGGATTCCCTTCCCAGGAGGGCTGAACCAATGACTCTGCTGTTATGTTGCTATGCAAGTTTAGTTGGTTTTCCACCTGAAGATGATCATGTGTCTTTTTAGCATACGTAAGCTTCCTTGGTGACCCACTCAACTGCCCCACCATGCACTATAGTTCCATTATTCTTGGAAATTGTTTTCATTTACCGTTAGCACCTTCCACCTACAGGGTCTCATGTCTGTTGTACGCACCACATGATTTTCCCCAGGTTAACTGAAAGTCTCCACACTGCCACATCAAACACGTGCCTTTCTGGAACACTCTTTTTCCCCAGCATAAATACACCCCCCGAACCTGCTTCAGCACTTGGCCTTGTCCCCGTTGTGCACAAACAACAACCTGCACTCACCTTCTGAGTCGCCTGGATCTTCCAATACTTTAGTACTGAGCAAGCTTTGTCCCTGCACTCAACTCCCATGTCGCCTGGAACTTCCACTGCTCTAGTCTTGCAAGCTTCCCTGATGATCCAGGCATCTGGGACGCTTCCAGTGTCTTCCTTGTAGAGCTACAATTCCGCCCCCTCATGAGCTTCTTGCACCGAGCTTCCTGCCATCATAGAATTCCAGTTAAAGTACTAGACAAGGCTAAGTAATTTCCCTTTGGGTTAGTGCGCACTAATCCTTTAGAATAGAAAGCACGCCTGGCTATCAGCCTCATGAACACTCTAGACTTGTCTCCAGTTTCTTCTCTGTAATTTCCCTTGAGCACTCCTTGCTTGTCCTCACTACAGGCCCTCTCTTTCCAACCTTTGCATTCAAACTGTTTTTGCTCATGGCATAGAGACTTAGTTCTTCATTTCACAGAAGTGTCGAGAAATTTTTTCTTTTAGAAGAGATTTGTATGAACCTTGTAACCTCCAGTTTGTGTTTCTAGCATACCTTGGGAGTGACATTAACTCAAACCTATGTATTAAGTGTAACTTTGGGAAGGCCAGTAACTCCAACCTATGTATTGAGTGAAACCTTGGGAGTGTCAGTAATTCCAACCTTGTTTCGAATGTAGCTTACCTTGGAGGTTTCTCTGAACTCCAACCAAGGTGCAGAGTGTAACCTTGTTTCTAGTATGCCTTGGGAGTGTCCCTAACTCCAATCCATGTATCACGTGTAACCTTGGGAGGGTCATTACTCCAATCTATATTCTGAGTTTACCCCAGGAGTGTCACCAGATCCCTCCGCTCCGCGCAGAAGGCCCAGGCAATCGTCCTTCGCATCTGCAAAACCACTGCTGGAGGACAATCTTTTACCTACACTGCGGCGAAAAGCTGGAACAACCTCCCCCTGCATCTCAGACAAAGCCCATCGCTCACCATCTTCAGGGAGAAACTCAAGACGTGGCTCTTCGGATGAGACCCCTCCCATCCCCCAGCACCTTGAGATCCTCACGGGTGAGTAGCCGTGCTTCACAAACACTGATTGATTGTTTGATTGATTGTTGGAGGGTCCAATCAGTATTTCAAGTTCTTCCTCAAGAGTCTCAGAAGAATCTCATTCATGAATCTGGTTATTCTGCTCTTATGCTGCGATTTTGCAGAAACCTGTATGTGCTGGTTATTGAAGAAGTGCACTGTAAATTATTTAGAGGCTTGCTAGTATACTTATGGTTATTGCCTCTTCTGGTTGTTCCTACTGTTGTGTCTTCACGAAACCAGAGGTACTGGTCCCGTAAACGCCCACCCTCAAATATCCAAAAGGTCTCAGGAGCGATGCATCCTGTTAAGCACAGTAGTACTCACTGAGCAGATCCAGTACTGCAAGTTTTTATTTTTTTTATTTTGTCCCTTCCTCCTTCGGGACCGTGCATGATCTAGGAGTACCGTTCTTGGATCTTCCATCATCCTGAGAGGGAGGGGAGGTCCAGCAACGGCTCAAGTGTTGTCTCTGCGGTTGGAACAAAGTTAGTGCGTGACAATATGGGTCTTCTAGGAGAAGGTATTTCAGAGACCGGAAAGATTTTGTTTGCCATAACCTGCAGCATGCATGAATATTCCTACTAAGTAGGTAGCATTCAGAGACCATAAAGCAGTCTACGAGAGAAGAACACCCCTCTTGCCAAGAGTTACCATGTACTTCAATTCTCTGTCTGGGGGAGCCACAGGGAAGACATTCTGGATCATTTTGCTGGCTGAAGCCTGAACTACGAGGCTTGCTAGTATAGGGTGTGGAGTGAATCTCCTGAAGCAAAACTGTGGCACATAGTGATATGGCAACTTACCAGCAGCAAGAAACAAGGCTTCAACCACATAGTAAATCAGCACTTCTAAAGTGCCTTAATATTGTATGGCCTTAATCACAGCCCTAAAGAGACCTGCAAATCCCTTACCTCTTGATCTTCTTCAATGGACACACCTCTTTTCCAAAGCATTTCGACTCTTTTCCTTATCCTCAATTCTTTAGCTTGTAAACCTCAGCGGCGGCTTGCAGGTGCAATACAGAACTCTGACAAATACCCAACTGAATGGTGCTCATTTTATTGACTTAGGAATGAAAAAGGAGCAAATCCAACTTAGTGGACACTCAAACATCTTACCTGCAGGGTGGGCTCAGGGCTTCCTAGAAAACTTCCTGAGCTGCAACTAAGTGCAATTCCCAAATAGATTAAATGGCTAACTATTAACCATTGACAAAGCTGTTAAGGTACAAGATTAAATGGATATTAAAACTGTACCTTTCCAACAAATTGAGGTTAACCACCTCTAATGCTTTCAACTAATTGCAGTATTCTTAAACAGACATCTTCAAAAACATGCCTTTCCCTTAGACCTACTCCAGACAGTTCCAGGGCAATTAGGTCATACTGGGCTCTCACTGTGATAAAAGGAACTGTTTAACACAGGTCCAGGGTCCACTACACAACTGGATGCCAAACTGATTTACAAAGCTCTCCCTTTTAGCACTTCACTATTAACTGCAATGAGAAAAAGGGTTACAAGGCTTACTCAAAGATGTGATTAAGGTTAGACACTTGGAACACATTAAAAACAATATCCATTTTTAATAGAATGTTCAGTCCATGCTTTACTTTTTAGAAATGAAAATACAAAATGACACTCAAAACTAAACCCTACATACATAAGGATGCATAAAGAAAGCTAGAACTGTTTAGATCCTTCCTAACTAGATATCTGATCCAAATTATGAATATAGCACCCACAAGCAAGGCGCTGTAGTTTCTTAACATACTAGAGTTTATGGCTATAAAAGTATACTGACGTGTTTTAGATCAGTTCCTGATTTTGTTAGCAGGGAACGAGATTAACTTTGAAAACACAAATCATTGCCTTCAATAGGTAAAGGTCACAGAGCATGCTCGCAAACACGTTCTCAGGCAGTTAATCTGTGATGCACCATCTCGGAGGCACACTCAATACAGCACAACCACAGCCTGGACTGCACACTGTATACTTTGCTGAAATGTTTGCTGCAGTTTAAAACTGGAATGTTTCTAGGAGGTTAGGATGCACCCCAGAGGAACCTGCTCCAATATAAAAATTCCCAAAAAAGGCTAAGAAAGCCCCCTCTGAGTCAGGTACATCAATTAGTCACTGAAGGTGGACTGAAAGTGAGATAAAGGGGACAACATCCTGTGCTCGGGCACCATCCACTGAGCCCTCTAGCCCCAAAGGCTTCAGTGGGGCACTATGGATGGTTCTGGTACCTGTACACCAGAATCCTGGACTTGGGTACATATACTTCAAAGTAATGTATATTAAGAAACAAAAGTCACGTCTGAACTCTACAGAGCCATGGTGCCATTAGACTTGAGAATGGGTAAAACAAAGCTACAACCAGGCCGATCCTTAGGTATGAACTGAGGCTACTACTGTGGATATCGCAAGAACCATTTGACAAACTTACTGGGCCCATCTTTCCTCAATTTGTTGCCTACTTTCCTCTCAGACTTCTTCCTTCAAGCACCCATTCAGTCTGACATGGCACCATATAGCAGCTCCTCGCAACAACAGGCAGTTATTATGTTGGGACAGGACAAGACTGCATCTCTCCTTGAGAAGTGTCCAAGCTTAGCTCCAGCTTGGTGAGCCAGGAAGGATGGCTGCCACCAGAATTCAACTCTTTCTAACACAACGTTGTTCTGTGCCTTGAACTGAAGAAAAATCCTTTATCTTCTTAGTGGTAAAGGAGACCAGTACTTCTAGTCCAAGCTGACTGATCAGCTCTCCTCTACTGTTAAAGTTTTGTGGGGCTCCTCTATTCCTAAACTACATGACCTTAGCATGATCAGCTCCTGTTAGTGCCTTAGCAGAAGTCCTTCCTGCACTGATCTCAATGGGTCCAGGGAAAGATATTTACTGGGCCTAGAAAGCATGCCACATCCCTTGGAGATGCTAATCAGGCAGTAAGAGGAGGAAAAGATGGAGGTGCTCGGCAGAGGCATCATCTAGCTTTAAAGGGGCCGTGTCTAGCCTAACCCAGGGGTTGGAGACTGGGATGAATGCACAGAGAAGTTCTCAGGGTTCTGGTGACATTTAGAAACAGCACAGTGTTACACAAACTACTTTTGGTCACCACCACCCTCCAATTGCAGTATAGGCCTACCTACACCATGTCCCTTTATAGATATATTTATATGTGATATAGGTTATGGAATTTATTGTGGCACAATGGCATGTTTAGTCTCCCTCTGAAAAAATTGAATCCAGATCGACTAAACAGTCAGTATTCAAAAAGAGTGAGACTGCCCCCTCCTTGTGTAATTACAACACCACGAGTTATCGACCAGAGGATGTGAAAGTGCAGTGCTGTAAAAGAGGCAAGGGCATACTCCATCTATGGGCTCCCCATGACCCTTGGCTGGACTCATTTATGTACCATGTGAGGGTTGCATCCGGAGGTAAAGCTACAGTAGATCTCAGTGGAGAATTGCTGTGGAAGGTGGTGTGCGAGCGGAGCTGTGCATGAAACCACTGCTTCCAGTCAGTGTCTGTGAGAATAACTCCTGCATTTCCTTGTCTACACAGAAATGGTCAAGTAGAGTACTGAATGGATTGCTGAGCAACCGGACACTGAAGGTCTATTCCTAGAACATGATCAATCAACTCTGTTCCAAACCTCAGTCTAGAATTCTTTGTTACAAGCAACATTCCAGGGAGAGTTCTGGAATGAAGAGGATAGTTACAAGTACAACACAACGATGACTGCAACACTAATAATTATAAAAATAAATAAACAATTAAAATAATTTGAAGTTACAGCTCGCACACAATTCAGAAGTGTGCACCAAATTCCCTTTACTACTGCACAGGCCTGCTTAACGTTACGCTCCTGCTTTGGCTTACTCCTACCCTACAATGTAATTGATTTTGAACTCCACCACTTTTAGTTTGTCAAACATAGCTGAACGATATGAAAACAAAACATCGGAGTGTGGTGAAAACACATTTAGCCCAAAGGTTTTGCATGTTTAAGAGCAGGGACATCCAGTAAGAACTGGATGCACCAAAAAACAGGTGAAACTTCTAAATTCAGACACCTGTGGAAAGCATGGGGACTCAATCTTTGAAAGCACTGTTATAACACAAATATGCTGTGTTCAATAACTGAAAGGCAGCTATGCAAGTCAAAAGCAAACAATTTATATAACCGTTTTTTATATATTGTTTCTATTGCTGTTTTATACAAGAATCAAGTAACCAGATTCACCTGAGCCACCTTTCTCCATCAATACTCAAAACATTGCGGTTACATTCACCCTTTATAGTGTTTTGGTTCCCCTGACTCACCCACCGCCTCCCAAACATGCCCCTTTGTCTATCCATCGGAGCCAGATGTGTCTGCCCCCCTTCAAGGTGGTCCGTTACTGGGTTGGTCCACATTTTTAGAGATTATACACCCCCACTGTGATCAAGACCTCCACCGTGTAGTCATCCCTTTGGGTGGGCTTTATACGTTGCTCATCATCTACCAATTTATATAACACAGAAGAAAAGGTTCAGCTATCTATTGTCCTAATATAAGCGGGGGCTGGACTTTGCAGATTTCAGATGAGGACGGGAAGAAATGATAAACTATACAAAACAATGACGAAAGTCTACATTGTGCTCATCTGCTTTTATGGGACCTGCCAATTTAAATACTCCCGTAAGGGTTGACCTCAAGTATTATATTTTCCAGAATGCTGCACCACCTCACAGCAACCACCCCTTGTTATCATGGGGCTTTAAGCGGAAGATTTCCTAAAAGGCGTCTATGTCAATAAATCAGTGCAAGGCATTACAGCAATAATGGCGACCAACAAAAGAATGTATTTGTATTGGTTAACATTCCATGTTTATTTTGTTGCTAAGTTACACAACGTCCCACACAATGAGATCATACATGCATTACTCCTCCCACTCAAGAAGTATTTGTTGAAGTTCCTTGGCCAGTCGGACACGTGACCAATCCTAGCACCAGGTTTTCAAGACAATGAACAACACATCGTTCACTTTCTCGCTTTTCGATAAAGTTGACAATCCAGAAACTGAAGGAGTTTTCAATGAGATACACAATCTAGAAGTAATCAATTTACAATTAAAGCCCTTCTTTAAACCTCTGTCCGTAGCATACTTAAAGCACTCAATACAAGCTTACTTTGTCTATTTAAAGCAGCTGCAGCAGCGGGCTGCCGAACTCCTACTAACAGCTGTAGTTTGGAAAAAGATGAATGAAGTGACAAACAAAAACGGACTCAGCCACCGCAGATTTCTTAGCATAAGAACACACACTTCAATGTGACATTTATTCATACCCAGAAGCTTTCTAAAGACCGGCCACTATAACATGCACAAACACAGATTACCGTTAATATTACCATCTTTGTAAATAAAGATAGTTACGTGGCAGCTCATGGCCCGATTGTAACTTTTTATAAACTATTATACGATGCATCACAATGTGGTTTACTTTAAAATTAAGGATATCCTACTTTTAACAACTGAAAAGAAACTTGCATCTGTAAATAGTGACTACCACGACCCGAGCCACCCATCACATGTGCACTGCGACAAGTGAGATCCTTTATCGTCTTACTTCCGACTCCCTAACCACTTGCGCATGTGCCTCGCCTGCCACCCCCTACCATTTGAGGGCTTTGTCCATTGGGGCGCTGAGGGGAGGCTGGTAATCACACTCCTGAGGGGCAGACCTAATCCATGTTAGGTTTTGCAGATTCCCCCTATACCACAGAGGTATGAGGTGCCAGAAGTGCAGAGGCAGCTCCCCGATGGCCTATTGCTCACCCGAATGCATCACTACTAAGCCAGGCAGAGAAAACCGATAACAACCTCGGTTTCCAAGCAGGTAGGTGAGGATTATTAATTGTAACTCTAACGACTGTGCAGACCTGAGGAGAAGCAAAGGCAACCTCTAAGCCCACCAAAATACGACCTCAAGTATCAAGCGCCAACCAGCACAGCCATTGCTATCCCACAGCCATAATTCAAAACTGGTCTCCTGCGGGGTGCTTTTCCAATTACATATAAACGAGCGACCCTCGAATGAATTTGAAGTCAGAATTGAAAATGGCTATCCCTTCCAACTATAGGAAAATGGGCCTACTATAGCTCTACATGATCCTGCAAATTCATTATTCTAAATAATACATTTGATATTTCCATTTCTTCAAGACTTTCATCCTAGACCATCTTTCCAAAGTATGAGGTTATCTCTCTGATGAGAAACTGAGGTCAAGGTTTAAAAATACAACAATGCTGATGAAAGCAGGCTTTAGTGAATGAAGATCACAGGGGATCAAAAGCAGTGGGTGGCACCCTCTGGAGGGGGGATATCCAAACTGGAGATATGAAGGAAGGGCAGAGAGCTTGGAGGAAGGGGTGTGATGGGTTATGTTAGGGAGGTGCTGGAGCATTTTCATCCTTGCAGGAACCAATGCTCATCTAGCTGGATGAATCTTTGGACCTAGTAACAGAATTTCAACGACACACACAATTTAAAAACCACAACCAATGTGGACACGGAAGGAATACTCCAATCAGGAAACAAAGTTAAAGATGTGCTATCAAATAAGCTCAAAGTCATGTAGACAATGCGCAAAACCAAGTTAGAAAACCACAATCACCAAAGGCTGTCCAGAGCGTCAAAATAGGTTCAGGCGAACTAATGTTAATAAAACTAAGCATTCAAGAAGAATAATGCATAACATTAATAAGAAAAATCTGAGACACTAAGATAAAACGTTGTTCAGAGTTAACAATCATTGGTCAATTCAAATTTAGCAGAGTCAATCTATGGCTGGGCAGAGGTCAACCCTACAACTAACCAAATCATGGAAATACATTTGTGGGGAGGAACACGTAGAAAAAATACAAAAAGCATAAAAAGGACAAAGTATTTTGAAAAAAGAATCTCGGACTGCAGATCTCTAAGATAGCCAAATGATAAGAAAAAAAAGGGGGCAGCGTTAGCATCTCAGAAGCTCAGTCAAGAGCCTTCTGAAAGGGAAAATAAAAATATTTCTAAACTTAAGAGGGCATTTCAAAGGGCAATGGTTGAGAGGGAAATACCTCTTGAGGGGAACAGCATTCAGGGAATCTTTATCAGCAAAGCATAAGGATCAGCAAGCATCTGCAATGTGCTAGGAACTACTCAGGACTGCTTGAAGTTGTAATGTACATCAATATATTAGAATTTACAAACCTCTCTGATTTGTCAAAGGTATCAGTTCAGGTCACTCTGAAAATGCATCATCCAATGGGAATTAATTGCATGACTGTAAATTGAAACAGTTCAATGCCTTCCCAGGTCTGTCATGGGAACAACTTTCACCTGTGTGACCCCACACGTTTGAAACAATTTTATACAAACATACAAACCAGTCTTTCCATAAAGGACACTAAGCTACATTCTCTCTATCCTTAAACAATACAATCTATTACCAACTAGCTAGGCTTCTCATGAGAACATAACCTAAAAGAAAGGTCATGTAAAGAAATGAATTGTCACTTCTTAGCGCAGTCACAAATTACAAGCTTAAACAGGCCTCACTCGTGCTAAGACAAGACAAAAGTATAAAATGTATTTAATATGTTTTCGTAAAACATTTTATATGCAAACTTATAAATTCATTATTAATATTTCAATAATATGAATAGTACATTTCTTTAAAAAGAAAAGGTGTGGTTCTGCATTTTATCAAGCACAGAGAATTGCATTTCTCTCACTTTGCGCATATTTTTAAGCTCAATCATTTACTAACCTCTAGAAATTCAATATTGTACATATATGTACTGTTAGTCTAAAGTACATTATAACAAATGTTATCCCTCTAACATGTCATTTAACTCAAATGCCATTTAAGTTGAACTCTGAAATATAAGCAAGTGCAAATGTAAAATGTGTCAGTACGACTTTCTACGTTTAATCATTAAAACTACGATTAACAAAATATAAACTGTCATGTTCTGATGACCTTTTGAGACAAGAGGGGCTCTACTAAAGCTTATACTACATCAGAGGTAGTGAGTATACTGGCATGCACAATTTAAATCTATGCAGAATGTGAGTTGAGGGGTGCAGATGTTGGGTGCCTGTTCTAAATAAAAGTAGTAAAGTTGCACCTGTAGATTCACGTCTATGTTTGGGTACAATTTACTACTTATTTACCAACATTCCAAGTATTATACCTCGAATGCTGCGTTGGGTACAAATTTCCAGGCCTACGAGTCCGAATGTCAGGTGATACTTCCCCCAAAGTCTCCTACACCCACTGCGCTGAGTTCTCCATAGCAGACAAGTCTGCACAGGTTGAGTGACACTCACTGCAGAAATGCACACTTTTTTGCTCGCCATGAAGAAAACATTTTTCACTGTGTAAAAAAGCCATTGCCCTACACCAGAGGTCTTTTTGCTCTGAGCCTACCCCCTGCCTCGCAAGCTAAATGTTTTGAAGTTGGGACCACCTTCAAACCTTTATGGTTAGGATTGGGGGAGTGAGACAAGAAGGGTTGAGTGTGAGGGGTGGGGTTTATGAGATCATTCAAGAGTAGTTTTTCTGCTACTCGCAATCCACACAAAGGAAAATGTTACTTACACAGTAAGCATCTGTTTGTGACATGTAGTGCTGTAGAGTCACACTCTATGCATACTTCTGCCATCTAACGCTGGGTCTGGAAGGTTGCAGGTTGTATTTGTTTAAAAAGTCTTTTGAGTCTTGAGGCATAGTGACTCCTCCTCTTGCTTGCAATGTGAATGATCCGCAACTCCTTGATTAAATTTTTACCCCAAAGGCGGTGATGAATGGAGTGTAATACAAAGGTAGATAAACTAAATTATCATACGAGATAATGTGTATTTATATACTGTAACGACCACAGATGACCAGGGAGGCGGACAATGGGTGCATGTGAATCTACAGCTCTACATGTCATAAATAGATGCTTACTGGGTAAATAACACTTTCCGTTTGGTGGCATGTGTGGCTGTAAATACACATGCTCTGCATAGACTGTAAAGGAGTGCCTCCATAAAGCGGTGGCTAACCTGTGGGCTTTACAGTGTTCTGAAATAGAGTGCGCAGCACTGCCGGTCCTACATTGGCTTGTTAGTGTGCTAAAACATGCACACAATAATGTTTAGTGAAAGTGTGTGTTGTTGACCATGTAGCAGCCTTACAAATGTCAGCTATAGGTAGGTTACCTAAAATGCCATAGATGAGCCCTTCTTACATGTCGAACGTGCTCTAGGGGTAAGAGGTAGTGACCTTTTGACTTTTGCATAGCAAGTTGGAATGCGTTTAACAATCCATCTTGCTATAGTACATTTAGTAATAAGGTTACCTTTATGTGGTGGAGAAAAGGCAACAAAAAGTTGTTTTGTCTTCCTATAAGTTGTACTTCTATCAATATAGAACATAAGCGCTCTTTTCACATCTAATATGTGGAGGGCTATCCCAGCAACGGAAACAGGTTGTGGGAAAAAAAACTGACAATTCAATAGTTTGATATGATATTGAGACACAACCTCAGGTAAAAAGGTTGAGTTAGTATGAACAACCACCTTATCTTTATGTACCTGAAAAAATGCTTCTTGTAATGTTAATGCCTGAAGCTGACTTACACGTCTTAGGGAAGTGACTGCAACTAAAAAGGCTACCTTCCACAATAGAAATTTTAAAATACATGACTGCATTGGTTCAAAGGGTGGTCCCATGAGTCTGGTGTGTACTATATTCAGATTCCAAGAAGGAACTGGAGGTATTCCTGGTGGTATTATCATTTTTAGTCCCTCCCCCTCCATAAAAGCCTTTATGACAGGGATTGTAAAAAGAGAATAATATTATCTACTCTGTAGATAAGCAGCTATAGCTGCTAAATGTAACCTAATAGAGATATAAGCTAAATTTGCTTTTTGCAAATGAAGAAGGTACAAAATAATATTTTGTGTAGACAGGTGGAAAGGTTCCAGTTTTGAGAAATTCAGTAGTGAACAAAATACTTCCACTTGGCTGCATATCATGCTTTAGTGGTTGGTTTGTGTGCCTCTAAGAAGGTCCATACATTCCTGGGGTATCTTAAATACCCAAATTCTATGACTTCAGGAGCCAAATTGCAACATTGAAGTGCTTGGGGTGTGGGTGTCTGAAGTGGCCTTTGTTCTGAGTGACAAGGTCTACGTCTAGAGGAAGCTTCTTGTGTGTTACTACTGATAGATCCAGTAGTGTGGTGACATGGTTGTCTTGTGCATGTGGGTGCCACTAGTATCATTATGAGAGGTTTGTCTGAGTTTCCGAATCAGATTATGTAAGAAGAGGGAGAGGTGGAAAAATGTAGGCAAATATCCCTGACCAGTGCATCCACAGAGCATTGCCCTTGGGCTGATGGTGTGGAAACCTAAAGGCTGAGTTTGGGCATTTTGTGATTTCTTTTGTTGCGAATAGATCTATGTCTGGAATACCCCATTTTTGGAAGGGTTGGAGGACTCTGGGGTGGAGCTCCCATTCATAGACGTGTTGCGGCATCATGCTGAGGTGATCTGCATAAGTGTTGTGTGACCCTGGTAGGTGTTCCACTGGTAGGTGTTCTACTAACAGGCAAATGTTGTGATGAATGGCTCAGTGACAAATTGTCTGTGCAAGGCGAGACAACTGTAGTGAGTACCCCTACCTCCCCTTCCCCAGTTTCTGCAAATAAAACGTGGTTGTCATGTCTGTGCGGATGAGGACTATTTGTTTTTAGATGTGCAACAAAGGCTTTGAGGGCTAGATGAACTGCTAGCATCTCCAGATAGCTGATGTGCAAATGATTGTGCACATGATACCAAAGACCCTGTGTTGTAAGGTTGTAGAGATGAGCACCCCATCTCATCTGGGAAGTGTCTGTTGTCAAAATGACTTGTGGAACAGGGTCTATAAATGGCCGCCCTTTGGAAAGACTGGCTTTGTTCCACCACTGCAGAGCGGAAAAGGTACGGTTGCCTACCAACACTAAATCCTCCAAATGATCCTGTGCTTGAGACCATTGGTGTGACAGGCATTCTTGCAACAGACACATGTGAAGGCGTGAATGTGGCACGATTGCAATGCAAGAGGCCATCATTCCGAGAAGTTTCAGTGATTGATCTCACTGTAACCTGTTGATTGGGGCGAAAGTGAAGAAGTTGTGTTTGGAAGTTTTGTAACCTTGCTGCATTTAGATAAGCTGTTCTCAGCTGTATATTGATTATAGACCCAAGGTAAGGTTGTACCTGTAGTGGGGTGAGATGGGACTTCTGGAAATTGTGAGTCCTAAATGGCGGAGTAGGTCTATTATGGCTTGAATGTGGTTGAGACGTTGGAGAGGTGGCTTCGATCAGCCAGTCGTATAGGTACATATGACTCTTGCCTGCATAGGTGAGCTGCTACTACTGCTAGGCATTTTGTAAACACTCTTGGTGCTGTGGTGACCCTGAATGGAAGCACCTTGAACTGACAATGTTTCTTTGAATAACAAATCTGAGGTCTTTGCAATGCGCTGGATGTACAGGAATATGGAAGTAGGTGTCCCTTAGATCTAGTGCTAGTAGAAAGTCACCTTGTTGTATCAGATGTAGCACATCCTGTAGTGCGACCATATGAAAATGTTCTAATAAGATGTAATAATTTAAGGGTCTGAGATCTAGGATGGGTCTTAGTGAGACATCCTTTGTGGGTATGAGAAAATAAAGTGAGTACACTCCAGATCCTTGCTGTTGAATATAAAATGGTTCTATTGTCCCTTTGAGAAGCAAAGGCTGTACACCTCTTGTTGGAGAAGAACTATGTGATCTTGTAAAAGTGTGACGACGAGGTGGTTATGTTTGGAGGTGTGGAAATGATCTTCAGGCAATAACCATATTGGATAATATCCAACACTCACTGATCTGTTGTAATTTGTTGCCAATGTTGTAGGAAGAGCTGAAGGCACCCTCCCACTGGTGTTAAGTGATCTGTGGGAAGCTGTAGGGAGTCACTGTTTGGGGACAGTGGCAGATGCTTGAGGGGAAGATGATTTGCCTCTTCCTCTGTAACCATTTACCCAATAATAAATTCTCTGTTGGAGGATGTATGTGATTGGCTCTTGTTATATGTGGAAGATGTCTCACCTGTCTGAAGTTTAGAGCGTGGTTTATATTCAGTTTTGTGAAAAGTACCATCAGAAGAAGGAAGTTGAAGTGCTCTCATAGACTTAGCCACTTCATAGTCCTTTTTTGTCTTATCTAAGGCCTGATCTACTTATGGCCCAAAAAGATGTTCTTTGTCAAATGGGACATTTAGTATACTCTGCTGTACCTCTTGTTTAAACCCAGACATACGCAGCCATGCATGCCAGTGCCATAAAATACTGGTATTAATTCCTCTGTCTACCGTATCACCATAGTTTAACGCACAGCAAAGGCATTATTTAAAAGGAGCTGTCCCTCATTAACGATTTCCTGCCCCTTTCTCCTATGCTCCTCTGGGAGGTATTGGAGTAACTGCTCCATTTCGTCCAAGTGGGCACAATCTTAATTTAGCAAAAGCTCCCTGTGTATTGGCAATACGCCAATGATTTGCCGCTTGAGCAGCAACTCGCTTACAAGATGCGTCAATAAGCTTACTCTTCTTGTCAGGAGGTGTTGCATCCTGAGAAGCTTGTGAGTTGGCACTCTTCCGATCATTGGAGACAACAAAAGAGGCTGCTGGAATTTGACTCAATGTATATTGGCTATGTGGGAGAAGTCTTGTATTTTTTTTTTCACTCTTGGAGAAATAATGCAAGCCCTAGCTGGATCCTGGAAAATATCATCTGCATGCTTGAGCATTCTCTTAAGCATAGGGAGATACTGTGTGGATCTATGTGAAGCATTAGTGCCTCAAATAAGAAATCATCCTCTATAGGATCTTTGTGGAGGGATACCTGATATGTTGTAGCCCTCCCCACTAACTCCGGAAAAGATGCAGTGTCTTCAGGTGGTGAAGGTCTAACTGGATAGAACTCTACGTCAGTATTGGTGTATGTGTCAACATCATACTGTGACCACGGATCTATATGCTCAGACAAATGTGATCTGTTATCACCAGTGTCCTGAATATTGTGAGATGAGAGTGGTGACCCTTGAGGAGATATATCTAACGGGTCCCCTGTAGAGTGTTGTGGAGAAGCGGTTGGTGGCGGTGGAGGGGTAATTAGTAGAGCAGATTTAGGCAGAGGTGTTTGAGGCTCCTGTAGTTTTCGGTTAAGTTGGAGGTTCAGTTGTGTCTAAAGCCTCCTCAAAAGTGAGCAGTCTCTTGGAAGGAGTAGAAATGAAAGTTTTAACAAGCACTCTTCTAGTATGTGGCTGGATGTGTAGTTAAGACTGTTGGCTTGGAGCTGTTGCTTCATCTTATGAAGGATTGGCTCTGGCAGAGTTTTTGGTTCTGAAAAGGTTTTCGGATCAAGTTTTTTTTGTGCTGAAGCAGATTTGCTTTTCAATGTCTAAGTTGTTGGTACTGATGAAGATAGTCTTTTCGGTACCGAAGCAGTGGACATCGAATGTGATGTTGAAGGTTTCTGTGCAAAGCCACAGACACATTGCTAGTTATGGAAGCAATGGTTTTTGATTTATGTTTCGGTGCTGAGCCTGAGGGCAGGGCATCCTAACCAACTTTTCGATGCCTGCCATGGCCAGAAAGCAGTGGCAGCTCGATTGCTTCCACTTCCGAGATTAGTCTTTTAGGTGGAGCAGGGGAATGTTAACTCACCAAGTGTTGACCCAGAAGGATCTCATGCATTTCAAGAGTCATTTCAGTTTCTAAATCTGAATCTTGGAATGAAAACACCTCTTCTTCAGCAGCTGATGCTGCCTGAATCTCCTGCTCTGTGTCAGACCTAATGTATTGGATAACCTAAGATCTCAGGCCTTTCCTCCAATTCTTGCCTCTGCATTTTGCGTCAACTAGCCCTTCAGTTTTGCAAAGTCTTTGAACGACAGGCCTCACAGTCTTCTTCTAGATGTTCCGGCGACAGGCAGAGGTTACAGACCTGATGGTGATCTGTCTGAGGAAATTTGGAGTGACACTTCAGACAGTAACGGAATGGAATGGCGTCCGTTCCATCAGTCTTTCATTCTCCAGATTATAGAATGGAGAAAATAGCCACCCTAAGGGCCTTGATCGAATAAATGCACTTATATAGTTTTACTCTGATCCTGGAATGCAAGGGAACAAAAAATAGCGTGATCAAAACAAATACAGATTTGGAGAGGTTTTCCCGAACCAAAGAGACCTATGATGTTCTTGGACCGGAGCTATGACAGAACACGACCGAACCCGACAGCGGGAAAAAACACACTCTAAACATGGAGTCGAGGATCATGTGCATTGCAAACAAGAGGAGAAGTCACTATGCCTCGTGACTCGAAAGACTTTCCCAACAAAAAAGACTTGCAACCTTCCGGACCAAACACTAGAGGGCAAATGTATGCAGCGCACGTGTAGCTACAGCCACACATGCCATCAAACATGAGACTTATAAAGGAGCAAGTGCATTAAACAAAAACAGCAGTTGATCAACAAACACTGCTTCTCATAATTTGCGGGCTTTGAGCCCCACACTATCCTGTGCCCCATTGTAATTGCATCTGTTGCACTAAAGATAGCTGCGGACCTGAGTAGCAGTCTGTCTTCTTTGCCTCTTTCACACTTTACCCAACATGCTCGGCCATCACTCCAGTTTAGACGCAGACTATCTGCCCCCTTGTATAAAAAGAAAAAATAGCTCTTGCGTGTTTCCACCCTCTTTGCAGCAATGGTGCATTATGCTCTAAATCTAGCAAGGGATATGAGCCTGATACTCTTTTTTTCAAGGTAAAAAACTAAAATTGTGAGGCAGTGAAAAACTCACATCCCACAGCCGTAGTGCCACTGGCCCTGCTTCACTAATGTTATCTACAAGCTAACTCCGTCCCAGCAGGATGATTCCTATGACCTTTGTTAAACTAGGGGCCACCATCTTGTCCCATCCCCCTCCTTGCTATTTTTGTGAGGCCCTAACTAAGGATTTTCCCCTGCTCCAATGTCCCCCTCCCTTGGGCCATTGTTCCGAGTCCCAAACCAACACTAGTGCTGCAAGGGTGCACAGGGCCTAAATGCAAGCATGTAAGGATAGTAAAACCACCGTAACTCGATCCCTGGGGCCCAAAGAAAAAAAAAACCCTCACATCTTGCCCCCCCTTTTGGCTGGGCCCTGTGCAGCAACGGTGATAGGGGGCCTTAATGCTAGCAGGGAAAATCTACACATAAACAGAGGGCAAAGTGAGCAGTTTTTTTTTTTTTTTTTAAGATTGATGTGCCTGTGTTGGTTTTTTTTCTTTCCAAAAAGAGTTGCAATTTTTTTGTAAAAAATAAAAATAAAAATAAAAAAAAATTAAAAAAATTATATATATATATATATATATATACATATATATATACATATATACACACACACACACACACATATACATATACATATACATATATATACACTTTAACCCAGAACAGTTAATGCGGACCTTGAGGTGCGCTTTGCTGAAAGTGAAGGGGATAGCTCAACTGTGCTTTAGAGCTGAGAGAGGGACAGAGAGCTAAAGAAAAAGACAGACCTTTCCACCAGGGTGCCTGCTACCTGAAATAAATGTAAATGTGTGCAACTAGGTAATCACCAAACGTAGAGGCTGCACGAGAGCCAGTATGGTTTTTAATTGATGAAGTCACTCGAAGCTTCATAGGGACAAATTTTCTTCTTTATGAGAGGTAATAAAAGGGTGTAATTAATTGAATTATTCTGTAATGCATCCTTTTAATGGACACAAAAATGTTGGTACTAAGTGCAGTCAAATTACATTTTACTAACATATATACTTTGAATGTGCATATTAACCTAATTCTAAATACCCTTGCTGCAACCTGTCTTATATCGTGAGTAATACATTTTTTAAATCATGACATATTCCCACCGATTTCTGTCGCACACTGGGCCCTCGCAGCACTATAAATACAAAGTCAGTACTCCCCACTGCACACAACAAGACTGAGTTCTGTGACTTTCTGGTCTCACACACATCTTCAGTAAACATTAACCGACTGAAGTGTCATAACAAATGAATGCATTTCACACTAGTTTATTTTGCATTTATTTGTGGTCCTAAGCGTGTTGGTTGTTTTACCTGTATGTACATGAAGGTGAAAAACAACAAAGCTACAGAATATTTTGTTCTTTTTAGAAATGTCTCAGATCAACCTACCACACTCACTGACCTCTTTCCCTAATGCCACTTAGGATTAGTGTTATCATACTTTTTTCATGCACTTTAACCACTGCATTTAAATGAAGACAGCTTGGAAACGTGCCAAATAAACAAGGTCGCACTTCCAGGCCATCTTCTTTTAGGGGTACTCGCTAAGGGATTTGCACCCCCTTAGAAATGCAGCATGGGCCCCTACAGGAATGCAACTGAGTTTGAAGACCTCTGTACTCACCAAATCTGGAGCTGATCTGTTCTACTTCCCATCCTGGATGGCCTTTTGGGTGGAGAAAATTAACAAATCTTTTCAGTGTGGAAAGGGGAGGGATAATAGTTTGGAAATTATCACAAATGGGCATAATTGTGGGGGTTCCCAACCATCCAAGGCAAACCACAACTTGGAAAACCCATTTTCCACCTCAGATTAGGATTTAGGAGAGTGGATTTCTCCACACTCATGGCAGAGAAATCTGCACTAATAGTTGCCTATATGTCTGCTAATAATCCCTTTGAGCATTTTGTGTCAGGCATTAAAAAGATAGTAAACGTAGACAACTATAAACTTATTTATGGCCGAATTTACGTTTGCGATCAGGCCTCAATTTCTACAAACTTCTTTTTAAGTGTGTGGCTGCACATACACTTGAAGGATGCAGCATGTTGATCTTGTAGGAATTATTTTCCATAAGTTCTATAGTTGATAGAGTTACATTTCTTAAACACAATTTACATTTTTCTTCAGGTGTATTGGGTGGCAGCACCAGTACCTTAGAAATACACCTCATTTTTTTCCTTATGAAAAATAAATGGGATGAACGGAGTGATAGTTTCAGTTTTCTATTCATGTACTGCTTTACTTGTACAATCCATTTTAAAACAGTATAACTTATAAAGTATTAGGAATATTGGGTATAAAGAGAATATAGAATTGTTATGTAAAAGTGATTAATTGTACCAGAAATACTCATTTATTTTCCTATACTTTCCACAGAATACCCTTACACTTATTTCTAAAAGTATTAGTTACATTGTGCTTACCAAAGTTTTTATTTGTCATTCTTTTTTTAATTTTGAATACGAATACGCCTGCAAGGATGATGGACTGCATCTCAATCCTCTGACAATCCGTAGACGTTTGTATGTTTGGTGAGGTGATATTCTACGAAGGGTTTATTAAAGCATCACTTATCCAACTACTGGTGGCAATTGTAACCATTCAGATGTTTGGATGTTGCACCTTATTCAAACTTGGTTCTCGTCACTAGACTGTTTAGTGTGAAAGTTTCATATTTTATTTACGTTTTGCAGGGAAAACAAACGAACTTTACATCCATTATAGAGTTGCACCATTACAGGTCAACATCGTCATCACAGTGCACCATTCAGCATTAAAAGAAACCGTATTCTACTGTGCCACATCTTTGTTAAGTATTATGGGGCGAGGGGTTAATTCCTGGCCTCTAGCAAAAGCTTATTGACCAAGTCATTAAGATAGTATTTAAGATAGTATTTTGGAGCAAGGCGAAATGCATTCCGGTGTCAGCAGAGTAATGTCCTGAATGTGGAATAGCCTGTACGCAATCTAGCAACGCAAGCAATGGCTGATGATCAATCAACAACAGAAAGTTCTGCAAAGATGTCCTGCCAGGTTTGTATCAGTGGGCAGAGTCCAGCAACGCCCACGAAGGGAGCCCCGGGATGGTAACATCTCAACCAGCTGCCACGTGCTATTAGGCCAAAGGCTCGAACTCCATACAAAACTTTAAAAAGGAGCAGCCTGTGTCCGCCACTGGGATGGACAGCTCTGGTAAGGGAGCAGCAGAGTGTTCACTGCTTATCAGACAGTAGGAAGGCAGGACCAATTCCCACGGTCTTCTAGGCAGCTCCTCCTCCGCCTCTCAAGCCTTCACCATCAAGCTGTGCACGTGCAATGGCTCTGTAGTGCCTTTCTTTTTAATGAGAGGGCGACATTTGCCTGGGGCTCAAAGGAAGACAGGTTAGCAGCTTGCACTGAGCTGCACACTCGAAAGTAGAAGGAAACATCTAATGAAGTGATTGTTCCCTTGGCCATCAGCTACGGCAAAGAAATGAAAGTACCCACTGGAAACAGACTGTCCCTCTGAACAAGCTGCAGCCTTTTCAAGCTATACACTAGCCTTGGGATCTACTGTTGGCAATAAGGCATGGTTATTGGCTAGCAACATTCCAGGGGAGTAAAAGTACCACAATACCATCTCAAGCAGACAGTCTATGGCATGCCTGGTCAGTGCCTACCCTTGGGTCAATAGAGGCAGAAATGTTTTGGTGCAAGCCATGTCAGAAACCTACCATGGAGATATCACTCTTGTCTACTTGGTGGAATAGCAAGAGTAAAAGGTTAAACCAATAGGGTGCAAATTGAATCTGTGTGGCATAAAAGTATAGTTTAAAGCCAAGGGTTCATAATTTCCTATATAATATCAAATAGCAGTAATATTGTTACAGCTGATGCAGGGTTGCTTACTAGCTGAGACAAGCTTCGTTAGCAGAAACCCAAGATTGTGAAAGAAGGCGTGTGAAACATATAAGGTAGTTCATAAAATGGTATGGAAATTTCAGGAGAATCGACAATCTTACACATTACACAAGGGAGAGCGGATGGGAGAAAGGGGAAAAAAACCAAAACCGCACTCGGCTCCCACAAGAACACAATCACAAAAAAGGGGAGTGCGGGGTTGTATATAAAGTGGGGGGGTCAATAGTGTACTAATTGTGACGCTAGACCACTCGTAGTCCTCAACTAGAGGTGAAAAATGGGTGGACTGTGTAGTTATGTTAGGTCTGGGGGGAAGGAGAGGAGCTGGGGAAAAACCACGGAAAGGAAAGTTTCCTTTACGGACTAGGTGGTCTCACACACTATATAGTGTCATGCTTCATCATATGACCACCTAGCCCCACCCAGGTAGGACAGTGCCACCTGGGCGGACTCAACCTCACTGTTAAAAGAACAGGAGGGAGTGCGTAAATTAATCTTATTCCTGGAGATAGGGATCCAGCTATACTAGGGAAATAAAAACACCTACTAAGGTACCCGAGTAACTTTAATGGGGGTCCTGTGTGGTGTGGTTAAAAAGGATGGGGAACCAGTGTGAGAGCAATGACTCACAAGGTCACCTGTCTAAAATGGGGTAGCCGACATGTTTCTGCCCTTATGGTGGAGCTATGGAAAGTCTCTGGGCATTCATCAGGGCATTGGATCCCTGTAGTGATTCCTACTTAAACACTGCGAAAATAATCACAAATGGAAGGGAGGGCCTACCTTAACCAAGAAAATATCTGGGGAGGACCCTCACAGTTGAGGCTACTAGCCTCTGGTATCCTGGAGAGGGAGCGTCCCCTTATAGTAAGACTTGCATCAAAGGTGGGCGCTCTCTGTGCGCCTATACCGACCTCTCATTCACCCACCTTTGATGCAAGTCTTACTATAAGGGGACGCTCCCTCTCCAGGATACCAGAGGCTAGTAGCCTCAACTGTGAGGGTCCTCCCCAGATATTTTCTTGGTTAAGGTAGGCCCTCCCTTCCATTTGTGATTATTTTCGCAGTGTTTAAGTAGGAATCACTACAGGGATCCAATGCCCTGATGAATGCCCAGAGACTTTCCATAGCTCCACCATAAGGGCAGAAACATGTCGGCTACCCCATTTTAGACAGGTGACCTTGTGAGTCATTGCTCTCACACTGGTTCCCCATCCTTTTTAACCACACCACACAGGACCCCCATTAAAGTTACTCGGGTACCTTAGTAGGTGTTTTTATTTCCCTAGTATAGCTGGATCCCTATCTCCAGGAATAAGATTAATTTACGCACTCCCTCCTGTTCTTTTAACAGTGAGGTTGAGTCCGCCCAGGTGGCACTGTCCTACCTGGGTGGGGCTAGGTGGTCATATGATGAAGCATGACACTATATAGTGTGTGAGACCACCTAGTCCGTAAAGGAAACTTTCCTTTCCGTGGTTTTTCCCCAGCTCCTCTCCTTCCCCCCAGACCTAACATAACTACACAGTCCACCCATTTTTCACCTCTAGTTGAGGACTACGAGTGGTCTAGCGTCACAATTAGTACACTATTGACCCCCCCACTTTATATACAACCCCGCACTCCCCTTTTTTGTGATTGTGAATCGACAATCTTAACCAGAGCTATCTGTCTCACCATGGAGAGTTAAAATCTAGCAGCTAACCGGTTCAGTGTTTTTCTTCACTGCTGTAGTAAAGCTATCCTTTGACACGACCTATATGTCACAGTGAATACAAACATCAAATAGCGAACTGATGCTTCCTGGCACACCAGGAGAAAGTCAGCAGCACATTGGAGGGTGGCTGGTATCCGAGGGAAGTTATGAGATTTACTACAATTTATGTAGAGACCAGCAAGATGGTCATTCCCGAAACAGAGTGGAAATGTTTGCAGAGGGGTTATGCACATACAAGTCTATGTTTTTGCATAAAGAGGCAATAGCAATATAGAGGCCCCTGTGGGAATGGTGTTCATTGGCTGATACAAGGTAGCCACTCTAATTCTGCAGAAAACAGAAGCGTGGCTCAATGCCCCTTTTGAAATGTGCCTTTACCAATATTTATATGGTTAGAAATAACTACATTGAACCTTATGCACGCTGTAGATGTAGAACATAGTAGCAAAATTCATCTGACAAACTCTCGCCAGAACCCAATACTCTGTAGCACTCCCAGCATGAAGGTCCACTCTGAGGAGTCAACAGCCTTCTCTATGTCTACTGCCTCCCCAAAAGCTGGCAGTAGGCATCTACCGTACTCCTCATACACCTCACATAAATGTAGGGCTAGGCTATATATATATATTTATTTATATATATACACATACACACACACACACACACGTTTCATAACAATTAGTTGTCAGCTCCTCACTCCTTGGGGCTCTCCCTCTGGGAATGTTCAAGACAACTCACTCTTTCAGAAACTGAAATGGACTCGAATATTAGTCCCCTCTCTGCATTATGCACCCAGACTACGGTAGCCCTCCAAATAAGCCTTCAAAATACTCTGCAACTACATTCTGAGAGAAGTAATATTTGGCTAGTATTTTGTGAACACTGTAAATATACCTATTGTGATGAACACTGTGGTCGAGCCCTCCCCAATAAATATGATGGAGTCAAGGATGGGCTTATCATGAGGGCTAAAGTGTGAACTGAACACTTCCCCTCATCACACAATCAGGCTAGAGTGTTCACACCTCAGAATCTGCATTATCTCTAATTGTCTTGGGATCTGAGAACCTGTTTGTTTTTTTATTTCCCTTTGATGTAGCTCAAGGGCCCAATTTTCACATTAAAGGCCGTTTAAGCAATATCTAATTGATTGGAGCGCATCTCCACTTTTGGCAATGCAGCCACTTCCAGTATAGCCCTTGAAGAATTCCTCCCACAGAGGACAAAACCAGAGTGACTGAACTCACACTTAGTTCAAAGTAGTCAGTAATAGATGATCACAGCTCCAATGGGAAGACTTAAGACAAGCTTGTGAAAAAAAAGCATCAGAACCTATACCAAGAAGTAGGGTCAGGTAACAATATGGACAACACAATGGGAAAGTGGTCCAGATGAATCCTCAGCAAGATCTTAATATCCCGTGCTGAAGTGCAGAAATCCCTCATGAGATGAGCCAATTGTCTATTGTAGACTGACTATAACAAGCTGAAAAACAGAATTTGAGCTTCAGGATTGCATCAAATTTGTGCCAGAATATATCTAACATCTCATAGTGGCTGAAAGTGTTACTGCATGTGCTGCAGAAAATATAGGCCTTGGTGTAATGCTTAACAGCATTAGCACTGCACTGGACTGGACTGCCTCAGCACTGTGCTTTAGCTATCCACAGCAGGACTGAGGATTGCACTGTGGTCTCCACCACACGTTATCTGGACTGTTTTGGATCGGGAGCATTGGGTCTCAAATTTCTGAAAAAATTGCAGGGAATTAACATTAGGGTCGTGGGTGCTAGTGGTGATGCATGTTTCGCCCAGCATACCATGAACAACCAGGTATTTCTCTGCTCCATAACAGTCAGATAAAGTAAGCTACTCCGCAAGAAGCAATATTCATGATAGGCTGAGACCCTGACTGATAACAGGTTATACATAAGCATCCTTAAATCTGCCTTAATGCTCGGAGCACTAAATCAAAGAGCTGCACACAACTTGATCCCAATCTCTAAAACATGGTATCTCAGCATGAGGAAACCTCCACATTAGGAGAAGGGCAGGATCAGTCATAAGTAATTATGTTGTTAATATAGGTGCTACAGCTAAAGGTTTCCCATTAGAAGCTGTACAGAACTCTCCCTACCAATTTCAATCTCAAGAGACGTGCAGCTGGAGAAAACCCATGACTTAATCTAGCACCTGGACACTTATGAGATGTCTGACCACAGCCATTCAGAAGTCGCCGTTAGCTGCCCTTCCCCAGCGACACTACAAAGTCCAATCTACATCTCACATCCCCTTCCAGTTACAGAAGTATTGATACAGCATAGCGAGAAAGACTTTAGAATAATAAAGCAATAAGAATATCGCACAGGTGGGGTGCATCTAAAAGTGTTTGGAATTTAGACTTGTCTAATATAGCAGATCAGCCTAAATATTTATTATGTATTGCCAGCTATATATGGTTTTGGCAGAATGTTTGTTGTGGTCTTTAGTTAACTACATTTTACATTTCATTATGCAGCTGAAAATGACTAAACATGTTTATTTCACCTGCAGATGTTCATTTTGTAGATATCTTACTGGTCGGTTCTTAATCACCTTTGCTAGATTCCAATGTTCTTTTCCTGTGTTTCTGTGTTGCGGTGTCCTAGAAAGTGAACAAACTTTAAATGTCTGAAGGACAGTTCACAACTTGTCGCCAACTGTGAGATCAAAACATGCCTTTATAGGTGGGGGAGCTATGGCACAGCTAGCCAAAACGGATACACATGTGGCCTGGGGGTGTTAAAATGTGCCCATGGTACTCAAAGCATGGCTGCGAACAATGCTCTAGGAATATTGCGCAGAGCCCAGTATGCACTAAGAAGCATTGAGATGCATTATAAAATGCCATACTCTTTAGAGACTGTCTACAGGATACGGCTACTGACCCCCCTTTCCACAGTACACGAGTGTAGTACAAGAATGATATGGCCTTTGGCCATGATATATGACATGGGGCACGAGCTTAAAGCCTGCTATGTACCAAATACCCTGTCCCAATTATATTACAGTGTATAATTGTTATAAGGGCTTTGACTGTAGGGGACACAAACCGTCGTCCATAAAGCTCTGGAAGTCTTGCTTTGCCTATAGCATTTATTTGTCCACTTGAAATGTGAGGGAGTGGATAGAATATGAGTAGTAATGTCACTGGATAGCAAACCAGTTGGTGAACCCCACAACCAAAATGATTTTCCAATCTGAGGGGATTTCCACCTTTCCTGAGAAAAAGCAAAGTCCAAAGTGTTAACATAAATCTTCTGAAAAGACATGTGCAGTAGTTTGGAACTGTGTGGACCTGAAATTGTTTGGGAGGCAAATATATTCAGGCACATTTAACCAATCAGAGAGACAACTACAATTCTGGTTCACGTGCCGATGCTATAAACAATGGAACAATGAAAGTATTTACCGGTTTATCATACATTCATACAAAACAAAGGAATGGTGGGCCTGGCTGAGATCCTTACTTATTAGTGCACTAGTGAGGTAAACAACTCGCCCATAGTGCGGCGTGTAACAATGATGAGGCAAGCCACCTCCTAGCATGAGGGGCGAGCATTCTTAAATAAGGAACACTTTCTCATTTGTAACATTTCACACTAGCACATTGATAATTAACTAGGGACCTCAGGCACGTCAGACCTTGAATGTGCATAAATTAAATCCCAGGATGGTGGGCCAGCGTCAAGGTCAAAGATTATTTGTTTACTCTTTTTCAGAGGAGTTCTCTCTAAAACCAAAGGGTTGCTTTCTAAGCACCATAAACCGTGTGAAGTAGGAATGCCCCTGTCTTCATACCAACTTCAGTGTTGATCCTTCCAAACCTTTTAGTACCACTTATTTACAAAATGTTAACAACTGAATTTTCGATGGGAAGTTAGGTAAACGTGTTTTAGGGGCAATTCGTATTTTCGTCAAACCGCACACATCATTAGCACGCCAAAAAAGCTTTTAAGTGTTAAGAAAAAAAAAAAGAAGAACTCCAACTAAAGAGTGAGTAAGATAGACATAAGTACACACACAATAGTGTAGATTTACACAAAAAAAAACAAATATGCGTCTCTGTGGACATGTGTGAAAACATGAATTGAATCCGGTGTGCCATCGTAAATTTCCATAACGTGCGGAGTCATACGCCTGGTCTCCCGGCCTCCATCCTCGCTTCAGGAGGAAATGAAAGCTACTGATCTGCATCTCTGTCCTAGGCTTATTTATCGTCACACCAAGGGTACGCTTGGGATACGCTGTGCAAATTGGTTGTGGAATACGAGAAATTCCAAAATTTATATTACTTTTTCTTCACCTGCAATACACTTTCCAAAGAAGTAAATGGAAATGAGCCTGTGATATTTTCTGCAGCACTTGGATGTGGGTCATTTAGGTTGAGGTTTTGAGAAGCACGAGTATATTTTAGAAAGGCGTTGCACTTTTATGTCAATACCCAAACGACTGGAACTGCTGGTGTTCAGCTCATATCCTTTGCGTTTCCTTGATTTTATCTTGACATTCACTTGGAAATGGCGATAACTACTCTTGTAGGTGTCGCTTATGAATTCCTTAAAAAGTACGGAATAGCAAATTTTCGAATCAGGTACAATATACCTAAAACATTATGCAATAAAACCCAGAGGAAAGCAAGGGCAATCATACCAAGGAACCGGACTTGCACGACCAGGAGGGTAGCTAGCTTCTGGATCTGAATTATGTGACATGACAAACACCATGTAACCTTCTCAAATAGCCACCCAAGCGGTGGACCAAGTTAATGAAGAGCTGCATTAGCAGTAGGGCTTATTCTCGCAGATTTTCAAAGAGCCGCACTGTCCCACTTGTGGGGCGAAGCCTATTTATTCATGGGTATGGCTGATGCCTTTCATCAAGGCCTTTCAGGAACACTTACCATCCTTCACTGGCTACACACCAGGCAAATCCCACTGGCTCATGTCAAACGTGGTGTCCTGAAGTCTTTTTTCCACAAAGCGCCTGGAGGTTGGGAATCGCTTGGTCTGGGGGTGACTAAAGGAGGTGGATACAGGAGCTCACCGCGGTCTAGAGATGTGCTGTCATTACCCTACTGTCCAATGAAATATATGGAGGAGGCAACCCAAGAACCATCCCACCTCCATCCCTATAACACTAGATTGATTACCTTCTAACTGTTAATTGCAACAATAGCATGGTAGACCAAAATAACAGGTTTTCATAACAACGTAGTAGCTAAAGAAAGAACTCGATGACTGTGAAAAGCGAAATCGGACTTAGAAAAGAAGGCAGCACACCTGCAGCTGTAGGTGAGTCTTGTAACAAGCATTGCAACCATGACTGATGACATTTACAAAACCACCCACCGTTAGGTTTAATTAAAAACACATCATCTAAATTCATTCAACGTATATAAACCGAGGTTTCCGTAGCAGCCTAGGCAGCAGTCAGACATATACATAGGACCCCTGGCTGAACGTCTTGAATACATTGCAAAACAGTAGAAATAAATATTAAATAAGCTCATGTTCCAATCAGGGCAATGATACAGATAAAAGTGATGATAAATACAGATTTAAGAGCACGACCCGGACACTAAGCCGATGTTAAACTTTTAGCCGTTGCTACAAAAGAAACACTGGTTGTAAATGTGTAATTATGAATCAACAACGAATACACAGAGTAGACTTACTTGACATACTTCAGAACTTACGAAACATTCGATTTAGGCTTGTGAAGCTATTTAGAAAGCCATCAGGTGATGCCAGGTTGTTTTCACAGCCAATGGCAAAAACCTTGTGCCAAGTCTGGCCATTGAGTTATTATTGATTAATGAATAAACGATTTGAAAGAGGATAATTTAAAAATAATTCACAAAAAAGTCAGAAAAAAGTTATGGTAAATTTAAAGAAAAATATTTTTTACAACTATTAATCGATGGTTTGTATTATTTAAATCTTGGTAGAGCTGCGTATTCAAGACAAGAAACAGAATTTCTCTATAATACCCAAGTCTTTTTTCCACAAGTATTAGGGTTATACTAAACCTGTCTCTTCGGCGCCCTCCAGACCTGGCACATGCTAAAACAAAACTACAACTAAATAATTAGAACAGGGCGGGATTGTTTTGAAGTAACTATTTTGACACTTGTCTTTGTACAGGAATGTAAAAATCTGCTACCATCCTCGGTTCACAACTTACTAAAAGACTGACAACAGGTACTAAATGTTGTTGGAGTGGTTTTAGACTTGCGTGTAGCATGCCACACGAGACAAACATGCGTGCACTACCCTGGACTTAACTTCACGTTCTAGTTTCAAAAAGAACAAAGTCACGTTCAGCTTGGATGTTTGACAATTTTCTTTTTTATTTAAGCAGAGAGACCCACACAACTTTAAATATTAATGTATGCAAAAATAAATTGATTAACTGACTGGGCACAGAACACTTAAAAGCTTCCCATTGTTTCGCAGAAAACCCACACATGCTCTGTCAGCCTCCACACTGCCAACGCTATGATCAAATGCATCCTTTGTTCACTTGGGAACACACACTGCACTTTACACGGACTCTGGGAATCCTAACAGGGACATGCCATATCCAAGATGAAACAATATTGTAAAATGTCAAAGGAAACGAAGCTGCACCAAAACTGCGCAAACACTGCATGGCATCCTGCCACTGAAGTTAACATGCCAGCACAAAAGGGCAAGTCTACTGACTACATTAAAGCAGCAGCAGGCTTTAGGGCGATGCCTCACAATACAGCTTCAGAATGCAGAACAATCGAAGCTTTATCGGGCAAAACATGCAAAAGAGGGAGGTCAGATGCGGTGGGAATTGAGGAGATCTGTGGATTAAGAATCTAGACTTTCAGTTAATTTTACTGAAACAATCTGGCCAGTAGTTTAACAGTTTAAGTCCGTTTTGAAGGAAAGCAAAAACTACATTCGAGCAAAAATATTTTAAAGTTTTGTTTAACGATAATAATGGCCCGGCCATAATTTGCTGCGGTATTCATGAAAAGGTCATTCGAAAAAAGGTTACCTTGCATTTTTTGTCAATCTGAATCGGACTTCTCGAAGAATGAGAACACACCTGAAACCTTGCACAAGCATGCAGGCCAGTGGCAACAGCATCTCCCGAATAAACGCGAATATACAGCACTGCTGTCTAGATCATCTTGTTCACCGATGTCAGTGTCACAAAGTTAAACACTGGCAAAGTCAATAGGTCTGCCTTGCATTTTGGGTGCTGACTAAACTTAGAAGCCTGTTCCAATGGAAAAAAATACTCAAAACAAAGATTGCTTTATGTATACATATAAGAGATAAATAATTGAATCTGTGATAATTCAGTGCGGTTTTAAATTGTAAAATAGTCCCCCGTACACTACAATGCAAGCACTCCACAGGAAGTGTAAATACATTTCAAACAGCCAACATGAGGGAGAGAATATACTCGTCTGGCCGTACCCAAAGTCCACTCTAAGTATGTTTTAAAACTTGGTAACAGGTGCAAGCACAACGTCCAAACCACGGTTTGCACTGTTCCTGAGGTGTCCCTCCTATCTCCATGCCCATGGTACCACGATTTCAGCAGATTTTATGAGGCACAGCTGAGGCAAAAACATACTGGCGCCCACAGGAATTTCCTAAAGACCATTCTACACCTAGCACTCAGTCGCTCACTCAGTCGCTGTGTTCAGGACTATGGAACGCAAGGGCAGTAAATTTGCCACAAGGTACCGAGCCAGGGGAAGCACACCAAATCTACTTAATTGATAAATGATGAAAGGAGGGCCTTTATGAATGATATCACAAAGAGATGAGTTTGAATAGAAGTAGAAGTTGGAAAACCAAGACTTCAGGAAGGAAAACATCCTGGCTCACAACTACAGCCAGAACAAACTTCATACAAAAAGCTAGTAATGTGGAATTCAGAAAATAAACCTAACACCAAATAGCAAGACAAAGGAACCAGAGATTAAGGCAGAGGTCTTCAAACTGGGGGGCGGGCCCCCCTAGGGGGGCCTCAAGTGATCACAGGGGCAGCGCCAGACTCTAGCCAAAAGAAGCATTACACAGATAACAGGCCTTTATTTTAAGCAGAAGCATGTTACTGCATCTTTAAAAAGGTACCAATACTTAACTGCAATGTTTAAATAGGTCAAGACATATTTAAACATGGACATCTTTATACAATAATTGTGAAAAATTCTGAGGGGGCCCAATGATTTTAATTTTTCAGCTGGGGGGGGGGACGCGTCATTAGAATGTTTGGAGATCTCTGGTCTAAGGAGTCCAAGTTCACTGTGTGGGAATCCTAGAACTAAGCAAAGCCTTGCACCATAACAGACATTCTTGGACAATCTAGAAAAAAGCTGCGTAGTTGCTCATGTAACAGCAAACCTACCTGAGATCATGTCATGCACAAAGAAATGCTGAAGTACTACTAGAAAACCTTGCCTGTGAGAGCGTATTTGATATTACATATTATAGACGTGAAATGCTTATGTCTAACAATGCTGTATTAATAAAACCTTCATTAAAGCGGATTCATAAATATGGAGAATCGTTCATATGTATAAACTAATGTCGACTGTAAGAAGTAATCGTTTATAGTTTGCCTAACTGAGCACATTAACAAGTATAAAACTGCATTCATTAGAACTCGTATATCTTAAGTTAGCATGAGCCAAGCAAAGCTGTATAGCTCTCATATTAAAAGCGTATTTTTCTGTCTCTCCAGTGTGCGGACTTGCAAACAACCATGACCCAGCTATTGTTCTTTCTGTATTAGTTTGAAACATGAAGAAATTTTCCCATCCGCATGCTAGCATCTTTTAGTATAAAATGATGTGCTTCGAAACATTTATAGATACTTCCACGGACAATGAGACGAGGGAAAGAGAACTTTTAACCTGAGACGTGTGCCAAGATGGTGAAGTAACCCCGGATATGCCACCTACGAAATGCCGATTATGAAGACCAATCAGAAGACGAACTAATATTAAGAAATGACAAATGCATTACTTAATGTATAATTTGATAGGTTAACAATGGTGGGGTGTATTGACTGACCAATAGAATTTTGTTGGAACGAATCAAGAGAAAGGGATAAAAACCCATGACAGGGAACAGACAACACATTAGGTAGGGAATGATATTGATTGCATCCCGAAACTCTGCCACACTAATTTGTGACTTGAGACTTAGACAAACCATCCTTGCCCATAGATTGCCCCTTACACTTTTCTCCTTATGAGGAGAGTGTCTTGCCTTTAACTTAGATAGACTGACGGTGATTTAACTGATGTCCTGAAGACGAAGACTGATCCTGAATGCTGACTTAATCAGAGGAGGGTAATTATAAAATTGCTAATGAAAATTCATTTATTTGCCTTTCTTTCTAGGTACCAACTGCTGTATGTTTTTTTATTAGAGGCCTTGGTTAGATGTTTTCCAAATTGGTGTTCAAAATTGTTTTGCATGACGCCCAACATGCTAATGCTAATTAGAGGTTAGACGAGGTATTCACTCTGACTCACAAACTGACGTGACTGACATGGTGCTATGCTGAACTAGTATCTTAGAAAGTTCGATGTGTTACAATCTGCTTATATCTATCTGATTGTCTATGCTATTGATCTTTGCATTATTGAAAGCTTATTATGGTTGTCATCTTGTGACTGTGCTTATATGCTTCCTGGCTTTGAGATTTATGCATTTGCTACTAGATTGTAATCAATAGGGAATAAAACTCATAAAACTTCATTAAGGTGTGGTTATTCATGACTGAAAGGTCATGGTTGCGCCAAATGTTTATTAATGTCTAAAGTAAGATATATTTTGGTGTTCAACGTTGACAATGTTATTGACATATTGATTGATATTTTGATTAGTTATCTCGTCCTACGGTGTCTTACCACTGGGCCCAAAGATTCATCGTCCTAAAACGAGTCCTGATGTGTATAAATTGACATAGACGGACGTGTTAACAGTTCTGCTAGCAGAGTACAGTTTGGCCCTTGGGGGCCCTAGGACGGAGTTTTCACTGTTCAATTGTTTTCTTGTGATAATGCAATCTGGAAAGATGATGAGTTGCTAGATTTGCCATGGGCTTTCCCGGGATCTCGGAGCCTGCCTAAATGAGTTGGGAATGTTCTCGGCGCCATAGTATGTGTGGTTAGGGTCTCTTGCGCTTATTAAATCTTATGCACTTTGCAGGTGATTGTGAATATTTGAGTGCGACTAGGCCAAATTAAGTGTTGTTTAGAAGGAGTGGGCGTACTCCACAGCATGAGAGTAGGGAAGTCGGCGTACTTCATGTGAATGCAGCGCTTGTTGCTCAAAAATTATCCACGTGGTTGGTTGTTGTATACGGGCCTATTGAGGTCTAAGACTCCGGAGTATGATGTTAAAATGGTTTATGTTGTAATCTGTGCGGTTTAATAGGTCAATCGGGCGTGGTTGACAGGTCGAGTTTCGAGTTATGATGCATGCGTGTAACCTTCGATGGAGATTTGACAAGTTCTAAAGTGCACTAGAAGGAGTCATTGACAAGTCGAGAGTAGGATTTGCAGGTCGAATTCTGCTTGCGTATGAGGGAACTGAGAAGGAGAGAGTAGCGGCCGAGGCTTCAAGTGAAATCTCTGTAAAGTTCTGAAGCGAATGTGTTACCCTTCCTGTAGTAAACCGGCAGATTTTGAGTTGTCATTTAAGTGCTAGCAATAATTTGCATTAGTTTGTATGAGTTGTAAGGAGTTAGCAAGGTGTGGACAAGCCGCAAGACTTTGTCAGCTGCAGTGTGTGTGAGTGTGATGTCAGTGGTGCCGCGCTGGGATAGGTCAGATGTCGAGAGGGGTCGCGCACGGATTGGTTACTGTCCGTGAAAGACAATAGGTTGAGCAAAGGGTAGGTGAAGAGTGTCCTGGGAACTAAGCCGTTTTCTGAGTAAATATAAAATAAAATGAATTTTGTTAAGGCATTCAAAAGCGCTTTGAAAGGAGATGTGTATATCGTTGCAACTGATGGGGAACCTACACCACCTGAGGGTACACCAGCTTACACGGTTATGGAGGAAAAGGGTGTTGCACCGTGTTTATGGATAAAACACTGGCGCAAACTAACAGAGAAAGAAGGGTGTCTAGCGTTTCCAGAACATGGAAAATTTCATCAAAAGGGGTTAGAAAATTTGAGCTGGATGTTAAGTACGCAGAAACCACCTCCTCGACCAGCACAATATGAGGCTTTGGCAATTTGGGACCTGATGGCTCTTAAACATAGACAAGAAAGATTTCACAGAAGATTGACAAGAGCAGAAAAGTCCTATGCAGAGGCTAGATGGGACAATGAGAACAAAATGTGGAGACGAGGAATAGTGGATGGGTTGAAGCTGTTTCCGGCAATAACCCAGGGAGAGGAAACACAGGGAAAGAAAGCTTCTTGCAAAACTGACAAAGAACCAGGCAAACACAAAGAGAATAAAAGATCTTGGGAAGAAGAGGACGATTCAGATGACGAGGCGTTTATGGATAGATTGTTACATGATCGTCCGCCACCATACGCGGTGAACGACAGTGCTCCAAGTACTAGCTTGGATCCTGGGAACCAGACGAAAGAGAAGGGTGTTACTGATACAGTGCAGACTAGCGATACAGCTTTGATACAGAATGGTGTCAGTGTACCCACTACACCAGACTCGCCGATACAGTTACAGCCTCCACCACAGATAAAAATAATTTATCCCGATGTTCCAGTACTCGAGACTACTACGAACTTGGTGGTACAACCAGACCCGATATATACAAAGCCCAGGTTAATGCAGATCGAGTCAACTCCACAGTTAGGGTCACAACCGCCACAACTGATACCTGGGTATAACCCAGTAGCGGATCCTTTAAAAGAACCTGCACCAGGATTATTAGAGCAGACTTATGGTGTTGAAGCTCCAAGAAGCTTGGGAGCAGGCGAGACACCTGCCGCTATATCACTACCCATTACGGTTGGTCCCCCGGTGCCGCTATATGCACAGGAGAAAACAAGGACGTGTGAACAGGGAGTCATAACTCATGAAACGATAAGAGGAGGGCCTATTATAACTCCACAAATAATGGCACAGAGGACAGGTTTGTGAACAATCAAGACCTTTAATGGACCTCAGTCCAATAGGGGCACCTCTTGAGGCAATGCGACAAGCAGGATTGGGAGTCCTGACTCCCCAAACTATGAGTACAAATACCTCATACACTCCAATGATACATGCAGGGAACATTTCACTGCAGGGTTTTACAGTACAACAGTTAAATGAGTGGTTAGAGAAAACTTGCACATCACAAAAGACTACAGCGACTACAATCGAACCTGAGAAAGAGAAACACAATGAATATCTAAATCTAGTACGACTAGGAGCAGAAGCTGCTGAATTGGTGGATGGAACAATGGGAGTAAATAGGTTGGAGTCTTACACTGAGGCAGAATTAAGGTACTTATGCCCTAAAATCACCAAAGAAGTAGGCAAAGTACACCAGAAATTTACGAATTTGGCAGACAAATACAATATCGACATTGGAAACACGAAACATTTGAAACAAAGTTATAGGTTAGATTTTGACACGAAAGACTTCGAACACATGAGATCTGCAGGCATGAAGACACATTTGAAAGAGTTGCTGCAAAGCGCACAAATTTGGGGTGCACTAGAGAAATGGGAAGGCCGATGGGTAAAGAAGAGAGATAAGGGAAAAAGAGATAGCCCAAGATCTAATGAAACAGTCACACCAAACTTAGAGACAGTGAAAATCCTACCTATGAGAGAAACAGCTGGTGGTGTTTTGGTGCATGTGCCTTGGTCCAGGGGAGACATTTTGTCCTTTACGAATGATTATCCTAGGTTAAGAGAAAAACCGATCGAGTGGTATCAACAGACAGATAGATTCGTGAAGCTTGCGAAATGTCTCTGGGAAGACTTAAATACCTTGTTTGAGATTATTGTTCCGCCAGACTTGTGGCTTGAGTGCAAGAGAGGGGTAGATTGGCCCACAAAGGAACCGGCAAGGGATAAAGTGACTGGAGCACCTTCTGAAGAGGTGATGAAATATTATCATAAAGTAATTGAGTTTTTGAAACAAAAGGTGTCGCCGAAGGTGACCGATTGGCAGAAAATCGACCGGACCTCTCAAGAGGTTAAAGAGTCAATACATGCATATTATGAAAGATTGTTAAAGGCATTCAAACATTACAGTGGTACTGAAACAATTGAGCCGAAGGACATGAATCATCTTGTGTTCAGATTCGTCGAAGGGCTGAGACCGGAGGTCAGCCAAATGATTAAAAATCATTTGATTTGTTGGCAAGCTAAACCGATTGATGAAGTATTACAGTACGCGAAATACTGTAGTGACGAAATTGAGTTAAAGCAGAAAAAGTTGAAGGAGAAGGTGATGGTGATGCAGATAAGGGCTGCACAGGCTGGAATACAGGGAAATGGTGTTCAGCAAATGGTACAGCAACAACCGCAATTGAATGGTGTGTTTCAGGCACAGCCAAGAGGTAGAGGTCGAGGGTTTGTGAACCGTGGTTCGGACATGAATAATGTTGTTGTTCAAGGTGATGGTCAAGGAGTGAAAAAGATGTCACCATGCCATGCGTGCGGGGGCGTGGGACATTGGAAACGGGATTGTCCAAATATAATGCAGGATGGTACAGTTCAGCAGAGTATCAATGCCGGTACATTGCAAAATTCACAAGGTTCAAGAATGAGACACCCGAATCAGAACTATCCAAATAATTTGGTGCAAATGTCAGGGGTGCAACCTATGCAGCAAATGCAAATGCCGCGTTTCCAAACAGTGTCAGTACAACCAATGCAACAGCAGATCCCTATGGTGCATAGACAGCAAATGCAGTTACCCCTAGCTCCGATGGGACAGCAACAGGTGATGCTTCCTCAACAGGTCACAGGTCAGGTAACAAATCAAAACAACACTGTACAACAATTCCCATTACGAGGTGAAAATGAGATGAATGAGGATTGGTCAGATGATAGCTCAGACAGTGAAGAGTGCAGACTCGCCGCATCCTTAGAGGTAGACCAGAGGCCCATATGTGGAGGGAAAAGTAATGGGCTACAAAGTCTCATTTTTAGTCGATACAGGAGCTACACGCTCTACGGTCCGCAGTACAGAGGTACCAAGATTACCTCTCTCAGGGCGCACCATACGAGTGGTTGGTGTGGCTAATCAGTACCTGACTAATCCAATCACTGACCCAGTGCAGGTTGAAATCAGAAATTTTCAGGGTCTGCATAGATTTGTTGTATGCGATTCAAGCCCAGTATCCTTACTAGGAAGAGACTTATTGTGCAAAACCAAATGTTCAATTACCTGTTCCAATGGTGGAATAGAGGTTCAGACAAACAGTGATGATGAGGCAGATGAGGGTCAACTCATAGAAGGAGGAGAGATGAATGAAGATTACCCTCTAATTACCCTTTTCCCAGTGTTTACCTTGATCGATCTACCTGCTGATCTGCAAGGATCGGTAACCGAGAAGGTGTGGGATTTGACTGGAAAGGAGGTTGGATTAATAAAGGGAGTAAGACCAGTCAAGGTGCAGATAAAGCCGAACGCAGTGTTCCCACAAGTGTCACAATATCACATGACTCAGGATGTCCTTATTGAAGTGACACAGATAATTGCAGATTTTCTCAGACAGGGAGTTTTGAAAGAGGTCCGAGTAGTCCGTGTAACTCTCCAATTATGGGTTTGAGAAAGCCCTGTGGGAAAGTTCGAATTGTGCAGGATTTGAGAAAAATAAACGAAATTGTGGTAAAATGCTGCCCTGTGGTTCCCAACCCAGCAGTAATAATGTACCAGGTTCCTTGTGATGCTGAATGGTTTACCGTAGTAGACCTATCACAAGCGTTTTTCTCGATACCACCTAACGAAGACAGCCAGTTTTTGTTCAGTTTCAAATTCCTGGATAAGGTATACAGTTGGTGCAGAATTCCTCAGGGGTTTTCTGAGTCACCATCCATCTTCAATCAGATATTGAAGAAGGATTTGGAACCTCTTGTGCTGCCTTACAATTCGACTCTTGTGCAGTACATTGATGATTTGTTGATTGCATCCAAAACCAAAGACCGCTGCAAATATGATACCATTGCCTTATTGAATCATTTAGGGAAAAACAGACATAAGGTATCACCTAAAAAGCTGCAGTACTGTAAAAAAGAAGTGAAGTATTTGGGGCATCTGATTGAAAAAGGGTCTAGAAGAATATCAAAAGAGAGAATAACAGTTGTTTTACAAATGAATCCACCAACAACAAAGATGTCAGAATGTTCTTGGGAATGGTGGGCTACTGTCGCCAGTGGATACCCAACTTCTCGATCATTTCAAAACCATTAACAAAACTGACAGGAAAGGAAGTTAAGGATGAACCATACACAATCACATTGACAAAAGAAGAGCTTGAGTCATTTCTAGAGCTGAAAGAATGCATGTGCAGGGCTCCAGCATTAGGAATGCCTGATTATGAGAAACCATTTTTGTTGTTCGGTCATGAACGTGATGCTTGTTCTTTGTCTGTTTTAACACAGGTCCATGGAGATGCAAATCGCCCAGTAGCATATTTTTCAGCTACTTTGGACCCTGTCGCAGCAGCCTTACCGGGTTGTTTGCGAGCAGTCGCAGCAGTTGGTCAAAGCCTTTCACAATGTGAGGGCATAGTCATGGGATACCCTTTGACAGTATTGGTTCCACATTCTGTTGAAATTCTGCTGACACGAACTAAGACACAACACATGACAAATGCACGACTTACCAAATATGAGACAATTATTCTGGGGTCACCTAATGTCACATTGAAAAGGTGCACTGTGCTGAACCCGGCAACTTTACTTCCCATTGAGAATACAGAAATAAAGGATGGGGAAGAGTTTGAGCAGGATTGTCTGGAGGTGACTGAGCTCAGTACCAAACCTCGCTCAGATATAAAAGATACCCAGTTAAAGGAAAACGATTACATTATGTTCGTTGATGGGTCCTGTCTAAGATTCAACAGGAACCTTGAGAGCTGGTTATGCAGTATGTACCATATCTGGTATAGACGAGGCCTCCTGGCTCGAGAAAGTGTTTTCTGCACAAGTGGCAGAATTGATAGCTCTCACAAAAGCCTGCCATGCTGCTGTAAATCTGAAAGTCACAATCTATACAGACGGCCGATACGGATTTGGAATTGTACATGATTTTGGTCAACTATGGTCACAAAGAGGGTTCATGACATCCTCTGGTTCACCAGTGAAAAATGGAGAACAAATAAGAGATTTGTTACATGCGATTCAGTTGCCTCTCGAAATTGCCGTGGTGAAGTGCAGTGCTCACACCAGATCACAAGATTTTGTGTCAATGGGGAATGGTTATGCAGACCAAGTTGCCAGATTTTGTGCCTTGAACTGTATATCTTTTAAAGAGCAGTGGGAACTGTTACCACAACCTGAAAATGACACAACCTTAAGTCTAGCATTACGAGTGGTTGATACTTTAGACAAATTAAAGACATTACAAAGCCACGTTGGTAAGGAAGAAAAACGTTCCTGGGAGAAAATGCAGTGTGTACAGAGAGCAGACGATATTTGGGCATCAGGAGAGGGAAAACTAGTTTTGCCAAACAGTCTTCTGTCACAATTTGCCCGATTGTATCATGGGCAGGTACATTTAGGAAGAGATGCCATGATCAGATCATTTAAGATTGATTGGTTCAATCCAAAATTCAGACATGCCGCAGAAATTACTTGTCACAGGTGCGTCATTTGTCAACAGATGAACGCTGGAAAAGGAACTGTGGTAACTTTGAGCCACATTGGGAGAGCTGGTGGTCCATTTAATAAGATACAAATGGATTTCATTGAAATGCCTGTTTGCGGAGGTTTGAGATACGTGTTGGTGATTGTATGTGTTTTTAGCCATTGGATTGAGGCATATCCCACACGTAGGAATGACAGTCTTACAGTTGCAAAACTACTACTCAGAGAATTAATACCCAGGTTCGGGTTTCCGGTTTCTATAGAATCAGATAGGGGAAGACACTTCGACAATGAGGTAATTAAACTTCTGTGTGCCGCACTCAACATTGAACAAAAGCTGCATTGTAGCTATCGCCCTGAAGCCTCCAGGACTAGTCGAGCAGATGAATGGTACTTTGAAATCAAGAATAGCAAAAATGTGTGCAGCAACAAACATGAAGTGGCCAGATGCATTACCTCTAGTGCTGATGTCTATGAGAAACACGCCAGATAAGAAAACGGGATTGTCCCCACATGAAATCCTCATGGGCAGAGCAATGAGGTTACCAGCGGTACCTGCAAATGCACTAGTGAATATTACAGATGATATGGTGTTGGATTACTGCAAAAGTTTGGCTGACGTGATTCGCTCTTTCTCTCACCAGGTGGAAGCTAACACGTTACCACCAATCGGCGAACCAGGACACTCTCTGCAAGCTGGAGATTGGGTGGTTGTCAAGAAGCACGTAAGAAAATCGTGTCTTGAGCCGCGTTGGAAAGGGCCATATCAAGTGATATTGACGACCACTACTGCTGTGAAGTGTGCCGGGGTTCCCAACTGGATACATGCCAGCCATACAAAAAGGGTAGCGTGTCCTGTTGAAGAGGAACTTGAAAATTCCGGTACAGCAACTTCAAGAGAAGAAGTCTCAGAGTCAGAGATCAGTCAAGAAAGATCTGAGACTACAGGAGAGCCCGCTGAGAACAGCCATGTCCCTCAAACTATCAGTGAGTTCGAGAGAGGTGACGAAGTGCCAATCTCAGTGGAGGCAGCAGGAGAACAAAGACAAGGAGAGGTTCTCCCAGAAGCAGACAAATACAATTCAGAATCTGAATACAGTGTCGAACAAGGAGAGAGAGACGAAGTGGCAAATTTAAATCAGAACGAATCAGAATCTGCTGAACAAGTTTCAAGCCTATCAGGAGAAAACACCATATTACCAGAGGAGAGTGCTGTCCAAAGTACTGAAGGAAAACGCCGAAGTAAGACGAACAGAGGTGACAATTGGCCAGACAAATCACACTTTAGAATAAGAGAAATAGCAAACGAAACAATAATAGAGGAAAGCGATACCTCACGAGCAGACGATCTGAGTGAAGGAGAACAGCAAGGAGAACGAAAAATAAAAATAAAAAGAATAGCAAACAGAAGATATACCGGTACTGAATGGGCATACGCTACAACCTCTGAATGGCAACAAGAATTCTTAGCATTCTGTTTTGATCGAGAAATACCAGGCCAGTACTACGGTACCTGAAGAATATACAACAAGAAAACTGAAGATAAAAGATCGAAATTGTAAAAGCTGAAAAATAAAAATCAAGAATCTTAGAGAAAAAGAAAAACTACCGGAAAGTGACATTAAACCTGGATTTGACTTATAGAAACCTGATTACGACAAGCTGCTAACCTGAATTGACGAAAAGGGTCCTGGAGTGAGTGAAGACGCTGTAAATTACGCAGAAAGAGTTTGCTGCTCAGAGTTGATTGTTGATCTGCTATTCTGATTCTATACAAACATGGCTTATAGTAACAAAGGAAGTAAAGTGTGTGGCTGGTTAGGACTTATGATAGGTGTTGTATGCGCAATAATGATTGTGGGAGTGATTGTGGGAATGCCATGGAGAGAGAGTGAAACTATTAATGCAACTTCAAAACCTGAGACTACTACTACAACTAATAAGCTATCACCATGGGAGAAATTTGAGCAAGACACAAGACATCTGCATGAGGGAACTAATGCAAAAGGGGAGCTTTCTACTAATGTTTTCTATCGCCTACTAAATGAGTATGTGGAAACTATGAATGCGAAAGACTTATGTATGCACTAAAATTCCTTCATCTGTGCAGGAGGGAGTTACTTATCATAGCCTCCCTCTTACGTATGGGATCAGCTGTAGCTTGCTACTAACAAGATTTTATGATCAAGAGCATGTGCAATATTTTATTCAAATTTAGACGTTGTGTTTTCTTTTGTGCCTGTTATTGAATTCTTAAATAAGTTAGCTAAAGAGCATGATATAAAATTAGAGGATTCTTTGAGCCAACACTAACATTTGGAACTGCTTATGCACATCGCAATAACTTAACATGCTTACTGTCTCCTGTAGAGAAAAGCTTTTTAGATGACACGGATGATAGACGAAAAGCATTAAAAGAAAGATTAGAAAAAGGTTTAGAAAAACGCACTTATGCAAATGATTATGTTTATACTGAAATTAAAACACAAGGCAAGTTAGCTATAGATGCATTACACGTAGGTAGACTCTGCATATATAGACCAAAATCTGATCAAGATAATTTGTTTGTGGAACGAGTGAATGTAGGCATGTGTTTTTGTTTCAGAGCAAATGGACCTTTATGTTAAATGGACAAGACCCAGCGATTCCTGGAATCTATTACATCTGTGGGTTAAATGCATATTACCATCTCCCTAAGGGATGGTATGGGACATGTTATTTGGGAATAATATTCCCAAAGATTTACCAGATTGATGACTTAAAACTACCTAGAACGTCTGAATTACAACATACCAGACAAAAACGAGAATCAGTGGCGGCTGTCATTGGTGACATATTTGGAGCTATAATCCCTTCAGTGGGGGTTATCCTAAATTCTATGAAAATTCAAAAGTTGTCTACTATTGTGGATAACATGCTGACAAACTTTACAGGAGCTGTACTTCTGATGGATACTGAACTTGCTGCAGAAAGAGCTATGACTCTTCAAAACCGGCTTGCTTTAGACATTCTTTTAGCAAAGAGTGGAGGTGTGTGCAAAATGCTTAATGAACGTCATTGCTGCTCATATATACCTGACAATAGTAAGAAAATTAGAAGCATGCTTACTAACCTGACTAGAGATAGTACAGATTTAAAGGATCTAAAAGAACTTGGTGTTTGGGAGAAGTTTGGAAAAGGAATTGCCCGAGTGTGAAGCTGGTTTACCAACATTTGGAATGGGGTACTTGCAAACATTATGATGGGATTATTAATTGTTCTGATTTGTTTATTGGGATTTTGGGGAATATGCAAAATTAATAATAAAGTGAAAAGAAATTTGGCTAAAAGAACCAAAAGAAACGAAGAAAGTGAAAGAGAGAAAATGTTTAATGAAATATGGGAAAGCTCACATAAAGGAAAAGATGTTGAAATGCGTATTATGCGTAAGGTGAAAAATTAAGACCAGAAAGATTTGTGATGACGAGCGTCAGAGGAGGGACTGAGAGAGCGTATTTGATATTACATATTATAGACGTGAAATGCTTATGTCTAACAATGCTGTATTAACCCCTTCTGTGCCCAGGACGTAATGGTTACGTCCTGAGGCACAGTGCTGCTGTGCCCAGGACGTAACCATTACGTCCTGTGCACAGAGCCCAGAGGGAGCGCTCTCGCTCCCTCTGTGGGGTTCCCCCCCACCCCCCCAAGTCAGGGATGGAAGGGGAAGCCCTTCCCCTCCCACCCCCGACCCCCCCAACCCCCCCCTGTGACGTCAGCGCGCGAGCACGCGCTGATTAGTCACAGGGTCTCCCCCATCGCGCTGGAAGCAGAGCTTCCAGCGCGATTGAAAAAGAAATGCTTTTGCATTTCTTTTTCAATCCCATGGGGGAGGCCCCGAGAGGCTTCAAAGGGAAGGAAATGTATTTCCTTCCCTTTGAAGTCTCTCACAGGTTTCAAAAGCCGGATTGCTTGCAATCCGGCTTTTGAAACCCCACTAGACACCAGGGATTTTTTTTTTTTTTCTTGAAATTGGCAAAAGGGAGCGACCCCTTGGGCAAGGGTCGCTCCCAGGGGGGCATTTTTTTAGGAAGGCCTTTTCTGCCCCCCTCTGGGGGCAGATTGGCCTATTATTAGGCCGATCTGCCCCCAGGGGGGGCAGAAACCTCTAGGCACCAGGGACCTTTTTTTTTTTTTTTTTTGTGATGATTTCTTTTTTTTTAGGTGGGGAGCGATCCCTTAGGCAAGGGTCGCTCCCCTACGGGGCAATATATATTTAGGCCATTTCTGCCCCCCTTGGGGGCAGATTGGCCTATTTTGATAAGGCCAATCTGCCCCCAAGGGGGGCAGAAACCATTAGACACCAGGGAGTTTGTTTTTGCGCGCGAATGTCACGCAACAAAGCGACCCCTTTGGCAAGGGTCGCTCCCAGGGGGGGCAATTTTTTGGGAAGGCCTTTTCTGCCCCCCCTGGGGACAGATCGGCCTATTATTAGGCCGATCTGCCCCCAGGGGGGGCAGAAACCTCTAGGCCCCAGGGATCTTTTTTTTTTTTTTTTCTTTTTGTTATGTTTTCTTTTTTTTTTTAGGTGGGGAGCGACCCCTTAGGCAAGGTTCGCTCCCCTAGGGGGCAAATTATATTTAGGCCATTTCTGCCCCCCTTGGGGGCAGATTGGCCTATTTTGATGAGGCCAATCTGCCCCCAAGGGGGGCAGAAACCATTAGACACCAGGGAGTTTGTTTTTGCGCGCGAATGTCACGCAACAAAGCGACCCCTTTGGCAAGGGTCGCTCCCAGGGGGGGCAATTTTTTGGGAAGGCCTTTTCTGCCCCCCCCTGGGGACAGATCGGCCTATTATTAGGCCGATCTGCCCCCAGGGGGGGCAGAAACCTCTAGGCCCCAGGGATCTTTTTTTTTTTTTTTTTCTTTTTGTTATGTTTTCTTTTTTTTTTTTAGGTGGGGAGCGACCCCTTAGGCAAGGTTCGCTCCCCTAGGGGGCAAATTATATTTAGGCCATTTCTGCCCCCCTTGGGGGCAGATTGGCCTATTTTGATGAGGCCAATCTGCCCCCAAGGGGGCCAGAAACCATTAGACACCAGGGAGTTTTTTTTTTTTGCGTGAATTTCACGCAAGGGGAGCGACCTCTTAGGCAAGGGTCGCTCCGTGGGGGGGGGGATTATTTTAGGCCATTTCTGCCCCCCCGTCACGCCCTCACAGGATTTGTGCGAATCCCTCGCCACTTTCTTCCATCGCAAGATCAGCGACCTCCACGACAGCTTCGGACACCAGACCCAACCATACACCACTGAACCCGCTTCCCCGGACATCACCCTCAACAACTGGACCCACATCAACACGGAAGAAACCAAATCCATCATGAACTCTATCCACTCCGGCGCCCCTTCGGACCCCTGCCCGCACTTCATCTTTAACAAAGCCGACGACATCATCGCCCCGCACCTCCAGACCGTCATCAACTCTTCTTTTTCTTCTGCTACCTTCCCCGAATGCTGGAAGCACGCTGAAGTCAACGCCCTACTAAAGAAACCTACGGCTGACCCAAGCGACCTGAAAAACTTCCGCCCCATCTCTCTTCTACCTTTCCCAGCCAAGGTAATAGAAAAGACCGTCAACAAACAGCTGACCACCTTCCTGGAAGACAACAACCTGCTCGACCCTTCACAAACCGGATTCCGAACCAACCACAGCACGGAAACCGCCCTCATCTCAGTCACAGACGACATCAGAACCCTGATGGACAACGGTGAAACAGTCGCCCTCATTCTCTCGGCTGCCTTTGACACCGTCTGTCACCGCACCCTAATCACCCGCCTACGCTCCACCGGGATCCAAGGCCAGGCCCTGGACTGGATCGCCTCCTTCCTCGCTAACCGCTCCCAAAGAGTTTACCTCCCTCCGTTTCGCTCAGAACCCACCAAGATCATCTGCGGCGTACCTCAAGGCTCATCGCTCAGCCCGACACTCTTCAATGTCTACATGAGCCCCCTCGCCGACATCGTACGCAAGCACGACATCATCATCACCTCCTACGCCGACGACACCCAACTTGTACTCTCCCTCACCAAGGACCCCGCCAGCGCCAAGACCAACCTACAAGAGGGTATGAAGGACGTCGCAGATTGGATGAGGCTCAGCCGCCTAAAGCTGAACTCTGAAAAAACGGAAGTCCTCATCCTCGGCAACACCCCGTCCGCCTGGGACGACTCCTGGTGGCCCACGGCCCTCGGCACCGCACCGACCCCCGCAGACCACGCCCGCAACCTCGGCTTCATCCTGGACCCTCTTCTCACCATGACCAAGCAAGTCAACGCCGTGTCCTCCGCCTGCTTCCTCACTCTCCGCATGCTCCGCAAGATCTTCCGCTGGATCCCCGCCGACACCAGAAAAACCGTGACCCACGCCCTTGTCACGAGTCGCCTGGACTACGGCAATACCCTCTACGCCGGGACCACCGCCAAACTCCAAAACCGCCTGCAACGCATCCAAAACGCCTCGGCCCGCCTCATCCTCGACGTACCCCGCAACAGCCACATCTCCGCACACCTGAGACACCTGCATTGGCTCCCAGTCAGCAAAAGGATCACCTTCCGTCTTCTCACCCACGCACACAAAGCCCTCCACAACAAGGGACCGGAATACCTCAACAGACGCCTCAGCTTCTACGTCCCCACCCGCCCCCTCCGCTCCGCTGGCCTCGCACTTGCTGCCGTCCCTCGCACCCGCCGCTCCACGGCGGGTGGGAGATCTTTCTCCTTCCTGGCGGCCAAGACCTGGAACTCCCTCCCCACCAGCCTCAGGACCACCCAGGACCACTCCGCTTTCCGGAGACTCCTAAAGACTTGGCTGTTCGAGCAGCGATAACCCCCCCTTTCCCCCCTAGCGCCTTGAGACCCGCACGGGTGAGTAGCGCGCTTTATAAATGTTAATGATTTGATTTGATTTGATTTGATTATTTTGATTCGGCTGATCTGCCCCCAAGGGGGGCAGAAACCACTAGGCACCAGGGATTTTTTTGTTTTTCTGTTTTACAGATGGGGAGCGACCCCCTTGGACAAGGGTCGCTCCCCTGGAGGGGCAAAATGTATTTAGGCCATTTCTGCCCGCTTTGGGGGCAGATCGGCCGATTTTAGGTCAATCTGCCCCCAAGGGGGGCAGAAACCACTAGGCACCAGGGATCTTTTTTTTGCGCCGTCACACAAGGGGAGCGACCATGTAGTCAAGGGTCGCTCCCCGGGGGGGGGGTAGGGGTGGGGGGGGCAAAATTATTTTAGGCCATCTCTGCCCCCCCGGGGGCAGATCGGCCTATTGGTATTAGGCCGGTCTACCCCCAGGGGGGGCAGAAACCTCTAGGCGCCAGGGCAAATTTTATTTTTGTGTTTTTTTTTATTGGTTTGGTGTTTTTTTTTAGAGAAGGGGAGCGACCCATCAGGCAAGGGTCGCTCCCCTGTGGGGCAAATTGTGTTTAGCCCATTTCTGCCCCCCTTGGGGGCAGATTGGTCGATTTTAGGTTGAAACCACTAGGCACCGGGGATTTGTTTTTTGGCGCCAATGTCACGCAGGGGGAGCGACCCCGTAGGCAATGGTCGCTCATGGGGGGGGGGGGTTTCAGGGGGCAAATTTATTTTAGGCCATTTCTGCCCCCCCGGGGGCAGATCGGCCTATTATTAGGCCGATCTGCCCCCAGGGGAGGCAGAAACCTCTTGTTGCCAGGGGAAAAAAAAATGTGTTTTTTTTTTTGTTTGTTTGGTTTTTTTTAGAGATGGGGAGCGACCCATCAGGCAAGGGTCGCTCCCCTGGGGGGCAAATTGTGTTTAGACCATTTCTGCCCCCCTTGGGGGCAGATTGGTCGATTTTAGGTCAATCTGCCCCAAGGGGGCAGAAACCACTAGGCACCGGGGATTTGTTTTTTGGCGCCAATGTCACGCAGGGGGAGCGACCCCGTAGGCAAGGGTCGCTCTGGGTGTTCGGGGGCACATTTATTTGAGGCCATTTCTGCCCCCCCTGGGGGCAGATCGGCCTATTATTAGGCCGATCTGCCCCCAGGGGGGGCAGAAACCTCTTGTTGCCAGGGCAATTTTTTTTTTGGTGTTTTTGTTTGTTTGGTTTTTTTTTTTTTAGAGATGGGGAGCGACCCATCAGGCAAGGGTCGCTCCCCTGGGGGGCAAATTGTGTTTAGACCATTTCTGCCCCCCTTGGGGGCAGATTGGTAGATTTTAGGTCAATCTGCCCCAAGGGGGCAGAAACCACTAGGCACCGGGAATTTGTTTTTTGGCGCCAATGTCACGCAGGGGTAGCGACCCCGTAGGCAAGGGTCGCACCTGGGCAGGGGGGGTTTGGGGGGGTGGGGGGTCAAATTTATTTTAGGGCATTTCCCCCCCCCCCCGGGCCGGCTGAGCTAGAGGCCAAAATCCACAGGTAGGCACTTTGCAAAAAACACCTCTGTTTTCTGTGAAAAAATATGTTGTGTTTTGGGCCATTTCCTTTTGTGGGCGCTAGGCCTACCCACACAAGTGAGGTACCATTTTTATGGAGAGACTTAGGGGAACGCTGGGTGGAAGGAAATGTGTGGCTCCTCTCAGATTCCAGAACTTTCTGTCACCGAAATGAGAGGAAAAAGTGTTTTTTAGCCAGATTTTGATGTTTGCAAAGAATTCTGGGTAACAGAACCTGGTCAGAGCCCCGCAAATCACCCCATCTTGGATTCCCCTAGGTCTCTAGTTTTCAAAAATGCGCTGGTTTGCTAGGTTTCCCCAGGTGCCGGCTGAGCTAGAGGCCAAAATCCACACGTAGGCACTGTTTTCTATGAAAAAATGTGATGTGTCCACGTTGTGTTTTGGGCCATTTCCTGTCGCGAGCGCTAGGCCTACCCACACAAGTGAGGTATCATTTTTATCGGGAGACGTGGGGGAACGCTGGGTGGAAGGAAATTTGTGGCTCCTCTCAGATGGTAGAACTTTCTGCCACAGAAATGTGAGGAACATGTGTTTTTTTAGCCAAATTGTGAGGTTTGCAAAGGATTCTGGGTAACAGAACCTGGTCCGAGCCCCGCAAGTCACCCCTCCTTGGATTCCCCTAGGTCTCTAGTTTTCAGAAATGCACAGGTTTGGTAGGTTTCCATAGGTGCCGGCTGAGCTAGAGGCCAAAATCTACAGGTAGGCACTTCGCAAAAAACACCTCTGTTTTCTTCCAAAAATTTGGATGTGTCCACGTTGCGCTTTGGGGCGTTTCCTGTCGCGGGCGCTAGGCCTACCCACACAAGTGAGGTATCTTTTTTATCGGGAGACTTGGGGGAACATAGATTAGCAAAACAAGTGTTATTGCCCCTTGTCTTTCTCTACATTTTTTCCTTCCAAATATAGGAGAGTGTGTAAAAAAGACATCTATTTGAGAAATGCCCTGTAATTCACATGCTAGTTTGGTCACCCCGGAATTCAGATATGTGCAAATAACCACTGCTCCTCAACACCTTATCTTGTGCCCTTTTTGGAAATACAAAGGTTTTCTTTATAGCAATTTTTTACTCTTTATATTTTAGCAAATGAATTGCTTTATACCCGGTATAGATTGAAAACGCACGTCAGGGTGCAGCTCATTTATTGGCTCTGGGTTCCTTGGGTTCTTGATTAACCTACAAGCCCTATATATCCCCGCAACCAGAGGAGTCCAGCAGACGTAACGGTATATTGCTTTCGATAATCTGACATTGCAGGGAAAAGTTACAGAGTAAAACGTAGAGAAACTTTTATGTTTTTTTCACCTCAATTTCAATATTTTTCTTTTTCAGTTGTTATTTTCTGTAGGAAACCCTTGTAGGATCTACACAAATGACCCCTTGCTGAATTCAGAATTGTGTCTACTTTTCAGAAATGTTTAGGTTTCTGGGATCCAGCATTGGTTTCATGCCCATTTCTGTCACTGACTGGAAGGAGGCTGAAAGCACAAAAAACTGCAAAAATGGGGTATGCCCCAGTAAAATGCCAAAATTGTGTTGAAAAATTGGATTTTCTGATTCAAGTCTGCCTGTTCCTGAAAGCTGGGAAGCTGCTGAGTTTAGTACCGCAAACCCTTTGTTGATGCCATTTTCAGGGGAAAAACCACAAGCCTTTTTCTGCAGCCACTTTTTCCAATTTTTTTGAAAAAAACGAAATTTTCACTGTATTTTGGCCAATTTCTTGGCCTCCTTCAAGGGAACCCACAAAGTCTGGGTACCTCTAGAATCCCTAGGATGTTGGAAAAAAAGGACGCAAATTTGGCTTGGTTAGCTTATGTGGACAAAAAGTTATGAGGGCCTAAGTGCGAACTGCCCCAAATAGGCAAAAAAAGGCCCGGCACAGGAGGGGGAAAAGGCCTGGCAGCGAAGGGGTTAATAAAACCTTCATTAAAGCGGATTCATAAATATGGAGAATCGTTCATATGTATAAACTAATGTCGACTGTAAGAAGTAATCGTTTATAGTTTGCCTAACTGAGCACATTAACACGTATAAAACTGCATTCATTAGAACTCGTATATCTTAAGTTAGCATGAGCCAAGCATAGCTGTATAGCTCTCATATTAAAAGCGTATTTTTCTGTCTCTCCAGTGTGCGGACATGCAAACAACCATGACCCAGCGATTGTTCTTTCTGTATTAGTTTGAAACATGAAGAAATTTTCCCATCCGCATGCTAGCATCTTTTAGTATAAAATGATGTGCTTCGAAACATTTATAGATACTTCCAAGGACAATGAGACGAGGGAAAGAGAACTTTTAACCTGAGACGTGTGCCAAGATGGTGAAGTAACCCCGGATATGCCACCTACGAAATGCCGATTATGAAGACCAATCAGAAGACGAACTAATATCAAGAAATGACAAATGCATTACATAATGTATAATTTGATAGGTTAACAATGGTGGGGTGTATTGACTGACCAATAGAATTTTGTTGGAACGAATCAAGAGAAAGGGATAAAAACCCATGACAGGGAACAGACAACACATTAGGTAGGGAATGATATTGATTGCATCCCGAAACTCTGCCACACTAATTTGTGACTTGAGACTTAGACAAACCATCCTTGCCCATAGATTGCCCCTTACACTTTTCTCCTTATGAGGAGAGTGTCTTGCCTTTAACTTAGATAGACTGACGGTGATTTAACTGATGTCCTGAAGACGAAGACTGATCCTGAATGCTGACTTAATCAGAGGAGGGTAATTATAAAATTGCTAATGAAAATTCATTTATTTGCCTTTCTTTCTAGGTACCAACTGCTGTATGTTTTTTTATTAGAGGCCTTAGTTAGATGTTTTCCAAATTGGTGTTCAAAATTGTTTTGCATGACGCCCAACATGCTAATGCTAATTAGAGGTTAGACGAGGTATTCACTCTGACTGACAAACTGACGTGACTGACATGGTGCTATGCTGAACTAGTATCTTAGAAAGTTCGATGTGTTACAATCTGCTTATATCTATCTGATTGTCTATGCTATTGATCTTTGCATTATTGAAAGCTTATTATGGTTGTCATCTTGTGACTGTGCTTATATGCTTCCTGGCTTTGAGATTTATGCATTTGCTACTAGATTGTAATCAATATGGAATAAAACTCATAAAACTTCATTAAGGTGTGGTTATTCATGACTGAAAGTTCATGGTTGCGCCGAATGTTTATTAATGTCTAAAGTAAGATATATTTTGGTGTTAAACGTTGACAATGTTATTGACATATTGATTGATATTTTGATTAGTTATCTCGTCCTACGGTGTCTTACCACTGGGCCCAAAGATTCATCGTCCTAAAACGAGTCCTGATGTGTATAAATTGACATAGACGGACGCGTTAACACCTGTTTCCAGGCAGTAAAATGAAAACTACTACGTCTCACGCCGGAAAATAAAAAGCAACTGAAATTGAACATCCTAATCGGGAGACCTCGATGACACAGTCTGTCAACTAGTTCCCTAGTGCCATTTCCTCAGCTTGAGCCGTGTATTTGCATAATTTCCGTCACAGGCCAACATGACACAGAAAAAGAGAACACATTAAATATACAAAGGTCACTGATCCCAAGACGGGCCACAGCCAAAAACAAACCTGCCATAGAGGCAAGAGGTTCAGTAGCTCCATAAGGAAATGGAAGCCTGATAGCTAGAGAGAATCTCAAAAGCTGGTGCAAGAATAATTTGATTTAGTATTTACAGAGTGGGCTGCTACCCAGAAATAGAGTGTTGCGGCACTAAAGTGAAGGAGTTCAATTAAAACACAGTTAGACAACAGAGAAATGTTGGGTTTTCAACAGTTGGTGGAAAGAAGAGCTATCACTGGTCAGCTTAAACTGGAGAGAAATACTATTTAACTCGTTGCCTGCTATAACTGAGAAAGGCTGTCTGGCAAGACAAACTTATCAAAATTGTGGCACAGAAAACAAATGAGCAGTGGACGAGAGTTCCTATGTGATTACAGTGATCAAATCCCTAAGGTACAATGAGGCTAGTGATGGATAGAGTGGTAAGAGCAGACGTTACTGAACATGGAAGACTTTAATGCCGTGTTGTGCCGTAGGCACGCTTCTTTAAGCTCGCAGATACCAAGGCAGCAGCATGCTGAATGGGGCAGACTGTCAAGTAAACAGGAAGGAAGGCCGAGAAGACAACTGCAATAGTCCGGGCAAAACTATTAGTAGCCTCAACCAGATATTTTCTGTAGGAAACAAGGACAAAAGGGTTCCAAGAAATATAAACTAAAGCAGATGACAGCTTGCTGATGCATTGTAGGAAAAACCGGTATCAAAAATGGCCCCTAAATTTTAGGCAGATTCAACTGGTGTTTTGAGAGAGGTGGTTGGGGAGGGGGCGGGGGGGGAAGCAAGAAGGTGTGTCCATCGAGCAGGCAATGGAGCTCATGAATAACTTAAAAAGGTTCTGAGAAGCACTGCAGTTGCTCCTAAGGAGACCAGTCAACCGCGTATCATGTGCATTGCCTAAACATATGATGCTGAAAGATGGAATCAAGAGTAGTAAAAGGGGCTCCATAGCCATTAAAAAGTATTGCATTCAGGGCAGACCCCCTGAGAAACACGAGAAAAGTCCTTGAAATCCAATATGTAATGTAGCATGAACACAGTTTGAGTGGTCACGCAGAAAGGAGATCAGACATTCCAGAGCATACTTTCTCAATCCAAACACACACAGCTATTTGATTAGTATGTACTGGGTAGCCATATCGAATGCTACTGAAAGGTCCACGAGAGTCCAAGTGGTCTGAATTACTTCATCTAGCAGTGTCAGATTTCATTAATGGCCACCACTAGTACAGACCCAGAACGCCAATTGTACTGGGTGAAGTAGGTCACCTTCTTCAATAAAGTTAGTCAGCCGTATTGACAAAACATTGTCAGGTCGCCCAGTAGTGGTAGTAAGGAGATGGATCTAAAATTCACCAGCAGAGATGGATCTGCCAAAGATTTTTTTTTTTTTAAATAATTACTTAAGGTCAGGTCCTTTTTCCAGAAGGTGGGAACTTGCCTCTTCGACAAAGAGTGGTTGTAGAGTTACCACGTGGCCGGGAAGAAAGTGTCCGTGAAGTTTGGAAAAGTTTTGATGGGCAGGAGTCAAGAAACAATATAAATAAGATTGGAACAAGGATAATGGAAAGGCTCAAAACCGTCTAGGCCATAAAGTGCTGTTCAGGTCTGTGGGATGTGCAGATGTAGAGGAGCAATAAGACTGAAAGGCATGGAACATATCACGGACTTTGTTCTGACAAGTGACTGTGGTAGCAATGGCTTGTGGATAGACAAAATATTTAAAGACTTAACATTTCTCGAATTTTATTTGGAGCATTTCTAATTTGCTTAGTGAAGTAAAATGCGTTGCTGTATTTTATTAGTAATCATTTAGAGAATACAAGTGTACACGTTTGACTCTGTTATCATAGGATCTCTTCCACCAGAATTGTCCTTTTTGGTTCATAAAACCTCTTCCCTTTCAGCAGGTTCAGGAGGCAACCATTGGGCACTAAGTCAGTGCAAACGTCAGACACACCATTCCAGAAAAAATTCACAGGTTCACGCTAAAAGAGAACCGGATACCATGGACTACACATGACGATGGTGAAGCAAAAAAAAAAAACAAAAAAAAAAACACAACTAAACAAAAAATAAAATAAAACACGTTTAGACAACAGCATTTAGCATGATTTTTTTAAAACATTTTTTGTAACACCCTGCATTTTCTTATATGCAAAGGTCAAGCATTCGCAATTATAATTAGACTTTCTTTTTTGCTTAGTCAAGTTTAATTTTTCTACTTTCAGTAATCATCAAGGACAAAGACAGCAATGGGACACCGGAAATTGTTCAGGCTCTTTTTAAAAGGGAATTGTTCGCACTAAAAAGTTCCCATGCTTCCACATGTATTCTATGGCAAAAGAGCCCCAACGGTCGCAGCTGTGTAAAATCAACAACGTATCCTTAAAATGGACCAGTCTAATCATGGTCAGAGGTTAAGTGCCTTCAGGATTCAATCTCATAAGTCTTTCTGCATTTCCAAATATATATCCCGAAACATCCCCATGTTTGGAAGGCACTCTCCATGGACCCTGAACTGTTAGCAGAAATACTTGAATGTCCTTTGTTAGCAAAATAGCTAATTCTTTTCTTTTGTAGAAATCTCCCGATGTCAGGCTATGCTTTAAATCATGATGTTGACAAAGACATTGACAATGTCGGAGACAAAACATGGTAGGCTTTGGGTGGTCATCGCATGTTTTACAATTGGTTGACATACCATTTTTCACTTTTCCTCACGGAGCCCAACCACTAAATGATGAAATTATGCCGAGTATGTGAAGGTGTAACAACATTACATATAATTTAGATCGTTTTTTGCCTTTTATTTTAACTGTTAAGTAGAGATTGGTGAATAAATGTCCCCCTCTAGCCAAGTCCACAGTGTACCAATTTCAACTGTTGATTATGGTAAAGTGTATATGAAAAAATACAGGCATTGGCAAAGTCAATAGGTCTTGCCTATGCGAGAGCTACTGACTTTCACAATGCGTTTTAGCCATGTTTTCCATCAGTAAGGCTGTTGTTCAGCATGGCTAAAAGTTGGTCACATGAAGTGGAGTAGACTGGCGTGAGGTAGAGTGGAGAAGTGTAGAGTATATAGGCGTGGCATAGACTGGAGAGTGGTAAATTGGAGTGAGCTAGGTTGTGGTAGATTTTAGTCGAGTGGGGTAGAGTGGAGTGAGGTACATTAGAGTGGGGTAGAATGCGGTAGAGTGGGGGAGATTAGAGTGGAGTAGATTAGAGTGGAGTAAGGTAGATCAGGGTGGAGTGGGGTTGAGTGGAGTGATGTAGATAGGAATGGGGTGGGGTAGATCAGAGTGGAGTAGACTAGAGTGTGATAGATGGAGTGGGGTGGTGTACGTTGGAATGGAGTGAAGTGGGGTGAGGTAGAGTGAACTGTGGTAGACTGTAGTGGTGTGGGGTAGATTGGAGTGGTGAGGAGTAGACTAGTATGGAGTGGGATGGGGTAGGTCAGAGTGGAGTGGTGGAGACTGGAGTGGATTAGAGTATGGTAGATTGGAGTGGGATACATTGGAGTGGAGTAGATTGGAATGGGTTAGACTGGAGTAAACTGGAGTGGACTCAGGTAGCTTGAAAGGAGTTAGACTGGAGTGGTGTAGATTGAAGTGGGGTGAAGTTGGGTAGACTTGAGTGGGGTGGACTAGGGTAGTTTAGAGTGGGGTATAATGGTGTATTTTGGAGTGGGATGGAGTAGACTGGAATGGAGTGGAGTCGGGTAGACTGGGATAGATTGGAATACAGTGGGGTCAACTGGAATGGGTTAGTTTGGAGTAGAGTTTGCTATAGTGGAGTGGGGTAGATTTGAGTAGAGTTGGGTAGAGTGGAGTGGGGTAGAATGGGATAGACTAAAGAGAAATGAAGTGGATTGAGTGGAGTAGATTGGAGTGGGGTAGACTAGAGTTGAGGAAGACTGGAGTTAAGTGTAGTGGGGTACCTTGGAGTAGGGTTGTTTGGAGCGAGGTAGAGTGGGATAGATTGGCGTGGAGTAGATTGGGGCACATTAGAATGGAGTGGAGTGGGGAAGAATGGGGTAATTTGAGTAGATTGGAGTGAGGCAGTGGTCGTTACGGTACATCTCTTGTATTTAAGTGCCTATGAATATAGGGAGCCTGAAAGTGCTTTTGGTGGAATACGTATGAGAATAAGGACTTGGGCGCAGATGTTAAAGAGAAATGGAGTAGCTGCCATGAAAAAAACTGAAGCGCTTTAAACAGACACGTACTTTGGGGCATAGATATAACAAATTGGTGTAGGGCAGCGCCACAAGTCTTTTTGCTGCGCTGCGCCAATTTGAAAGGGAAGGAATGCACTGTATTTAGAAAATACTGTGCATTCCTATCATTTTAACCAGTGCTGGTGCACAAATTGGTGCCTAGCGCCAATGAAGACATCCTGGCAAGAACCGTGGTTCAAGGGTGTCTGTGTTGCAGGTAGATTGTTTTCGCTCAAGGAGGGGCACCTTCCTGTACAAAAACAATCCATAAAGGCTTTTTCCTCTATGTGTACTGCAGGACATATAAAGAGAGGAAACAAAGCGGAGAATGTAAAGTTTGTTACCTGTAGGTGTAGTTTTGCAACTTGAATAATTTTCTGGGTTCACATGCTTTGCATTAGTCTGTCATCTAGTGGCTGGGTCCAGAAATTATACTAATTTTCTCCAAGATCCCCAAAAAGTTTTTTGGCCTACTTCTTTCCCTACTGTTTGTTGGTGGGCATCGATGGATCCTCCATTTGGTGTCCCCTTGTGACCTTGTCAAACTTCCTCCAGATGTTTACAACTTTTGTCTCCATCTTCAGATTCTTTTGTTTTTTTCTTTCTTCCCATCTTCTTGGTGGAGGCAGGTGAGTCACTTGTAAATCCAGAAACATTTCCAAGCTGCAAAACTAAACCTACAGGTAAGAAACTTTACGTTTTGCAGTGTGAATCATTTCTGGATTCACATGCTGTGCATTGACTTTGAAGCAGTTTTGTTTCTACTGAGGAGGCTGGGTTGCAGTGATTTGCAAATAAATGTCTTAACACCTTTTGTCCTACTTGAGCTTCCGCATTCATTTGAACATCAACACAGTAATGTTTTGTAAAGGTGTGTACAGAAGACCAAGTTGCTGCCATGCAGATATCTTGTAATGGGGCATTTTGCATAAATGTGATAGTTGTGCCCTTCTTTCTAGTTGAGTGTGTTCTGGGTGTCCTTGTTAATGTTTGTCCTGCACTGTTGTGGCACAATTAAATTAATTGTGCAATCCATGTTTCTATTGTGTTCTTGGTAACTGATTTTTCCTAGAAACCTTCTGAAAAGAAGATAAACAATTGCTGAGTTCTTATCTCTTGTCTTTTCAATGTAGTACATAATGGCACGTCCTGCATCTAATGTGTGTAATGTTCTTTCCGCAAGAGTCTTTGGGTATTGGAAAATAACTTGGTATTTGAATAGAGTGATTACTGTGAAACTGTGAAACCACGTTTAGTAAAAATTGTTGATCTCTTCTCATGACAATTCTGTCTTTGTGAATTTGTAAATAGGGTTCCTGGATTGTGCTTGAAGCTCACAGACTCTACGTAGAGATGCAATAGCTACCAAAAGGGCAGCTTTAGGGTTAGCATCTGTAAAAAAGCTTTGTGTAGCGGTTCAAAGGGTTTCTTCATGAGCTGTGTGAGAACCAGGTTTAAGTTCCATGTAGGAGCTGGTACCTTTTTTGTGGTGCTATTCTCTTTTCTTTTGAGAGCGAGGACGTGGTTGCCTCGAGGCGAAGTTTTGACCTTTGCAAACAGATCTATTGTGGGAGTGCCCAATTTCCAGATGAGCATTTGCCCAACCTTCCGATTGAGCTTCCATTCATGTGATCATGAGGCCTGCCTGTTTAGTTCACCTGCTTCGCAATTTTCTTTTCCTGGGAGATGTATTGCTTGTATGTCTATGTTCTTTTGAATTGCCCTTGTCTGGAGTTCCTGGGCTAATTTGAACAGAGGGTACGACTGAGTCTCCCCTGGTTTGTCGATATAAAACATTGCTGTTGCTGTCTGAATTAATATTCTCTTTCAATGAATTTGTCCTTGGAATGCTTTCTTAGCTAGAAACACGGTCTTCAATTCCAGAAGATTGATGTGTTGTACTGCCTCCTGATTCTTCCATATTAATTGCACCTTCTGCGTGACAACCACTAGATATTCCCAACTCCCTGTTGCTTATGAACATTGATTTTGGACCCACTCTTGTAATGGTCTCATATGGAGTCTCACATTTAGAATTAAGGGAATACATGATTCTTTTTTTCCTCAAGTCGCCCCCCAGTACTCACTGTCAGAGCTTTCCTCTTCTGGTTGTGGTGAATCTCCTCCAAAAGAGATTGTGTCATCTTCTTGCTGGGGAATGCCTTCACCAGAATTGTGTTCAGTCTTGCTCCCAGAAAAATCTTTTCCGGGGATGATTTTTCTATGTTTAATGAGAACCCCAGGGAATACAACATGCTCATTACTATCTGAATGTCCTTCTTGCATTTCTGGTAGGAGTGTGTCCTCAATAACCAGTTGTCCAGATGTGGGTAAACGTGAATACCCATTCTCCTGAGATATGCCGCTAGTGTAGCCAGGCATTTGTGAACACTCTTTGAGCTGATTTTATTCTGCAGGCTAAAACTTTGAATTGGTAGTGTTTCTTTGTCTATCACAAACCTTAGATACAATTTGTGTTTTGCACTTATCAGTATGTGTAAATATGCATCTTTTAAGTCTATTGCCAACATAAAACCTCTTCTCCTTAACCGTGGGATTACTTCTTGCAAGGTTGTCATCTTAAACTTTATGGTCTTTATGAATTTGCTAATGAACCTGAGATTCAAAAATCAGATGGAAGGATATGTCTAACTTTGGAATTAAGAAGTAATTTGAATAATTCCCCTATTTGATTTACTGATTTGGCACGGTCTCTATTACTTGTTTGTTTAATAGTCTCTTGACTTCCTTGAGAAGTAGATCGGTTTCTTCCTTTGAATGATTCCTTTTCTTTGGTCTTGTTGTTGGAGAGAACTTGTCCAGTTCTCTGCTATATCTGACTTTTATTAAATTTAAAACCCTTTTGTCTAAAGTTATTTTTCTCCACTGCTGGAGGAATTTGTTTAGACTTTCCCCTATTGGGGATTGATGAAAAAACAGTTTTTTGCTGTATTTTGTTAGCAATACTGTTGACGTCATTACTTCTGTAGTGGAGTAATTTACTGGTTGTATTTGAACTTCCCCTTGTTGACTGTCCTCCTCCTCTGATTCTTCCTTGAAAGGAACCTCTTCCTTGATGTTGCTGGTATTACCAGGTTTGCTGCAGTGCAGATGTTGGAGAATTGGTGTGGAACCCTTGATGAGAAGTTCCCATTAGTAATGTGCCTCTTGAGCTGGGTCTATTGATGCGAAAGATCCCCTTCATCTTCCCTCTCTGAATTGTAAAGCCCCCATAGACTTAGTGGTCTCACTGTCCATTTAAATCTGGTTGAGTTTTTAGTCAACCGTGTTACCAAACAATTGTTGGCCACTGAACAGTGTATTTATTATATGTGCCTGAACTTCTGGCTTGAATCCCAAAATTCTCAGTCGTGCATGGCATCGCAAGGTAACCCCCCCATCAGCTGCCAGCTAGAAGAGTCTGCAGCATCTAACGCAGACTTCAACAAGATGTTGACAATATTTTTTCCACTGTCCACCAGATGAGCAGCTCTTTTCTTGTATTGCTCTGGGAGGTGTTTAAGAAGATCAACCTCCTCCCAATGTTGATGCATTTGCATGTTAAGTAGGGCATTTGAGTTAGGAATGCACCACTGGATAGATGCACCCCATTTCATTATGCTGCCCATGAGTTCCATCCTCTTGCTTTCTTTGTCAGGAGGTGGACCAGAGGTGGATGAGATATTCGCCCTTTTTCTGACGGTCGCTGTGATAATGGAGCCAGCTGGAACATTAACTTTAATGTATGGGGGATCTTTTAATGAGAATTTATATTTCTTCTCAGCCCATAGTGTGACTGCTTTGCATGTGGCTGGCTCTTTGAATGATTCCCTGCCTTGATCTAGCACACTTGGCAGCATAGGCCGGTACTGTTTTTTTGAATGGCTGGGCATAGATGTTTCCAATAAGAAACATGCTTGAGGCTTTTCCTCCTCTAACTGTACATTAAATTTAGTAGCCACATTTTTAAATAATCATATTATAAAAACAAATATCATCTGAAGGGGAGGGCGTGAATGTATAACATTCCACTTATTCTGGCAACTCCCCTTCCAAGTCTTCCCCACTGTACATCTATGTATTCTCCTTGTTCTGAAGGTTGCTCTGCAGTCTGCTCTTTTTCTGTGCAGAAGAGTTCCTCCTCTTCTTCTTGTGCCTTTGGGGTATTAGGAGCTTGAATTTCGTCGATTTCCATCTCCTCACCTCCTGCATTCTTCGAAATCTTTTGAGGAATTTGAAATTTACTTAAAGCTTTGAATTATTTTTTCTTTTGTATTAACATTGCCATTTCGACCTAGAATCTCTTCCTTTATGACTCCATTTCGAGGCCTCTGTGTTGTGGACTCGAAAGTATTTTCTTTGATAAAGGAACCGCCCATGTTGAGTGCTCTTTCTCTGGGCTTTGAAAATCTAGGCCTTTGGACATTGGTGTGTCCTTCGACATTCTATTCTTTGACAAAGTATATCTGAGGATTTTTTTTCCCGACACTGGAGGCCCTCTTAAGGGCTCTGCGTGACTCCTTTTCGAGGGACATGTCTGTGGTCGGCAAACGTTTGGCCGCAGAGGCTCCCTTGTGTGCCTGAAAGTCCAATTTTTTTGACTTGTGGTCTTTTACAGAGGTTGTTGACTCTTACCTTCTTTCAAATCTTCTTCGGGAGGTCCCTCTTTGACTTCTATAATTTCGCAGTCTCTTTCCAAGGTTTCTCTCTGCTCCTTAGGCGACATTTTCCTCCTTGTCGCTGGAGAGGACCAGCTCCTTTAAAAAAATGGTGGGGGGTTTGGCCTTGCATTGTGTGGTGTGCCATACTTAGGCTTTCTCTTACTCGGTCTTCAGTGTAAAAACTGCACAGGCGTTGCAGTCCTCGCTTCGATGGTTGACTGGAAGGCAGAGATTACACACTGGGTGTATATCCTTCTGTACATATTTATGATGGCAATTTTTGCAAAACTGAAAAAGGGTTTTCTCTAGCACGCCAACCATTGATCCCCTCCGTCCGGGCATTCTCAAGCCCCCCTCGAAGTTTTGTATAAAACTGAAGCCAATCCTCCTTACTTTTTTTTTCTTCTCTTCCATAGATGCTGTTTGCAAGTCTTCAAGAACTTGGAAAAATGTTATTCGGGTTATTCTTCGTGCTTTCCTCTACCATTGCAGGGTCGAACCATCCAGACCCAACGTCATAAAAAAAGAAACTGAAGATGAAGACAAAAGGTGTAAACATCCGAAGGGAGTGCAACAACGTCACAAGGGGACACCAAATGGAGGATCCTTCGATGCCCACCTACAAACAGTAGAAAAAGAAGTAGGACAACAACTTTTTTAGATCTTAGAGAAATTAGTAAAATTTCCAGACCCAACCACTAGATGCACAGCATGTGAATCCAGAAAATATTCATGCTGCAAAAATAAAGATTTATCCTTTTTCGCCTCCTCTGGGGAGAGCACGTTCTTGCCGCTTTTCCAGGTTTACGCATTTTTGTAAATCTGGGAATGTGTCAAAACCCATGTTGTGTGTGACTTCAGCTGTGTTGCCTTGCACCATAACTACGAGGCCACGAAAAGCCATGCAAAGAGGCTTTGCATAGCCTTGTAGATATGGGTCTGCACTCATGGGCGGCACAGGGCCTTGTAAATACGCCCCTTTATATGCACAGAGAAGAGGTGAAATATATAAGAGAGCGAGCACAAAGGTTTTAAGGAGAAATAGATCAACTACAGTGGTGCCCAAAATTGGGGCACTTTAAAAAGCCACATTCGTGTTTGAAAAGGCACAGATGTGTCCAAAATGTGTACGTTGCTTAGTGGCAGCCTGGCTTGAACGTGTGACTGGGCTGCTTGTCTAAAAGGACTATGGGAGTCCGGTTTCTGACTAGTATACACTTTAAACAGACACATATTGTGTACGTGCAGAGAAGAGGCGCAACCTACAAACACATGCAGTCACATGGACTACTTTAATATTCAAGCTATTTGTTTGGTGCTATAAAAAGAAGTGCCAAGCTGCAAAACAAAGTCACAAACTGCTTTAGTAGTCTATGCCATTTGTTTGGTACTGCAAAAGGAAGTGCCAAATTTTAAAAACAATTTAAGGCAACAAAGAAACCTGAAGGATGCAAGTTAAAAGCAAACCAAAGGTGTAGCACAGAAGCTTCAATGATGGACAGAAAAATGAAAAAAGTACCCTAATCAAATGAAATCAATTAGTACTTGGTCCATGCTCCAGAGAAATAAAAGTGATGTGATGCATATGGTGGCCAATTAGGAGGCAGCTAAAAAGAAAGAATGACAAATAAGTCAACAAATGATAAGTAATAGGTGGTCTCCAAGACCTTTACTCTATACAATACCTCACGCAACAATAGCGCATGCGCACTATTAGGAGGTGAGATCTAGAAAAGAACAGTGGAATTCAAGCAAGATTGGAATGTTGCAGAATAGCCATAATGAAAGGAGTGTTTGTCCTGCTACTATAGTAACAGTCCAGTTCAAACTCCTATGCCACATCCCTCGAAATGTAACACTAACAACTCTGGACCAATTTCAGCCAGATGGGCTTCTTTTTCACTGAGGGCATCTCATTAAAACAACTGGTCTGAATTTGTGAGGGTTCTCTCTTTAAGCACTCTATGAAAAGCATTCACTGCTCACACATTCACAATTGACATTGTAATGCAACATTTGTACTGTTTACCATATACCCGTTTTTGGACTTGCTATTTTGTATACAGGCAGTTTTATATGAACAAAAGGTTTTCTATAGTGTCTAATATACCCCACTAAACATTCAGAAACACATGGATAAATGTGGATCTACCCATCTGTATGGTATATGTAGTATGCAGAGTTCACTGGCCATGTCATATGAAATACAAAGTAAATTCGGCAACACTTAATTTTTTGGTTATTCACAAACACAATACAAATATGTTGCACATAGGACAGGCCAAATGTCTCAATTATTGAGAAATGAACTAAAGGAAGCTTTGGTCCTGTGTCTTTGAGCAATAACTAAGTGGCTCCAAAAAATATTAAAATGGGCCAGTAGCCTTGTGTATATCAGAGAGGTGTTTAGAAGTCAAATTCCCACTTTCAGAGGAAAGCAGTAACAAGCTAACACTTCCTTTGTTCTTGGATCTACTCTGTGTCCTAACGGGTCTGGTCTTCTGAGGAATGAACCTGGCAGCTCAGGCCCCTTTCTTTGAAATTCTCAATTCTTCAGCTGTGAGGACCAGAAACAGCCTGCATTTAAAACAGACTTGTCTTCCAGACCACATCTGCAGCTCTCAGATTTTAAATGACAAAATATGTGTCAATATTATACACACATTCACTGAAATTTCACTGAAACACTCAAATGAAGGGAAGGAAAATGTTACTTACCCAGTAAGCATCTGTTTGTGGAATGTAGTGCTCTAGATTCCCCTGCTTAGCATAATCCTGCCATTTAGCTTTCAGCATGAAAGTAAGCAAGCTATTTATCTTCAAGGAAAACCTTCGGAGTCACGATGTATAGGGACTCCTCCTCCTGCTGCTGGTAATGCGCATGGGCATCGGCTCCATTGTTAGATTGTTTTCCAGCAAGGCAGGTGAGGATGTAATGTAAATCACAGAGTAGTATAGTAAGATATCCATGCTAAATTAATGTGTAATCACTTCTAAAATTAACTGCAACACACACAGGTGTCTGGGAAGGATGGTGGGCACATGTGAATCTATAGCACTATGTGCCATGAACAGATGCTTACTGGGTAAGTAACATTTCTGTTTGAGGCATGTGTGGTGGTGGTAGATACACATTCTCTGCATAGACTGAAAAGCAGTCCTTCTCAGTAAGTGGGGTTACAGAGTTTTGAAATAGTGCATATAGAACTGTTTGTCAACACTAGCTTGTTGACGGGCCAGCACACCTACACAGTAATGTCTTACATATGTCAGCTATAGGAATATTTCCTAGAAAGGCCATTGAAGCTCTTTATTTATTTTTCATGAGTTGAGTGAGCTCTAGAAGGGATAGGGAACTTTGTTTTAGCTTTAGCATAGCATGTTTGAATGTATTGGATAGTCCAATGTACAATGCCAGAGTTAGAAATGGCCTTTCCTTTGTGAAGTTTTGCAAAAGCAACATAAGAGTTGTGTTTTTCTAAAAGATTTGTTTAAAGTGTTTTCCAGAACTGTTTTAGGTTGGGGAAAAATACTGGCAAATCAATAGATTGACTAAAGTGGAATTGAGACACCACCTTGGGAAGAAATGTAAGATTGGTATGTAGTACCACTATCTCTATGTAGTTGGAAGAAGGCTTCTTCTAAAGTTAAGGCCTGAAGCTCACTGACTGGTCTGAATGAAGAGACAGCAACTAGAAATAATACTTTCCAGGATAACAACTGGAGGGGACAGGAGTGGAGGGGCTCAAACTGAGGTCCCATTAATCTTGCTAGTACAATATTGAGATTCCAAGTAGGAGCAGGTGGCATCCTAGGAGGAATGCCCTTAAGAAGGCTTTAATGACCGGGATCCGGAATAGGAAAGTGTGTTGTCTGTTTTGCAGATATGCAGCCACTGCCGCTAGGTGTAGCTTAATAGATGTAAAAGCTAGATCAGTAGTATGTAAATGGAATAGATAACAGACAATATTTTGAACACAGGGTTTTAAAGAATCAATTTGTTTAGAAAGGCAGTAGTGGACAAATCTTTTCCACTCTGCAGCATAACAAGCACAAGTAGTTGGTCTGCGTATTTGTATTTCTCTAAGGATGTCCATACAGGGCTGTGGTAAATTTAAATACACAGACTCTAGGCCTTCAGGAACCAGATCGCAAGGTTGAGGGATCTGGTGTCTCATTTCTCATTGGTTCTGCGTGAGAAGATCCTGCCTGTTCGGCAGTACCTCGTGTGGACTAATAAGTTCTAGGAGAAACTGGTGAACCATGATTGCCTTGCCCATGTGGGAGCTACTAGGGTGAGGGTGAGAGATGTCTGTCGAAGATTGCAGACCACAAATGAAAGCATTGGGAGAGGTGGAAAACTGCAAGCAAATATCCCTGACCAACTCATCAATAGAGTGTTGCCCTTGGTCTGTGGGAACTTAGATGCCAAGTTTGTGCATTTTAAATTTTTTGCTGTGAGGAAAACCTCTATTTCTGGGTGATCCCAAAGCCGGAAGTATGGAAGGAGGACTTGTGCATGGATTTCTCATTTGTGGACTTACTAAAGTCTCCTGCTGAGGAGATCTGCGAAGTCATCTGTTCCCGGCAGGTACTCTAACAGGTTAATGTTGTCTGGAGAAGCCATTTCCAAATGGTCTGGGATAGGTGAGAGAGCTAAGAGGACCTGGTGCCCTACCCACTTTCTGGAGATAGTACATGGCAGTCATGTTGTCTGTCTTAATCAAGACTGCCTTACCAATCAGGTGGGGAAGGAAGGCTTTGAGCACCAGATAAACAGCTAGCAACTCCAGGTGACTGATATGGAAAATGCTACTTACCCAGTAAGCATCTGTTTGTGGCATCTAGTGCTTTAGATTCACCTGCTTAGCATTAGTCTGTCATCTAGTATTGGGCTCGGAAGTGTGCAAGTTGTTTTTCTTTGAAGACGTCTTTCAAGTCACAGGGTATAGTAGCTCCTTCTCTTGCTTGTATTGTGCCTGATCCTCAACTCCATTGTTAGTCTGTTTTCCGCTTGGCAGGTGAGGATGGAGTGTAAGGGATGATGTAGCCTAATGAGATGGTCATGGAAAATAGTAATGTATAATGTACATAATCGCAACCAACACGGTTTCCAGGGAGGTGGGTGGGTGCATGTTAATCTACAGCACTACAAGCCACAAGCAGATGCTTACTGGGTAACATTTCCCATTTGATGGCATGTGTGGCTGTAGATACACATGCTTAACACAGACTGTAAAGCAGTTCCCCCCCCCCCCCTGAAAGCGGTGGCTACCCTGTGTGGGTTGCATTAGTTTGAAATAATGTACGTAGAGACGCTTGGTTTGTAAACGTGTGCTTTGTTTTCCATGTAGCTGCCCTGCATATGTCAGCTGTTGGTATGTTACCTAGAAAGGCCATGAAGTCTCCCTTTTTCCAAGTAAAGGTATTTGCGGTGAGCTGGATGAATCGGGATGTGCAAATAAGCATCCATTAAGTCTAGTGCTGACAAAGTCACCATTTTGGAGCAGTGGAATTACATCTGGAAGAGTGACCATATGGAAATGTTCTGATAGGATGTAATGATTTAAGGGTCTGAGATCAAATATGGGCCACAGTGATCGGTCCTTTTTGCGGAGTAGAAAGTATACGGAGTATACTCTTGACCCTTGTTGATGAAGAGGTACAGGCGATATGGCTCCTTTGAGCAACAGAGCCTGCACTTCCTCTTTGAGCAGGTTTAGATGTTCCATAGAAAGTTTGTCTTCAAGGTGGGATGTTTGGAGGGGTGGTGATGAGCTTGTTGGATAGTGTCTAACACCTACTTATTTGATGTTATGGTTTCCCAGGTGGGGCAGACCTTTAGTAGTCGTCTCCCTACAGGTGTTAGATGGTTGTTGGGTGGGAGGGATAAGAAGAGATTCACTGTTTGAAGTGGAGGTGAGAGCAGAGGCAACCTTTCTGTCACCCTTTGAACTGTTCCCCTTGTACGTGCCTCTGAAATATCCCCTTGAAGAGGAGGTTAGATGTGGTTTGTATGAGGAGGTAGAGCCGTCTGAGGATGTAGCTTTGGCACCTTGTTTGTATACGGGCTACAAGTGGCTGTTTGGAGCGCCCCCCATAGACTTTGCTACCTCTGTGTCCTTTTTCATTTTTTCTAATGCTTGGTCCACTTGGGGACCAAACAGATGCTGCTTGTCAAATGGGAAATTCAACAGTGTTTGCTGCACTTCTGGCTTGAAGTCAGATATGTGTAACCAAGCGTGTCTACGCAGCAATACACTAGTAGTGATACCCAGACAGCTGTGTCAGCTGAATCAAGGGCACACCTGATGGATTTATTTGATATTAATTTGCCCTCTTGGACAGTTTTATGATCCCTATTTTTGTATTCGCCAGGGAGATGTTGGCAAATGGGCCCTATTGTATCTTGCCAACAACCCTTTGGTGTTGGCAGTCTGCCAATAATTGGCAGCTTGTGCTGCCAACTTTTTTCCAGATGCTTCAATGAGTTGACTCCTTACCCAGTGGAGGAGCATCCGCTGTGGCCTGGGTTTTGGCCCGCTTACGGGCACAGGATGCCATTAGTGAGTTTTGAGGGAGTTGGCCCTTGATATAAACTGGGTCCAAGGGAGGCACTTTATATTTTTAAAATCAACCCTAAGTGTAAACATGCATGCCTGCACAGGCCTTTCTTTAAAAAAAACAAGAAAAAAAAAACGGTCATCCAAATATCTGAGCATTCCATTCAACATAGGAAGGTGCTGACATGCACTACTGGTGCTGGAAAGAGTTTCAGAGAGAAAATCATCTTTAAAGGGGTCCTTGTGTGAAGGGACCTGCCGTCCTAGCAATTAACTCCTGGAAAAATGTTGTATTATCATGGGGTGAGGGCTTAGCTGGGTAGAGATCTGGGTCGGTATCACCTAGGGGTTCTAAATCATAGTTGTTCCAAGGATCTGTGGGCTGCTGATATGCATCATCCCCTCCCCCTCCCCCCAGTTTAGGATTGTGGGGAGCGCTTTAGTGTGATGTCCCAGATATCACTATGTGAGTGGTGTGGTGAAGAGAGTGGTGGTGTAGGGGGAGCTTGTGGAGATGCAGGAAGAGGAGATTGCAGAGGAATGGTGGCAATGTCCTCCCTCTTCCTCTTGGGCACTGGCAAGCCTATAGTCTCTTCAAAGGATAGTTTGTGCTTTGATGGTCGAGGAGCCGGCTGCACAGCTTTAGTTGGAATTTGACCAGTGAGAGGCTGTATATGTAATTTTTTCTGCTTTGGATCAAGACAATTCTGCATGGTTTGGAGGATTGGTTCCGAAATAACTAACTGATGGTGTGGAGGGTTTCAGCACTAAAAGAGGTTTTGGTCTTGGCGCTGAAGAGCTCGGAGCTTAAGAGGCTGAAGCCAGTGGGCTCAGTGCTGAAAAACTCAGTTTCAGCTTCACTTTCAGTGTCCAGCACGAGGACGGGCCATCCTTAGTGGATGGTCTGTGCCTACCATGGTCTGTCAGGAGTAATGGCTCGTGAGCCGCGGTTTCGGTCAGAACCAACTGTCTCTTGGGTGGTTGGACAAGGGCATGGGAACTCACGGTCCGCCGTCCTGGAGGAAGGTTCTGCATCTGTAATCTGATCTCGAGGATGAGCTGGAGCCAGAGTCTTGGATTGAAAAGACCTCTTCCTCTGCTGCCGAGACCTAGTGCAGTTCTTCGTCTTACTCCTCAACATCTTGTTGGCCGAAGATGTCGGTGTATCCTTCATTTCTTTGCGGGGCATCTCATAGTGATGTGCCCAACGGTCCTGCAAAGTCTTTTTTGACTAAGAAGACTGATAGGCCTTTATGTCCTCTTCCTTATGGTCAGGAGACAGGAAGAAGTTGCAAACCTGGTGTAGATCTGTCAGTGGGTACTTCACATGACACCTTGGACAGAGTAAAAATGGAGTCTGCTCCATTAGCAGCGCATGGTTGATTGAAGCCGATGAAGTGAAGAGTACGCCCGAACAGGCGAGGCCCAATGGCCACAAGTGGAGAGCTTAAAATCAATGGGTGGTCGTTTTCTTGATTTTTTTTGAAGCACGATGATAGAATGCAATGGAGCATGGTAATGAACAACTAATCTAAGGGAGCCCGAAAACAGTCTCAAACCGGAGCACTGGATACACACCCAAACCCGACAGCAGAAAGAATACAATCGAACAATGAAGCCAATGCCCATGTGCTTTACATAGAAAGGAGAAGTCACTTTACCTTGTGACTCGAAAGGCTTCCAGGAAAAGCAATTTGTACACATCTGGACTCAACACTAGATGGCAGCAGTATGCAGAGCATGTGTATCTACAGCCACACATGCCATCGAACATACCAGTAGCTCAATAGATTGATTTAAGGGGAACTGTGAGACCACTTTTGGAAAGAATTTAGGGTTTGAACATAGTACTACTTTGTCTCTATGAATTTGGAAGAATGGTTCTTCTGTAGTTAATGCCTGAAGCTCACCAACATCTATGTGAAGTGATTGCAATGAGAAAAGGAACTTTCCAGGATAGAACCTGGAGAGGCCATGTGTAATGGTTGACAAGGGGGACCCATTAACCTTGCTAGGACAACACAGAGGTTCCAAGCTGGTGTTGGAGGGGCTCAAGGCGGTATAACTCTTTTGAGGCCCTACTTAAAAGCTTTGATGACAGGAATACTAAATATAGAGGTCTGTTCCCTGTTTGAGACATGCTGCTACTGCCGCTAGGTGTAGTTTTATGGAAGTGAAAGCTACCCCAGAGGTCTGTAAATGAAGAAGGTAACAGAAAAGGTAATGAGGCTATGCTGTTCAAGGGTTAATATCCTCTGAATGACAATAGTGGATAAATCTTTTCCACTGACGCATAGCAGGCTCTAGTAGTGGTTCTTCTTGCATCTTTAAGAATATCCATGCACTGTTGAAGCACATTTAAATACCGAAATCTAAGACCTCAGGAGTCAGATTGCAAGACAGAAAGATTTGGGGTTTGGATGCCTTACTGCTCCCTGGTTTTGGGTCAGAAGGCCCTTGCCCTTCGGAAATATTTGGTGTGGGACTAGTGAGAGATCTAGTAGTGTGGTGAACCACAGTTGTCTGGCCAATGTGGGAGCCACTAGGGTGAGTGTCAAAGATGTCGGTCTCAGTTTGTGAATCGCAAACTGAAAAAGTGGGAGAGGTAAAAAAAAAAAAAAGTGTAAGCAAATATCCCTGACCAACTCATCCATAGTGCATTGTCCTTTGACTCCCGGAACCTGGAGGTGAAGTTTGGGCATTTGACATTTTCTGTTGTGGTGAATAGGTCTATGTCTGGGTGATCCCACTGTCGAAAGAATGGTTGGAGAACTTGTGAGTTGATCTCCCACTTGTGGGCTTGTTGCCGTCTCCTGCTGAGGAGATCCACAAAGAATTGTTACCCACTCCCGGTATGTATTCTGTTTTGAGGTCAACGCTATTTTTGAGAGCATATCTCCATGTGTTCTGTGCCAGATGAGATAGCTGATGAGGCCTGGCCATCCCCCACATTTTTGCAGATAATACATGGTAGTCATGTCTGTTTTGATAAGAAGCACTTTGCCAGTGAGGTGGGGAAGGAACACTTTCATCCCTAGATGAACAGCTAGCAGCTCTAGGTGACAGATATGGAGATGAGTTTGGGTGGAAGTCCACTGTCCTTGAACAGTTAATCCCTGTGAATGCAGTTCCCAATTATTGAATGATGCACCTGTTGTTATGGCCCTCTGTGGGACTGGGTCCAAAAAAGGCCATTCTTTCAGAGGATTGTTAGTACTCCACCACTGCAGAGAGTGGCAAGCTTGGCAGCTGATCAACACTGGATCCTCTAGCTGACCCTCTACTTGAGTCCACTGATGCACTAAGCATTCTTGCAACAGGCGCATGTTGAGTCTGACATAAGGTACTATGGCTATGCATGATGTTGTCATGCCTTTGTCTGTCACCGAGGCTGAAACTGTGTAATAAGTGTTTTGAACAACTGAACCCTTACATTGTTTGGATGAGCTATCTCCATGTGCGAGTTGAAGATGGCTCCTAGGTAAGGTTGTATCTGCAGTGGTTGCAGGTGAGATTTGACTGCGTGAAACCTAGTTTGCGAAGTAGGTTTATAGTAGTCTGAGTGTTGAAAACAATTCTGGAGAGTATTGCTCTTGATGAGCCAATCATTCAGGTAAGACTTGTACGATTTGTCTGTGTAGATGAACCGCTACTACTAGGCACTTGGTAAACACCCTGGGGGTTATGGTGAACCCGAATGAAAGCACTTTGAACTCAAAATGCTCTCCATCTAGCACAAATCTTAGGTATTTACGATGAGCTGGGTGAATTGGAATGTGAAAGTGTGTGTTCTTTAGGTCAAGTGCAGCCATAAAATCACCTTGTTTTAGTAGTAGGATTATATCTTGAACTGAGATCATGTTGAATTACTCTTACAGGATTTACCTGTTTAGGGGACGGAGGTCGCGCATCAGTCTTAGTGACCGATCCTTTTTTGGGGATAAGAAAGTAAAGTGAATAGACTCCTGTGTTTTCTTTTGGTGTAATGGCACAGGTTCTATTGCTGCCTTTTTGTAGCAAAGCTCGAATTTCCTTTTTTGAGCGGTTTTTGATGGTCTGTTGACAGCCTGTGGGGTCAAGATGGAATGTTTGGAGCTGTAGAAGTGAGCTCCAGGCAGTAACCATTTTGGATAATATCCAGCACTCGCCGGGCGGATGTGATATTTCGCCATGCGGGAAAGAACCTCTGTATTCTTCCTCAACACCAACAGGTGTTGTATGATCAGGGGAATGGTAACTGAGTCAGGGTTTGGTGGTGGAGTTGGAAGGTTTGATAAAACCTCCTCTAACTCAGATATTGTTTCCTTTATGTGAATGTTTAAAGTATCCTCTTGATGAGGATTTATGTGTGGGCCTTATTGTAAGAGGTGGATGCTTTAGGAGAACATATTTTGGACCCTTTACGGTATGTTGAAAGGAGCCACGTCATGATGGTGTCTGCCATGCTCCCATGGCTTTCGCCATTTCTTTCTTCCTTTATTAACTCTGAAAGAATAGCCACCTGGGGCCCAGAAACATGTTCGACCATCAAAGGGGAGGGCTAAGGTTCAAAACCTGATACCCAGACATTTCTCCTGGGGAGCAAGCTTGAATTGATACCCCTAGCTGCTGTATCAGCTGCATTAAATGCACAACAGATAGAAGTATTAGATGTTAGTTTGCCCTCTAAGGTAATCTGGTATGCTCTTTTCTTATATTCCTCTGGGAGGTGCTGAAGAATGTCGTCCATCATCCCAGTGGGCCCAGTCATTGCGAGATAAGAAGCCAATGGAGTTTGCAATCCTCCAATGACTGGCAGATTGGGCTGCCATTCTCTTACTCGCAGAGTCTATCTTTTTACTCTCTTTATCTGGTGGCGGCACTTCACCAGCTGCTTGAGAGTTTTCCCATTTATGGGCTGTGGCCACCACTAGGGAGTCAGGTATAATCAGTCCCTTGATATATTTTATCAATCCTAGGAGTACTAACCCTGGATCTAATTGGGTCTTTGAAAATGTCTTGAGAGTGCCTGAACCTGCTAGAATTGGAAGGTATTGCTTTGAGTGCACAAGGGCGTTTCAAACGAAAAGTCATCCTCTAAGGGTTCAGTCTGAAGTGGCACTTTGCATTCAGTGGTGCACCCACTTTCCACAGAGGCTTTGTGAATATGCATCCTATGTCTGGATGAATTAGATATTTCTGACTAGAGCCCAATTCTTGATGTAGTTTCTCTATTACTGGCTGAACAGTCTCTGGAGAATGCCTTGAAGATGCATGTTTTTTCAGTTCTACTTCAGGTTTAGGTACATGTATTTTCGGTGCCGATGTTTCAGAACGGAGGATAATTTTGTCGGTGACAGAGTGGAGTGTTGCTTCAGCTCTGAATATTTCGGTGCCAAGGGTAGGCTCGAGTCAGATGTGGAATGTTTTGTGGTCAAAGGGCAGCCCGAGTCTGATGTAGAGTCTTTCAGTGCCGAAGGTTGGCTCAAGTCCAATGTTGAGGGCTTCAGATTGATGACCTGCTGTCAAGGCTGTTTTTTTTTTTCAACACCGAGCTGTGGCCAAGCATTTCTGATGGTGCTGGTCAGTGTTGACCATGGTCCGAAGGCAGTGGTGGCCTAACAACAGTCTTGATTTTATGGGATGTTTGAGGCTTTGCTGTTGTCTGCTGTATTCAAGGTGAGGGGGCACAATACTCACAGGTTGTTGTCCTGCAGTGATGTCTTGTGCCTCTATGACTGACCAAGAGCTGTCACATGGGGAGATGTTGCCTCACATGTTGTCTCTAGTGTTCTGGAGATAAGCACAAGATACACACCTGGTGTAGGTCGGTGTGCATAAACCTGGCATGACACGATGGACAGAAAGGGTGTCCGTTCCATCACCAATTGGACATCTGTTGAAAAGAACATCGAGAAGAAGTACTGCCCTGAAGGGCGAAGACCCAGATGGGCAAAGGGTGAATCAAATCTACTGGATGAATGAGATGTTGATGGTATAATGAGTGAAAGTAATCAAACTGAGGTTGAAAACAATACCGACAGTCTGAAGAGCCAGACAACGGTATTGACCTGAACCAGAGGAGCACATGTCCGAACACAGCAGCAGAACCCCCCCACCCCCCCCCCCCCAAAAAAAAAAAAAAAAAAAAAAAAAAAAATAACAATGGAGTTGAGGACCATGCACAATACAAGCAAGAGGAGGAGTCACTATACCTGGTGACTTCAAGGACTTTTTTGAAGAAACGAAACTGGCACACTTCAGACCCCAATACTAGATGGCACACTCATGCTAAGCATGTGTATCTACAGCCACACATGCCATCAAACGGAGAGGTTTCTGGCTGAGTGTCCAGTGTCGCTGGACAGTGAGATCTTGTGAATGCACTCCCCATCCCACAATGGAGGCATCCATTGTTATGGTTCTCTGCATAACTGGGTCCAGGAAAGGCCGTCCTTTTAGGACATTGCTGGTGTTCCACCATTGCAAAGAGTGGCAAATGTGACAACTGATTAACACTAGATCCTCTAATTGACCCTCCACTTCAGACCATTGGAGCGCTAAGCACTCTTGCAGCGGGTGCATGTCGAGTCTGGCATGGGGTACTATGGTTATGGATGATGCCATCATACTGAGGAGATGCACAATTGTCCTCACTGTTACTTTCTGATGAGGCTGGAACAGCGGAATAAGCATATGAAACTATTTAATTTGGGGAGCATTGGGGTAGGCTATCACTCTTTGTGAATCGAGGATGGCTCCTAAGTAGGGCTGTATTTGGAGAGGCTGGGGATTGGAGCGGATTGCATTGATGGTAATTCCGAGTTGATGAAGTAAGTTTATGGTGGCCTGAGTGTGTTGGAAGCAATGCTGACGAGGAGCGCTTTTGATGAGCCAAACGTCTAAATATTGAAAAACGTGTACGTTTTGCCTGCGCAAGTGGGCTACTTCTATTGTGAGACATTTGGTGAAAACCTGGGAGCAGTTGTGACCCCAAATGGGAGCGCCTTGAATTGGAAATGCTGCCCTTTTATTTCAAACCTAAGGTATTGGAGGTGTGCTGGGTAAATGGGAGTGTGGAAATATGCATCCTTCAGGCCAAGTGCGGTCATAAAGCTGCCTTGTTATAGTAACGGAATGGCAGCTTGAAGAGTGACCATGTGAAAGTGCTCTGAGAGAATGTATTTGTTTAGGAGTTTGGGGTCTGAGATTGGTCTCAAGGACACGTGCTGTTTGGGAATAAGGAAGTAGAGTGAAAAGAGTCCTGTGCTTTGCTGGAATGTTGGCACTGGTTCTATTGCATGGCCTTTTTTTTTTTTTTTTAAATGCCTGAACTTTCTCCTTGAGCAACTGATGATGCTCTACCAACAGTTTGTGAAGTAGAATGTTTGGAGGTGTCGAAGTGAGCTTCAGACATTAACCATGCTGAATAGTATCCAACACCCACTAGTTGGGGGTGATGTTCGACAGGAAAGAATCTTTGTAGTCCACCACTAACAGGTTTTGAGTGGTTGATGGGGATGGATGGCAAGTCAGGATTTGGTGGTGGTGGCAGAGGATTTAGTGAAACCACCCTTGCCTCTTCCCTTGGAATTATTACCCCTATAAGAGCCCCGAGGCGAACTGGTCTGTGTTCTGTGACATTGGTAGGAGGTGGAGGTCTCTGGGAAGGTGGTTTTGGATCCTCCACGATAGGAGGAACAAAAAAAAAAAACATGTTACAATGGATTCTGCAATGTCTCCATGGCCTTAGTCATTTCATTATCCGTTTTAATCTTTTCCAGGAGGATGTCGACCTGGGGGGCCAAAAAGGTGTTCCCCATGAAAAGGAAGAACAAGAAGGTTCTGTTGAACCTCAGAATTAAAACCTGACACCCCAAGCCAAGCATGTCTTCTCAGGAGGACGCTGGAATTTATACCTCTAGGTGCAGTGTCAGCAGCATTGAGGGCACAGCAAACTGTAGTGTTGGATATGAGCTTTCCCTCGGAGGCAATGTAGTATGCTTGTTTTTGTGTGCTCTCCTGAGATATGTTGGAGAATCTCCTTCATCTTGTCCCCATGAAACCTGTCATAACGTGATAAGAGTCAACTGAGTTTGCGATTCTCCAGTGGTGGGCAGATTGTGCATCGACCATTTTACCTACCGCATCTATTTTCTTGCTTTCCTTTTCTGATAGGGGCGTGTCACTAGATCTTTGTGAGTTAGCCCTCTTAGGGACTGTAGCCACCACTAGGGAGTCAGGTGGAAGTTGACCTTTCATTCATGTAGGATCGATGGGTGATGGCTTGTATTTTTTGTCTATCCTGGGTGGGATGACTCTGGACTTGACAGGGCCCAGGGCCATTAAAATAGCTTGTGTGTACCTGAGCATACCTTTTAACATTGGCAGCTATTGTGTCGAACACTGAGCAGAGGAGAGCATTTCAAATAAATGATCATCTTTTAAAGGCTGCGTGTGTTGTGGGACCCTGTGGAATGTAGCCACCCTCCCTATTAAGTCACGGTAGGTGGTAGTGTTGTTGGGGGGTTGGCTCGATTTAGATCTGGGTCTGTTTTTGTTTGCATGTCATCCTGCTCTGGGATGGAATATTGGTAATCATCACTCCCAGTCCCCTTTGTGTGAATGTAGGAGACCCTGAGGTGAGTCTGTTGTGGCGTGAACAGGCGAAAGAGGTGGTGATGGAGCGTATTTGGCACTGGTGGAGGACTGATGCACAGTGGATTGGCACCTTTTCTTTTTTTTTTTGAGGAATGGGAACTGCTATGGCTTTCTCAAAAGGCAATTATCTCTTTGCTGATTGAACCCCTGTATGAGGCGGTTTGTCAATGATACAGCTAATGTACAGGTGTAACAATATGTGCTTATGGCGCGAGTCCAAATCGTGCTGTTTTTATTTTTAGAACTGGTTCCACTGGCTTTAAAGGATGCTTCGAAAACGTACAAGTTTTCGGTTCGGATGTGGATTTCTACACAGGAATTTTCGGTGCCAATGGTTTTGGATCTGAGGCTGACTTTTTAGGTGCTAAGGTGGAATGGTGTTTGCATGCCAAAGTTATCGTATCTGATGATCGGCTGGATTCCAAAGTAGTAGGCTTAGAATCGGGACGTGCAGTTGAAGCTGTTTTTTTTTTTTTTTTTTTTTAGATGCAGAGGCTGGGTGAGTCTGAAACAGCTGGTGCATGTTGTTCATGCCCCGGAGGCAGTGGTGACCCAAAGCCAGCATCTGGTCGATCAGGGTAGGCAGGTGACGCTTTAGATACGTGGTGTGTTTGGGGTGGAGGCACAGGTGTGGGTTTGGGGGGGTGGGTGGGACCAGTACTCATAGGTTGCCCAGGGGTGATATCTTGCATTTCCATGTTGGAACTGGAGCTGTCCTCATGGCAGAAAGTGCCCTTGTCAGCAGCAGGTGGGTGGGCCTGTACCTCTTTCCTGGATCTTCTGAACCAAAGAGGTCTGATGTTTCTTCGGTGCTGCACCAAGACATCTCTAAGCATCGAGCTCTTCAATCTCTAGCCATTTTCTTTGAATGAAAAGACCTGCAGGCCTCACAGGTCGCTTCTTGCTGGGGGTGGAGGGGAAGGCACAAGTTACACACCTGATGGAGATTGGTGCATGGAAACTTGGGTGTGGCATCAAGGACGAAAACAGAAAGACGTCCATTCCATCACTGACTGGACATATGTTGGAGGGAAACCTGCAGAGGCATTCTGCCCCAAAGGGCAAAGGTCCCACGTGGCCGCAGCTAACTTGGGTCGCCCATAGGAATTCAACGTCAATGCACTTGATTAACATAAGTAAAAGATCCATGAACAAAACAATACCAACAGTGTTTAGGAAGTACCCAATGACTGTGTCATACCAAAGAAGAGGAGCACATGTCCGAACAAGATGGCAGAAGAAAACACTAACAATGGAGTGGATTCATTCACATGCGCATTACCAGCAAGAGGAGGAGTCACTTTACTTCCTGACTTTTTTAAAAATAAAGCAACGTGCACACTTTTGAGCCTAACACTAGATGGCGGAATTATGCTAAACGTGTGTCTCCACAGCCATACATGCCTTAAACATTATTGTTCTTTACTCAAATACAAGATAAGGCTCTCCGAAAACCTATCAGAATGGATGTAATGGTCACAATGTAAAATTTATAAGCCATTCAAATTATTAAATTATGCTGAGGGTGGCAGCCATGCTCAGAAGGTGCTTGGGGGAGGATGAACCTTTGCCTCAACCCCACAGATATTTCACTGTTTTCTAGCCTTTTCCCTCTTGACTTTTTATTTTTAAAGACACCGGCCTGACAAATGAGCACAGACTCTACCTTAGTCCCTGCTGTCTATTCACGGGCAAGGCTGATGAGTAACTGATTCTGCACCAGCTCCGATGACCTTAGAGGACCTAATCAACATGCCTATCTCCAGCATTACAAGCCTAACAAAGAGGGGTCTGCTGCTGGCTGCCATACTGGTCTGCCTTTTATGGACACTGAATGCAATGTCACAACAGGTTTGTACCTAACTCGAACTGTCCGGTGTCCTAAGCCTTAAGATTTAACAGAATCACATCTCGAGCCATCCCTCACTTCGAGGATCTGACAATCATTGTTAGAAAAACACATTACCAGGTTGCTGATGCAACTTTATTTAAAATAAATAAGCCCAATCCATTAAGCACGTAAATCAAATTACCGTCAGAGAATCATCTTTACAAGGGTGAGCCCCCCTTGTGAGTGATTCACAAGGGTGAGCCCCCCTTGTGAGTGATTCACAAGGGTGAGCCCCCCTTGTGAGTGATTCACAAGGGTGAGCCCCCCTTGTGAGTGATTCACAAGGGGGGGGATGTGTTTGAGTAAACACCTACCTTCCAAGTTTCCATTTTGTGGACAGGGTAAAAGGTGCTGCAATGCAGGGTGAGCAATTACCACTAAGTGAACATGGGCGGAGCAGTGATCGCTTAATTCTCAAGAACATTACTCGTGACATCAAGTCTCTCTCTGAGCTCTGGGACCACATCCTGCCAGCTACCCCGCATAGGCCACGGTCTTGTGTCTCAATCACAAATCCTGCAAAGTCTATAAAATGCATGCAGGTCTGGTGCGTTCTCATGTGTATGCAAGTCTCACACCTCAAAAGTAGTAGGGTTGAAATCAGCACTACACATACAGCTCAATGGTGCCAATCTGTATGGTGGGAGAAGGGCATTAGTCCAGATCCTTCGCCTTGCATAGAATGCAGGGGTACATGTCAGAAGTAGGTTCATGGGGCATGCTGGGTTTTTTGGGGCCTTTTCTTAGCTTCATTTCCACCATCCTTTCACTTTCACAAAACGCATCGACACACAGCAACTTCAGAGGGCCTCTGCAATTTCTCAGATTAAGAACAATGTTGTAGGAGGAATGATATTGAGTTTTAGATTCCTTTAACACAGCTTCGAAGCATGAAACCCGGCACCAAAACGAATAATTGTATTCAACTTTCCACAATATTTGTCCCATCGTTACATTTAGAAAGTATGGGCAGTGTGTTCTGCTGCCAACATAAAAGTTGTCAGGATTCAGGAAATGTGCCTTGGATAAGCAAAATTCTATATAACCTAGCATTGTACAGATCTGCAATGATTAATTAAAAAGAGCTTTATTGAAACTTATCTTTCGCGCACCACTGTTTTTGCAACAGTAGAACAAGCAAACAGGACCACTTACGTTTACTAATTCCGTCTCACAGAAATCATATATCCAATAACAGAATATTGTGAAGGCCCGGCATAGATTTCCCATTGTTATTCACAATGCTTAGGAGATGCAAGCAAATAGTGGCGTAGAGGGAACTCATTGCTGTTTTATCATGCTTCCACACGTCGTAAGAGTCTTTGTGAATAACGTTGTTGGTAATCTTGGTATAAACTTGTGCACAAATGTATTGATTAAAGTGCAACATTTGGGCCCTTGATTTGTTTTTGGGACTGTTGCTTCTGGTTTAAAATTAAATAAAAACAATTGGGTAGGACAGCATTTTCTGGTCCATGCTCAAGGAGGAACACCAACCGTAACAGCAAACAGCCTCTCTCCCAGTACTTCACCCAAACTGGCAGCCATAATTTACCTTTCACTGAGGGTGGCTCTTCTGCGTTACTTCTTATACAGTGATTGGACAATGGAATACACTTCAATTTCCTAAATACCAACTTTCCCCACCTTTTTACCCTGAGAAATATACCTGCAGCACAAACTGTACTGCAGATACTGCTTTAACAATCATGTCAAGATGCACATGCTAGACATATGCCACTGCAGCAAGGGTAGTGAAGCAAAACTCGCCTACCTGAAGCACATCAACCTTTGGCAAACTATATGGTTAGAACTAGTGCTACCAATTCACACTCTTGGCAATAGGTTGAGAAACGAGCATTGGCAAAGCTAATGTGTTGCATCTTTATAGTGAAATTGCCTGGCTTTGCCAGTGTTTTTAGAGTATTGTTAAAAAAAGTGAAAATACTTTTAGCAGAAATTAGAAAGAGCAAGGAAGTGTCGGAAAGTAAAAGGAGAAGCTTTCCAAGGCTCACTACAGGATTCAGCCATTTGCCCCTCTTCGGTGGTACCTCTGGGGGCAGATTTATGGGCCTCCCGGAGAAGTGTTATGCAAAGTACAGAAGATGGTCCTTCCCCAGCGCCATCAAGGCCCTTGAGTGCCAAAGCTTGTGCTTTTATGCAGACAAGAGGGGAGAAAAAAAAAAAAAAACCCTTAAAGCCATACCCCAGAAGAAATATTCCTGTACTTTTACAGATGAGTTGGGAGAGGTGTGGAGCAACCAGGGGGGGGGGGGGGGGGGGGGGGGGGAGAGAGGAGAGAGAGAGAGAGAGAGAGAGAGAGGGGGGGGGGGGGGGAGAGAGGAGAGAGAGAGAGAGAGAGAGAGAGAGAGAGAGAGAGAGAGAGAGAGAGAGAGAGAGAGAGAGAGAGAGAGAGAGAGAGAGAGAGTGTGTGTGTGTGTGTACACACGCGGGGGGAGGGGTGGATCACCAGACAAGGGAGAGAGCTAGAAAACACATGCACTCTCATGAAGTGCTGGGGGGAAAAAAGCAGTGGAAGGACACGTCTGCCAATCAAAATCATTTTAAATTGGCTATGCTCCAAGGAGGGTGCCAACAATAAGAGGAAGGCAAGACATCAAAAAAGAAGCAAGCAAATTAACCAACAATAGAGCCAAACAATGTGGACTGCAAGTACGCTAAGTTCAGAATAGGGCTTTAACAACCAGATAGTTTGCACTGCCGTGAGGTTGGACCTAAAAATAGAAACTATTGCAATTCGCCATCGATATTTGGACATTGAAAATGATTGCAAAGTAAACAAAATCACATATGAGCAATGTACACGGCAAGCAGGTGGGAAAAATAAAGATTACGACTTCATTGATTTATTTTGGATAAATTGCTCTACTACAAAACACACACCTGTTTTATAAACCGCTTTATAAAAATTTGATCCCTAGAGCGGTTTCCAGATTAAATTACGGAGATGGCTGCCATCAGTCGTTTACTTTAGAACACTGGCTATATTAGGCAAAGCGTCAGCGCAAAAAGACCATTAACGTCGTGAACGGACGAGCTATTGAATACATAACAAGTCATTAAAGCAATCCACATTGTGCCTTTACTCTAGTGGGCTTTTGGCAAAGAGATAACCGCACGTTCAGTAAAGTCTTTCTGCTAATGAGGATGTAGGGCTAATTTTCAAAGTATCCCCCTCAGAATTCAAACTATACTTAAATCAATTAGGAAGGGAAAGGCAATGAGTTTACAATCCGCAATCAATGAGTCCACTGAAACAAAAACGAAGACAGATCTAACTTGGGAAGAGTGAGACACACGTTGCAGTTAATTTGAACATGACTGTTCTTAAAACAGGCAGAGCTGAATAAATAGCTACATACTAAGGCAGGCTGAGGAGATGTAAAACTGTTATTTGGTTACATTTATATTGGTAGAGCAGGAGACTACAGAGGAAAAGGAATGTGAATACTTCTAGCAAGTGGTTACAAACCTTAGCTAAATAAAACACAAATTACCATATAGCAAATCGCTTCAGACAAACGTTTGTGAGAGCTAAACAGGCTGGAATGGGCAGCTACATAAATGCGAAAACGGGGTCAATTCAGAATGAGTATACCTTATTCACTGAGGTCTTAAAGAGTCTCACAGGGGAAAGTTATAACCAATCCCGTTATATATTCCTCTCTGTCATGCAATTCATGGATCCTCAGTCACAGCCCATTCTAATTAGCATAAATGTCTCAAGAGCCTCCGGACCGACACATATGTTGGTTAATAGTTTGGTTAACCCCTTTGCCCATAGTGTTCCAAAGCCTGGTAGCTTGGAAATCCAGCAAAATGCCACAATATTTTCGGCAATCAAAAGGCTGGTTGATCAAGTGAGAGGAGGCTGACTGAAGAGCTCTGACTGGCAGACCATTGGTTGATAATGTTAAGCTTTCATCTCAGGTGGGTTTACGCATGACGCACAGTCTCTATGGTTTAATTTTGGACTACATTAGGATACAGTGTAGTGCTGTAAGTGGTTGGTTCAGTCCTGTTTCTGCATGATTATGCAGAACGAAACTAATTTTGAAACTACTGAAACCTATCAATTACCTTTTGCTGGGAATCAAGTGTAGTTTTCAATACTTCTGTCCAAGTGCACCATCAGCAACATTGTATTTAGCACCACTGAATGATCCAATTGGAAATGTATAAGGATTTTCTCGAGAACGTCAAGGAGAAGACTGATTTTGTAGTTTTTGGCATTTTACTAAGCAGATAATGGAGTTACAAACAGATTGCCCAATCCAACCTGGGTGTATTTGTGGATATATATCAATACCAGGATCACGGACTTTGGCCAATTAGGCAGAGACACCTGGCTTTGAACTGGAACAAGTAAACTATTCATTTGGTGAAATTGGTATGACCTACAGTTTGCTCTCCAAATCATGTTGTCATATGAGCAACAAGCATACATTTGTCAGCTAAAACAAAGAGGCTGCAATAGTTGTGCTAAGACACAAATCAATGTTGAATAGCCTTGGAGAATGGTAACCATTGCCACAATTTAACGGTTGTAATTTGTAGGAAATTATATACTACTAAACATGTCTTTAGAGCAAAATTATTACTATGAAGAAAACTCTTCCCTTCGTTCATCATCAAATAGTTCCAAGGAGAGGCCCTTATACCCATTCTCTATACCCTTGCTTGACATTGTCAAGGACTCCACAAGCTAAGGACCTTTTTTTAGGTGATCGTAAGACAGGCCAGATCCTTCCTTGCTAGGGAAACTATCCCAGAACTCAGCCCACCTCACCAATTTCCACCCTGTTACCCATTTTCTATTCTTAGCTTTATAGGGAAAGTCATCAAGAAAGCATTTGCCACACGGCTATAGGAGCACGTCATCAAGAAAAGTTTTCAGCAGGACTACCAATCAGGATTCAAAGCACACTGCAGCATTGAGCCTTCAAGTGTTCAAGAAGTGGAACATCACCCTTTTCCTGTCCCATGACTGCAGTAGCCTTCCATAATCTATGATGCACCTTTGAGCAACAGTCTGAAATAACACAGAAACTGTCTAGATATTACTGCCACCTTACCTCACCAAATGAAACCAGCTCATGCAACAGGCGCCACAAGATCAGAGTCATTTCCTGTCTCATGTAGAATATTCCATGGCACCATCCTTTCTCTCATCATCTTTAACCTCTATAGGGAATCCCGCAGTCCCACTCTTGGAAATGGCAGCATCAAGATCAGAATTCAGATCCAGCTGACAGACCATGCAAAACTTGTGGGATTCACCTTCAACATAGACCTCTCATTCAAGCAATACATTGGAAGATAGAGGCAGCTTTGTTCCAACATGCAATCTTGAAGAAAATTAAGCTGTTCCTCCCAGAATACCACTTCAGAACAATCATACAATCTTTAGTCCTCTTCCATTTTGATAAAGGCACCAAAATGATCAGTGGATAATATCCTATGCACAGCCGAAAGATATGTTACATGCAGCAGAACAGCTTAAAATAATTCAACCACATAATTTCCAAGTTAAAAGACCTACACTGGCTCCAGTGTCCAGCCACATCACTTTTCAAGTCCTCAAGAACAAGACCCCACTTTACCTGGCAAACAAGCTAGTCATATCTGGGGAACAACATCAAACGAGTAGTCTTGATATCACCACATTAGACTGGAGTAAACAAACTGGAAGAAGAGATAGGCCATAAAGCAAGCCTTCTCCATTCATACTCCCAGAATGTGGAATAGCATCTCTACCAACATCAGATCAGCACCAACTCATAGTTCTAAAAACAAAGGTGCAAATACACATCTTCAAGGAGCATTATCCCTGATCTTCCCAAATTATTGAATCTTCCCATTAGTTACGCTTCATTTTCAGCACTCCATTGCTCTTGAGCTACGTTCGCTCTCTACCAATATTAACACATGTATACATAAAATAACTTGTAACTGGTCTTATTATGCACACTTTCACCATAGATGCTCAAAGGCACGAGTGAAATGAAGATAAGAGCCCAACTTGTTTAATGTTGGGTGTTAAACCGGAAACAACCAACTCTTCAGGGCCTTCTCGAATGTCTGAAGATAGTGTTCTTGGTGTATGATCAAGGGGCATGCTTCCATTTAAACTCCGCACCAAAGAAAACCTTGCTGTCAATGCTGAATCATTACATTGTTGGGACTTCTAGAAGAAGTTATTCACTTGATCTTAGGAATGGAAGTGGGTTGCAACATTCAAAACTAGTTGTGTGTGTAGTTTGTTGATTGTGAAATGTAGCCTTTTCAATTAAGGGCAAGGACTTGAATGCAATTTTTTGGTCAGTGAGCTTCCAGTGAAGAGGGTCCAGAGATGGTGGCACATGGTCACGTTGGTCTCAATACCATATAGGCTGCAGCATTTTCACTACGCTGTAGACAGAGGAAACAGTGAGTAGGGATCTCTAATTAAAGTGCTTAGCAAAAACCAATGGGACTGGAGTTACAGGTGTTCATGATCAATATTTTGGGTGGAAACCAAAAGCAGTGAAATATCCTTTACAACACGAATAATGAGGAAGCAAGAAGTAACAACTGCATTTATTTGTATAGTAAGTGTGAACTCAAACGTTACACAGAGGTTCTTCACTTAAGAGGCTGGTAGAGGAATAACACCTAGCTCAATGGCTATGGAATGTTGGTGAAAGGTAGTAGGCATGCTAGGGGTGAAAATCTCAGTCATCCCCCATTTAGTTTTAGTTGGCTCCTAACCATCAATTTTTCAACAGATTGTTAACAGTTCTACAGATTTTAAGCACTGATCTTTAAAGTGCGATCTTTAGAAAGGTCTGTGTTCTTGGCACAAATGAACGTGTAGCTGAACAACTAGATCAAGACAGTCAAATAGAAGGATGTAAAGACTGAATAACAAACGAGAAGGAATTGAACCGTGTGGTACAACACAAGATCTGTCCCTGGGTAGAAGACAAAGAAAATAAAGCGATTCTCATATGTGAGAGCTTCAGAAATCCTGAAACCAAGCCAAAGCAGAACCCTTAACACCAAAGGGAAAAAAGCTACTTTCTAGTCAACAATTGCACTACAATATCAAAATTTAAGAAAAGTAATACATGTTTTGAGCATTTAGCAAGTACATACAAATACAAAATAAATTAGCAAAATGAAGACTGGACTGAAAAAAATGTGGCGTACAGAAAGCTAAAAATATAATCTTACCAAATTTTTGGTCAAATCTCCATGCTGGGACATGAGCATTGTGTTTGAGATTACTGTTACTTGGGAGAGGCACGGTGACGTGAATGGGCCCATTCACTAGGACTTCAGTCCCATCACTGTTCAGCAAATGCACACTCACGGCAGTCACAGGGGTCAGGTCATATCGGGTGTTATTCCCTGCAACATAAAACACACGCTTTGGAGACAAAGGTATCACCGTGGTACAATACACTTTATAACAGCCTGGAGCATGGTTTCAGAAGGCAACACACTGTAAGCACGCCAAGAAGATCATCTTTTTTTTTTTTTTTTAAAGAAATAAAACATTGGTTGACTGTCTTCTCCAAATAACATCTTGTTAGCAATGTGGCAACCATGTCACAACAAAACAACCAGTTTATCATCCAATTAACTTTTAAATGAAGGAGAAGACGTATGAGACGTGTATGCCAGTTCAGGATATGTAACGCAAACCCAGGAAACTGGTGCAAAATTCTCAACATTCTTAAAAACAAGATACCTAAGGCAGACTGTAGTAAGAGGTTTACAAAAACAACTACACATTTCCAAGCATACAAATTTACAAGAGCAATAAAAAGGCTGTCTTTAAGATTGTTTAAAGGTGTAAGAGACAATGAAGCAAAAATAAACTTGGGTAACTTTGGTTACTGGGTACTATCTGGCCTGGAAGTGTTGTAAGCTTTTTGTGATAAGAAGGGATTGTGTCCATTTGTCTTGTGTTGCACAGCTAGTCGGTGTATCTGGAGCTAAGCATTAATCACTATAATGACACTTATGGTTCGATTCATTAAAGCATTTACACTTTTGAGAAGCAGTAGTGCTAGAGTTCTCTTTTACGTACTCTTACATGCCTTAGTGTATCAGCCTAAAATGCCCATCTCCTTATTAGTAAACATGCACAGGGCACGGTTCTGTTTGTAGTAACTGAAGCAGAATATTTCCTGAATATTCAAATGTTATTCCTATTTTACATGTTTTGGGGCCAATGCAGAGCCACATAAGAGAACGCAGAACAGTACCACAGGAATACTACCTTAAGTACTCGAAAATGCCTTGATCAATAAGCCCCTTAATATTGTGCTATATAAACTTTGCCAATCGAGGCTCAATCAATGTTTTTCTTTGTAGTGGTTACCAACTTCCTCGATGAACAATTTTTTTTTTTTTTTTTAACCACGGACACAATGGGAAGCAACCAAATGGATTAGTAAACATGTTTCTTCTATGCACTAACAATTTGATTTTCCAATAATTGCCCATTTCCAAATTGCGCTATAAGGGACAATTGAGATGAATGTGTGCCCCCCTGTTTCTGCAGCTAATACATTGTTGTCATGTTGTCCATCCTTATAATTATGTGTGTGTGATTTGTGGTTGGAGTGCTTTGATTGCTAAGAACACTGCCAACAATTCCAAGTGATTTATGTGGGAAGTCTCCCTGAATTGTAAGGTTGTTGAGATGGGCTCCCCAACCTGTCATTGATGCATCTATGGTGATTACGGTCTGATGCACTGGGTCCTGAAATAGCTGCCCCTTTGATAAGTTGATGTGATTCCACCATTGCACGGAGTTGTAAGTCTAGCGGTCCAACAACAGTAGATCGTGAAGTTGACCCTGTGCTTGAGACCATTGTTGTGAGACACACTGTTGGAGGGGTCTCATGTTTAGGCGTGCATTGAGAACTATTGCTACGTATGATGCCATTACTCCCACCAAAAGCTTCATGATAAATTTTACTGTGCAAGTTTGATTGAATTGTAATTGGGATATAAGAGTGTGGAATGCTTGAATTTGTTGTGGATTTGGGTAGGCTAGTGCTGACTGAGTGTTCAGAATTGCTCCCAGATACGGTTGAATTTGTGCTGGCTGAAGGTGAGATTTCTGGTAATTAATTGTGAACCCTAGCATGTGTAGGGTATCTATTGCGTATTGTGTGTGTTGTTGACAGGTTTGACTGGTGCTGGCTTTTATGAGCCAGTCATCCAGATAGGGAAAGACATGTATGTACTGTCTTCTGAGATATGCTGCAACCACTGCTAGGCATTTTGTGAATACCCAGGGTGCTGTTGTTGCTCCAAAGGGTAGAACTTTGAATTGATAGTACTTGCCTGCTATCACAAACCTTAAGTACTTGCGGTGTGCTGGATAGATAGGAATGTGGAAGTAAGCATCTTTTAGATCTAATGCGGTCATGTAGTCTTGTTTTTGTAACAAGGGAATGACATCCTGTAGAATGACCATATGGAAATGCTCTGAGAGAATGTACTGATTGAGAGGTCTGAGATCGAGGATTGTCTGAGAGTACCATCCTTTTTTGGTTTGAGGAAGTATAGAGAATATACTCATGTCCCTTGTTGGTTGATGGGAACTACCTCTATTGCACCTTTGAGTAGAAGAGATTCTACCTCTTGTTTTAACAGAACAATGTGTTCGGGAGAAAGCTTGTGTGAATGAGGGGGAATGTTTGGTGGAGTGGAGTGGAGATGAATTCTAGGCAATAACTATTGTGGATAATTGAGAGTACCCATTCATCTGATCTAATTTGTTGCCAATGGCTGTGGAAATATTGCAGTCTTCCTCCCACAGGAGATGTGTGCTGTGTGGGGATGCAGGGGAAGTCACTGCTTTGACGGGGTGGAGGCACCTCTTGTGGCAGCAGATTTGCCTTGAGTTCTGAAAGTGTGTCCTCTATAGGAGCCCGCAAAAGATCCCCTGGGATAATATTGTTGTCCCTGTTTTTTGTTGGGAAATAGTGGCCTCTGATGTTTGGGGTTTAAAACCTCCTCTGAATTCAGGTTTACAAAAAGTGCCCAGAAAAAGATTTGTTTAAAGGGCTCCCATGGCCTTTGCTGTATCAGTCCTTTTTTAATGTTTCAATGGTGGTATCAACTTCAGGTCCAAATAGTTGCTGTTTATTAAATGGCATATTAAGGACCACTTGTATTTCAGGTTTAAATCCGGAGGACCGCAACCATGCATGCCTTCTGATCATGAGCTAATTCCACTAGCTGCAGTGTCCGCTGCACCTAGTGCACATCTAATCTGCTTGTTGGCAATAGCTTGTCCTTCTGCCACTACCTGTGAGCTCTTTTTTGGTGTTCCATAGGGAGGTACTGAAGGAACTCCTGCATCTCGTCCCAATGTGCCCTATCATACCTGGCTAAAAGGACGTGAGTTGGCAATTCTCCACTGATCTGCAGCTTGACTTGCCACTTTTGCCTGCTGCATCAAATTTGCGGATTTCTTTATCAGGTGGAGGAGTATCCCCTGTGGACTGGCTGTTTGCCCTTTTCCTAGCTGCACTGACCACTATGGAATCAGGTGTCAATTGCGATATGAAAACTGGGTCAGATGGTGCAGCCTTATATTTTCTTTTATCCACCCTAGGTGTTCATACCCTAGCCTTTGCTGGCTCTTTAAAAATGTCATCAGCATGTTTCAACATACCTGGTAACATTGGCAAACACTGGTATTGTTTATGTGTAGAGGAAAGAGTGTTGAATAAGAAGTCTTCCTCTATATGCTCAGAGTGCATTGGTACATTATGATGTGTGGCTGTTCTGGAAATGACCTGATTATAGGCTGTGGTGTCTTCAGGTGGAGACTGCTTTGTGGGATACAGATCAGGGTCATTAGATGGGATTGGGTCAGAATCGTACATATCCCATAGATCTATGTTATAATTACTGTCACCCATATAATCCCCATGTGAGGAAACAGGAGATTGTGTGGAAAACTGTGGGTGAAGGTGGTGGTGTGTGAGGCGGTGGAGAAGAGGGAAGGAAAGGTGAATGTGGTGGAGAAGCCTGATGCAGTCCTTGGCTTCTCCTTATGTTAAAATATCTTTGCCGGTGCAGGGCCAGTTTCCAACGTTCGTTGGAATGATAGCTTCCTCTTAGTTATAGGAGGAGGAGAGGCAATAATCTTCCCTGTATCCTTGTGGATCTGTATTCTCCTTTGATTATGGTCCAAAACCTCAAGAATTGGTCTAATGCCAGTTTCATCTGGTTCCTGTTGTGGAGATGGAACTTGTTTGCTTCCCACCAATGAATGCTCCGAAAGCTTGGTGATAGAATACTTTAAATAGGCCGAAAAAATGGTTTGAGCAGTAAATGAAAGGTTTTTTTATCCTCCGAAGAGGAGTGTGGATGTTTCGGCTCCAATGTGGTATGTAGCGGTCTAGGTTCCAAAGTGGAAGCCTCCATTCTTCGACTTGATGCTGAAACAGGCTTGGTAGTCTGTTTGGTGGAGTGAGTTTTGACCTTTTTCGGCGCCGACCTGGAGGGTCGGTCGACTATATATTGTTTTTGGGTCAGACCGTGGCCGGCAATCACTGGTGGACCCTGGGCCTTTTGTGATGTTTAAATCTGTGTTTGATGGGAAGGGGCTGGTGTACTCACATACTGCACCGCAGGAATGATTTGGCTGTCCCCATCTGAGTTGTGGTCAGAGTCTGGGATGGAGATCACAGTCTGTGCTTGTTCCTCACCGAAGATGTTGGGCGTTGGTTCCGCCGACTTCGATGCCATCTCTAGCCATCTTGCTCTTCGATCCCATAAGGTCTTTTTGGATCAGAAAGATCGGCACGCCTCGCAGGTATCTTCTTTGTGGTCCACTGAAAGGCAGAGGTTACACACCGAGTGATGGTCGGTGTAGGGTAATTTTTGCATGGCACCAAGGGCAGAATCGAAATGGAGTCCGATCCATGAGCCTTTGACACAGTAAGCCTAAGAAGGGTGCGGTCGCCCAAAAGGTTGTTTAATTTGATCTAGACGCTAAAAACGGATCAAGTGTAGTCAGAAATGCATATGAAAACGATACAGATGTTGAAGGAAAAGATAGAGAAGTTAAGATAGTACCGAAACTGAGATCTACCGGAGCAAGAGGGAACACGTCCGAACCAACAATCTAACAAAAGACTCAATGCCCATGCGCACTATCACGGAGAGGAGTCACTTCTTCCCAAGTAGCAGCCTGACCAAAGCTATGTGCACTTGTATGCAAACACTGGCACGCCATAAGACAGTGCTAAAATTTAAATTAATTTATTCGGGTTTACATAGCAGTAAAAGACAACGAGTTTAAGCTGAACCGGAGGCTGGCTTAAGTTGGACCAACTTTAACCAGGCTGCAGTTTCAGTTAAAACTTGGTTCATAGAGGTATTTTTGGCTAAAAAAACATTTGTTTAGAGCCAACAATGCATTCATTTATGCCTTTCAGAAATTCAACAAAATGATTCCTGACATACCTAAATGTTTTCACTACTATGGATTTCTCTACCATGAATGCAGAGAAATGCATAGTAGTAAATCTATACCTAGTGGAAGTAGAACGGGTAATCCCAGCCTTGGGTCCTGTGCACACTGTGCCACTGGAACAAAGCTATACCTGACTGATCAGTCCTAAAAAGGGCACAACTGATTCTTGGGTTGTTGTGTTTTAATTCAAGGAGGACCTGGCCTGGCAGTCTGGGTTGGACTGTTCTGATTGGAGCAGGGTCAAAACTTATTTGCATATGGTGGGTCCAAACTAAGAAGGCATGAGGTACAAAATAATGATGGACCAGAATGCAGCCTGGAGTAATTACCAGCGGCTGGGGTTATTTCAAGCTTTTCACCCATCAGCCTTTGGTGCACCACTTTGTCATCAGCTTGATCATTGTGAAGTGCTGCAGATTATGTTGATGGTACCACTGCACTTCACATGGACGTATCAAAGATTCCACGGCAGTCAGCTACATAGGGGAAGGATGCAAAGAAATCAAAAGTACCCAGTGACTGACAGGTACACACTGGTGTGTTAGTATAGTGGGTTGAACGAGTTTATGGGGCTTCTGGTACAATGCCCGAAAATGCTTAGGAAATGCCTTGGGGTTGGTTGGTTTCAGTGAGGAGGAAAAGCGATATCCTAGCAGCATTCTGAACAACAGGAAAAGATCCACAAGGTTTCGGAAATATATTGCAGTGCAGTCTAGAAGCGAGGGTGGTTATTCCTTATGGGCAGCAATTTTTGAGAGGTGGGCCCGCTAAAGGCAAATGGTTAACTTGAGAGCATAACTTCTCAGTAGGTATCGCTTGACAGTGCCGCCTTTGCCAGACCTTATGTGATCAAAAATGAGCTTTCACTAGTACTGCAGGTAAGGACTGTGGCTCTGCTCAGATTTTATTTCATCTGAGAACAGCTTCTGATTTGACAAAAGCTATGTGCTTCCACGGAAATAATGCTTATCCTGCAACCAGCTGTGATCATTTGTTTATCCAACTGCTTGAGCCAGGCTCTTTTTCAAGTCAACCTGTTGCATTTGAACTCTGTTCATGCTAGTGTGATGGCTGGCGCTTGCCCTTTAAGGTCGCATAAATGCCACTGTAATGGTATTAACCAACTTTTCCTAAATTATTATGGGGTTTGTTCTTCTCTGGGTGCCATGTGTGAAGGTTTACGCACATTATGGCAGGGATTTATTGAATATGGTGGTCAGCAAATGACTAAGGCTATAACCTTGATCTGTTTACTATTAACCATTATGATGAAGTAATTGGGACTGACTTGTTTATTGTGAAAAGGAATTGTTAAAAGTCAGTTTGCATTAAACATGAGAGGTATTTTGTTGGATGGAACCTCAGTTTACTAGACTAAGCAAGGAAAACATAGAAGATTTGCAAAGTGATAATTCTCATTAGGTCTTCTGAGGAGACCTAGTATTTTGCTATGCCGGCTGTAATTTTCCTTACATGTCTAATTTTGTGACTAAGTATTATGGTTGCATTGTTGGAAAGCCTACACTCAAAAGAGTAGGCCTAAATTGATAATGGTGACAAGCTTATGATAAAGACTACAGGCATGATTTGTTCACTGGTAAAAGCTATGGCCAAAAGAACACGTCTAATCGCTCCATTATAAAACGTCATGACAAAATCAGTAGCCTTGGCTTGTTTATTTTGAAAAGCATTTTGTAAAGCCAATAGGCCCTTAACAGTGGATTGCCATCACTGTGTAACAGGCTGTAAACTGGTAGTAGTTCATAAGAAATCTCACACATTACTATTGTATGCAATGGCTTTGGTGTTTGTCATGCCCTTTGACGAACCTTAGAGCTCAAAGATTTTCACTGTGATAATACTTGCTAGGCCCTTTTGAGAAGGGTTGTACATTTTTTGCCAACTGTAATTTTGTGCATATTTACAATTGTAACTGCATGCATGATGGTTGTTACCATATGCACACTTCTGTAAGCCTCTGCTTGTTTTGGTGCCTAACCAATGGTAAAGGTTATAGCTTTGTAAGTAAACTGGGGAAACACATGCCTTATGTCATAGGATTGGTCTGTTTATTTTGAAAATGTAAGAGAAAGCAGAAGGTCCAAATTACTTATTGTGAAAAGCATGTGCAAAAGGCAACAGATATTCCATTGTGGATTGTTATTACACACTGTGGTCAATGCACTGCTTCACTAACTATAACGAGAGAGTTACATTTAAAAACACAGTCTCTATACTGTGAAAACCATGAAATGCTAGCCAACCATTTCAAGTCTATAATTTGTACTATGGGGTTTGCAAAGAAAACCACAAGAACAAAATGTTGAATCGAGACATGACTAAAATGAGCCTCAGCAATTACATACAAATCATAGACATTATCGTACTGAAAATACATGAATAGGAGTTTTATTTTTGCTCCATGAAGCTCAGTGTAATCCCACATCAGGTACTTTGAAGTATAGATTTAATTCCTTTTCACCACATTTAAGTCCTGGTGTATGCTTCTTTTTAAAAAAAAAAAAAAAAAACACACCATAACAAACTAAATTGTAATGAAGTATTTAAGTTAACATCCAGCGCTCCATGAAACCCAAAAAGGAATAGTAAAAAATAAAGTACAATTCATTCATGATATGTATTCAAGAGGATACAATCTGAACAAGTTCAACATTTAAAACTTTTGGTCATTTGTTGTAAGAACTCTGCATCTCCCCTTGTTCTCTTTTAGAAAACACTTACCTTATACCTCAACCACCAATGGCTATACGCCTGACCTTTCTTCTGTACCCCCAACCCATTTAATATATGTCAACTGATGATGCTTAATCAGGACACCCTTTTGACATAGTTTTTTAAACTTTTTCCTCAAGAATTAATAGTTTTAGCCCAAGCATGAATGAGTTGATCATTTGCATTTGAGGGCTTGTGTTCACACAGACTAAGGTGTTCATCCAAAATAAAGACAAAAGATTGAGACATTTTGAAATGGCAGGTTTGCAGTCAAGAATGTTCATCTTATACAACTCACTCTGAACAAGTATAGGGAAGTAGGTGGAAGATACATGGATTTCAGTATTAAGGAAGATGAGCTAGCAAGGACTGAATGTGGCCTGCTTTCTAAGCTAAGAGAAGACTATTGCAGAGTGAAGAAAATTATCAGCTAGAGATGTGCGCCATCAGGATCCCTGTGCTATAGGATGCCCAAGCCTTTAAGAAGATAAATGTATGGTCCTGTATAAAGGTAGAAAAGTGTAAGTGATATGTTGGAGCCTTGCGGTACACATGGAGGAAAATGAACTGGATTTGAGAGTCACTTATTTTGATACGTTATGATCAAGTGGTGAGATAAGATTCCAACCAGTTCAAATGATGCATCTCTTTGACTAGCTAACAGGAAGTCATTATTGATGGTGTTGATCATTGAGTTCAGTTGAAAGATTTAGTAGAATTGGCAGGCTAGAGTCTCCATCATAAGCACACAGAAGTCATCATCAGGAGTACATTTTGAAATGGCACTTTCAGTGCTAGTTTGCTCTAAATCCAGACTGGAACTCATCCAGGTTGCTTTTGTCCTAAATGAAATACGCATACATGACCCGCTTAAACAATTCAAAAATATGATGAGGAAAAATATTCTGGCAATCTGATTTCCAACATCTTTTTGCAGAGGAGATACATGATCTATCTTCAAGCAGGCAGGAAAGAGAACTTGGGACAAAGATAGAATAATAGGTTAGTCCAGAAGAATGCAAGATGCAAACTTCATTTTCTGACTAGCATAGCAGACACAGAGAAAGAGATGTGATTACAAAATTATGCGACTGCATAAAGTGTTAAGTTCAGTACATAAAATCATTTGAAGCAAGACCAACTGAGGATGTAGACAAGGTGGGCAGGTTGTTAGGAATTAGATCAAGAGATATTTAAATGATTTGAACTACTTGTCAAATAATTCAGCAAAGTCTCACACTTAATTTCAAGGCCTATGGTGGAGAGGCTAGTTGCAGAATTTACAATTTCCAAATATTTTTGGAGCAATTTTTAGCTTAATCAATGTATATTTTCAAAGAGTTTGATTCTGCTTCAAGTATTTGTTTCTTATATGGATACATGCCAGCACAAAGGTTTTCAAAGTTGCACATGGATAGGATAGGGTTTTCTGCCTTATCCATTCTGTTAGTCTTATAGCCCCTTCTCTTCATTACGTACTTTGGAGTAAAAGGAAGCATATTTCTTCTTACCATTCATTCCCATTTAAAGAGGCAACTAAGTGTATAATGTCTCACAGTGTCACTGTCAGGGCTGTGAATACATTACATTCTTTTTTTTTTTTTACATATATTGGTATGGTGCTATCTTTGGAGTAAATTATGAATAACAAATTTTGTGAACAACAATGACGGATTAACTTAGATATTTGTACTGCAGTAAACTGCCAAACCAACTATACAGACCAGTTCTTCTCTAGACTGTCTGCATTTAACTCATGAGTCTCCTCTCTCTACATTTCAACTACATTTCACTAAAAAATTTACTGATGGTGGCAAAAATATTCAAGTGGTGCACTTTCTTGTAAAGAATCTGGAAACCAGCAAAAGGTTTGAGCAGTACCTTGCAGCAAATGTAGCCCACCTTTTTGACAGATGATATGTACAGGATGGCTTTGTATAAATATGAAGATAGTGGCACTTGAGTAATGATGAATTTCAGACTGAGACAAAGATCAGCATGGTGCAAGGTAGTGGATTTCCTATGTCCTCTCAAACATATATACATCTTTGCAGGGGGCTTTCATGGACTGATGTAAATGAGAAATTCTGGTCTTGGGTGCTGGAGGGAGCATGGGAAACCATGGAAAGCCCACAAGTGATCAAACCAGTGGTTAAAAACCTTATACTTGGTGGTGCTTAGGACAAAAGAACGGTTGTTATTCCTAGAACAAAGGCATGCTGCAAACTAAGTGAAGGATATGAATAAGCTCCTAGAGAAAATAAGCCAATGACACTGCAAACTAAATATGAAATCTCAGATTCCTTAGTAATAGCTTCTTTCTAAAGTTAATAAAAGCTATACAAATTTACAAACAAGGCAATTAAATTTTTTTGCTGACATTTCAATAAGGTAGACTAACTCAGAATATATATCGCCATTTGGCATATCTCGCTTTTGAGAAGAGGTGAGAATTCACCATAGTCCTGACTTCTCTGATGTGCTTTTACCCAACCAGAGACACACAACCTGTTGCACAATACCAACTTTTATCAAAGAAAACAGATCTCCCTTTGGGAGGTCTATCCGCTACCTTGGTACAGACTTTAGGAGAGACCAACACCACCTATAGCATACCTGGGAGTGATGCCTAAGAAACTAAGGTGAGGATGGGGACAGAAAAAAATGATGAGAATGAAGGTTGAGGGTAAGGAATAAGAGGATCCAAAAATATGGTACAAAGTAAGATATCTAATTTCCAGGCCATCTGTGCCAGCATATCTCTTTACTCATTTGGCTGGTGTAGTAGGTAACATTTGGTCAGGGTTGGTACCTGCTGGTCACTCAAGGAATTCTGTCTCTGCTTCAGGACAGGTATGTATCAATCTCTGTATTGCTGGCTGTGTGGGTGTTTTGAAAATTCAGTCAGGGTGTAGAAGAGGCTAAACGACTTGTCTACCTTGAGGTATGCTGATCTTGCATTGTGAAGGGCTTTGTAGGTGTGGATGAGAAGCTTGAATTTGCAGTGCTTCTGGATGAGTAGCCAGTGCAGTTCCACAAGGTAAGGTGCGACGTGTGCCCTTCTTTCACACATTTATTTTTTAAACATTCACACTTTCTTGCAGCATCCGTCAGCAATATTCCATATCTGACAGACATGATATTCAACAATTACTGATGATTCTTTCTACACAAGAGAGATCCATTTGTGTCAGCTATAGCAAACCATGTAACTGTGGACATCTGTTTGGGTCATTCATTTTCAAACATCACTCCTAAACAGCATGGGTCTGCAGGCGGGTTCTTTTTAAGGATAATATACATGTGTTTTCACTTTAACTTTGTCACTTCAGTAAATGAAGGGAGCTTCTTGCTCCCCAAATCACAATTCAAGTATCCCAATAAACACAATACAATTGTGATTGCAGCGTTATGTTTCAAGCCAACTCCGACATATTATTCAAAGTGGGTCGTGGTCAGCGTATCTTTAGAGATCAAACAGTATTCGGTACTACAGTGCAATTATCCCCAGCTGCTTCATATATGCACGAGATCTTCTCAGAATTGCACATTTATCTTCGGCCCACTTTGGCATTGGTAAACAAATTCCTGCTGATGGCCTCTAAGTCACTGCTAAGCAGTGTTTCTTTAACAGCATGGCTAAGTCAGAAAACTTACATTCATACTTTAATTTTCATAAGCCTAGTCATCAAACCAAGCACGCACACTTTGTTCATAACCTATTTTCTTACTTATTACTTTGGCGAGTGTCCAGCATGTTTTTTCCAGTTGGGCAAAAGGACTGGATATCCCATGACCTTGTGAAACAACCCCACATTATTTTGCTTGCACATAAGAGTCACCCTTTCCTCCTGTGCGCGTTTTCATGAACTTGTTTAGCTTCAAATAAGTTTGATGACGAAAATTAAATTTGAAATACTTTATACTGAAAATTTCGTGAAAACCTTTGCAGTAAAGTTCTTCAATCTAGAGCAGTCTTCGGCTGTAAACTGACCCGATGTTATCTTCCCATTTGGACTTCACCTTGGTGAGTGAGATTGTGCCTAATAGATTTGAACAGGACTTGGCACAGAATCATCACTATCAAATAACCCAGGCCACGTCAAGTATTTTTAGTCCATCCTGTGGTGTAGGTTCTGCCATTGCTTGATCTCACTTTGAATACTTTAAGAAAGAGTGTGCGCTCTCTTACCTATGGCTCAAGTGTGAAATCGAGAAAAAAAGCATCCATGAACCACCTGCCTGTGGGGCTGGCATTACTACATGCATATCTGACCATAACAAATTAGGATTGTCACCTTTTTGCTTACTATAGTTGTTTCTGTTTTCTCATAATTATGTCCTATTTTGTAATGTTTAAACTCATTGAATGCACAGCAGAGACCTAATGTCAAAAAGCAATCAACTTAGTGATCCTGGGAAAATGGCATTGTATGTGCATAGAAGGGGTATTTTATCTAATCGGTAAAAACGTTTGGAATGATTGCAATGGGAGAGCTTAGTAATTACTACTTACAAAAACCAAACATTTGCAATGCGATAGGTCTCGCATATTTCAAACAAGTTAATTGTCATCTTTTGACAACAGCGCACACGAGCAAAAACGGACAAAAACATGAGTGTAAACTGAGAAAAGAGGACTTAACAAAATGAAATAAAGTTAGCTTTAAAAAATAAAGCGTTGCAATTTTGTTTGTCCTGATGGGCACGTTTTTGCTAATCACAAGCCTTCTGTTTGCGGGGCACTGGAAGTTAGAACAAAATAGTAACTCGATCACATCTGAAGCAGCGGATGGGCACTAATTAAGTTGAAATCATTGAGTGCTTAATCCCTGCTCCACACAGAGGAACTGAAATGATGCCAGGCATGCCTTGACGAATCCCGAGGCTGTAAAGAAGAGTGCCAGAATAACCAACAAATGGTGAGCGACAGGCAGGCTCCAAACCCTTTACTGAACACAACAGTGCCTATCATGCGAGACACATGAGCTCGCACATGCACTCGCAGGCTCGACCCTAAAAAGAGTTTACAATAACTGCACCAATAGAAAATATAATAACCACTACAAAGACAAAAAACAATTGAGCTTCGAGCCTACATATCCAATTTGATTCACTACAATACAAAATGTCTGCAGTAACTTTTGGGTGCTTAGATCGAGAGATACACTGCACACCATCATAAGAGTAAAGGAGAATTTTAACTGAATGCCAAAACAAAGTGAACATGGAAAGCATATTAGGAAAAGAATCCCATGCAGATTATGTTAACTTTTTTGCCTTGATTGCAGTAGTTAAAATGCCAAGATTGTTTTATGCAATTCCTCATTTGACTTGACACTAACTACAAAAAGAAGAATTTACCATGAAATAGCAGTAGCAGGCATTTCATTAGGAAACTCAAGTTAACAAATAAATGATACAAATGAAGTAAGACAAATTGGGAGATAAAGCTAAGTCATACTTTGGTCTTTAGTGTCTTAAGTATGAATGATGTAAGTCACTAGTGCCTCATCAAAAGGGGAGTACAATAAGCAATACTTACGAGGTAATCTCAGTTCGCAATTGCAACCCTTAGTGATTACAATGCAGCACTGACCATCTGTCTGACCTATTGGCACACACAGCCATGCATTTGTTTGTGCTCCTGTGTCCTTGTAAGCACTTATGGTGAACTGATTATTTATGTGAGTGTTGACTACACCTTACCATTGAGGTTGAAAGGCGCATGCCTGTGTTTTCAGAGCTAAAGCAAACTCACCAGCCTCTGCTGTACTGCACAACTATCACCAGTGTTGGCTTCAACATTGTAGACTGGTCAGGACTTTATCGAAATCAGAAATTAAAAAATATAATGATCAGTGGCTCAATCTCAAGCATTCATTAAATGGTTCTTTTCCATTTGCCTGCGTTTTTACAGTCATAAAAATAATTATGTTTCTTTTGAGTGTACTCAGTTATGATTCACATATGGTGAGGTACCTCTAAACCTAAACAATTTAAAATTTCTGCCCTAGAACAATCTGTTCTTAGGCTGGAAACAACCACCACCAGATCACATGCAACTCTCTACCATTTGGAGATCAAGGACCATGCATTTTGGCAGATAAAATAAGGTTTAAAACCAAAATCCTATTATTTAGTAGGTCTTTCTGTATCTTCATGTTGCTGATATCTTAAGAAATTTTCCATAGAGGATAAGTGGACTACCTGTTCCATTTCCATCGAATCCTTGTAAATAGGGGAAACTGTCCACTTCCCAGGGAGAACTGGCCGCTGTTAGAAATGCAGTCAGATCCTTGTAGGTTGAGTTCCCAGGAAGGTTCAGGGCTCTTCGTTGAAAGTGAATTCGAGGTTGGATCCTGGAACCTAAAGAAAAATAAATAAAAAAACATTATGTTACGACAGGCAGTAAAGATGATAGACAGATATAACTAGAAGCAGAGGAGCCATACCTATGTATGGAAAACCCAGGCTGGGAGACATGTGCTGGGAAGGACCAGGGATCATTGCCCATTCAGTCTGGGTTAAAAAGTCATGATTGCCAGAAGGTACTACCAATGACCGTTGTTCATTAGAGGAACTTTCAAGACTATTTCTAGTCTGGCACTTATTAACGTAAAACATTTTGTTTTCCACAGCTGCAATAAAATAGGTTATACATCAAGGACAACCTTTGGAATGTTTTATTCCCAGGAAACTAGGACAAACAGGGAGGATGTAGTTTTGGAGAGAGGAGTAACAAGTATTTTGGAGATGTGGTGAGTACTGAACATCTTTGCAAATGTTGCAATTCAAAACAAATATTGTAGATCACATTCAATTTGAAAAGACGCAATCACAATAGGGAAAATGTTACTTACCCTGTAAGCATCTGCTCATGGCACGTAGTGTAGAAGATTCACATATTGTTCACACTACTGCCATCTAGTGCTGGGCTAGTACGTGTGCAAGTTGTTTTTCTTCAAAGAAGTCTTCGGGTCACAAGGTACTGTGACTCCACCCATTACTGGTAATGCGCAGGGGCATTCTTAGATTGTTTTTTTCCCCCACTTGTAGCATGAGGACGTAGAGGGAGCATAGAAATATGAAAAAGATGACCATGTGAAGGAAAGATTAAAGATGAAAGTTAAAAACGTCTGCAACACCTAAAGGCATCAGGGAGGTCGGTGGGTGCATATGAATCTGCAGCACTACATGCCATGAATAGATGCTTGCATGTGTAGCTGTAGATACAAGTGCTATGCACAGATTGTAAAGCAGTTCTCCCTTATGCTGTGACAGCCCTAGTGATCTTGTAGAAGCCTGGAAAAACACCCACACAGTAAAATAATAATAAAATAAAAAATTATATATATATATATATATAGATATATATATATATAGATATAGATATATATATATATAGATATATATGGAAAATGTCACTTACCCAGCGTACATCTGTTCGTGGCATTAGTCGCTGCAGATTCACATGCTGTGTACATCCCGCCATCTGGTGTTGGGCTCGGAGTGTTACAAGTTGTTTTTCTTCGAAGAAGTCTTTGCGAGTCACGAGATCGAGGGACTCCTCCCATTTCGGCTCCATTGTGCATGGGCGTCGACTCCATCTTAGATTGTTTTCCCCGCAGAGGGTGAGGTAGGAGTTGTGTATGCTAGTATTAGTGCCCATGCAATGGAGTGAATACGTATGTACATAATGTAGTTTAAAGTAATATATTTACAAATTTACAAATGTTCAAGATCAACTTCTAAACGGCTACAGGCTCCCTGGGAGGCGGGTGGGCGCATGTGAATCTGCAGCGACTAATGCAACGAACAGATGTACACTGGGTAAGTGACATTTTCCGTTCAATGGCATGTGTAGCTGCAGATACACATGCTGTGCATAGACTAGTAAGCAGTTATCTCCCCAAAAGCGGTGGTTCAGCCTGTAGGAGTTGAAGTTGTTTGAAACAATGTTCGTAGTACTGCTTGACCTACTGTGGCTTGTTGTGCCGTTAACACATCTACACAGTAGTGTTTGGTAAATGTAGGAGGCGTAGACCATGTAGCTGCCTTACATATTTCTGTCATTGGAATATTTCCTAGAAAGGCCATGGTAGCACCTTTCCTTTCTAGTGGAGTGTGCCTTTGGTGTAATAGGCAGTTCTCTTTTTGCTTTAAGATAACAGGTTTGAATGCACTTAACTATCCATCTAGCAATGCCTTGTTTAGAAATTGGATTTCCTGTATGAGGTTTTTGGAAAGCAATAAATAATTGTTTTGTTTTTCGAATTAGCTTTGTTCTGTCAATGTAGTACATTAACGCTCTTTTGATGTCTAATGTATGTAGTGCTCTTTCAGCTACAGAATCTGGCTGTGGGAAGAACACTGGTAATTCTACTGTTTGATTCAAGTGGAACGGTGATATGACTTTTGGTAACAATTTAGGATTTGTCCGTAGAACTACTTTATGCTTGTGTATTTGAATAAATGGTTCTTGTATGGTAAATGCTTGAATCTCACTTACTCTTCTTAGAGATGTGATGGCAATTAAGAATGCAACTTTCCATGTTAAAGTATTGCATTTCACAAGAGTGCATGGGCTCAAAAGGTGGACCCATGAGTCGTGTTAAGACAATGTTGAGGTTCCATGAAGGAACTGGTGGTGTTCTTGGTGGTATAATTCTCTTTAGGCCTTCCATAAACGCTTTTATGACTGGTATCCTAAATAGTGAAGTTGAGTGCGCAATTTGCAGGTAAGCTGAAATTGCGGTAAGATGTATCTTAATGGAAGAAAAAGCTAGCTTTGACTTTTGCAAATGTAGTATCTATCTTACGATGTCTTTGGCAGATGCATGTAAGGGTTGAATTTGATTATTGTGGCAGTAATAAACAAATCTTTTCCACTTATTTGCCTAGCAATGTCTAGTGGTAGGTTTCCTAGCTTGTTTTATGACCTCCATACATTCATGTGTAAGGTCTAAGTGTCCGAACTCTAGGACTTCAGGAGCCAAATTGCTAGATTCAGCGATGCTGGATTTGGATGTCTGATTTGTTGTTTGTGTTGCGTTAACAGATCTGGTCTGTTTGGTAGTTTGACATGAGGCACTACTGAGAGGTCTAGTAGTGTTGTGTACCAAGGTTGTCTTGCCCATGTTGGCGCTATTAGTAGGAGTCTGAATTTGTTTCGACTCAACTTGTTTACCAGATATGGAAGGAGTGGGAGAGGGGGAAAAGCCTAAGCAAATATCCCTGACCAATTCATCCATAACGCATTGCCCTGAGACTGATCTTGTGGGTACCTGGATGCGAAGTTTCGGCATTTTGCGTTTTCCTTTGTTGCGAATAGATCTATTTGTGGTGTTCCCCAATTCTGGAAGTAAGTGTTCAGTATTTGGGGGTGAATCTCCCATTTGTGGATCTGTTGGTGATCCCGAGAGAGATTGTCTGCTAACTGATTCTAAATTCCTGGAATGAATTGTGCTATTAGGCGAATGTGCTTGTGAATCACCCAATGCCATATTTTCTGTGCCAGGAGACAACTGTGTTGAGTGTGTCCCTCCCTGTTTGTTTAGGTAATACATCGTTGTCATGTTGTCTGTTTTGACAAGAATGTGTTTGTGGCTTATTATGGGTTGAAATGCTTTCAGCGCTAGAAATACTGCCAATAGTTCTAAGTGATTTATGTGAAACTGTTTTTGCTGAGTGTCCCATTGTCCTTGGATGCTGTGTTGATTGAGGTGTGCTCCCCACCCTATCATGGAGGCATCTGTCGTTATTACATATTATGGCACTGGGTCTTGGAAAGGCCGCCCTTGGTTTAAATTTATACTGTTCCACCATTGAAGCGAGGTGTATGTTTGGCGGTCTACCAACACCAGATCTAGAAGCTGACCCTGTGCCTGTGACCATTGTGATGCTAGGCACTGTTGTAAGGGCCGCATGTGCAACCTTGCGTTTGGGACAATGGCTATGCATGATGACATTATGCCTAGGAGTTTCATCACCATTTTGACTTGTATTTTTTGTTTTGGATACATGGCCTGTATTACATTGTGAAATGCCTGAACCCTTTGTGGGCTTGGAGTGGCAATCCCTTTTGCTGTGTTGATTGTCACCCCTAAGTATTGCTGTGTTTGACACGGCAGAAGGTGTGGCTTTGTGTAGTTGATTGTGAAACCTAGTTTGTGGAGGGTTTCTATGACATACTTTGTGTGTTGTGAACACCGTTCTAGCGTGTTGGTTTTGATTAACCAATCGTCTAGGTACGGGAACACATGTATTTGCTGCCTTCTGAAATGTGCAACTACGACTGCCAGGCATTTTGTAAAAACTCTTGGCGCAGTTGTTATTCCGAATGGCAATACCTTGAATTGGTAATGTACCCCTTGGAATACAAACCTTAAGTACTTTCTGTGTGAAGGATGTATCGGTATATGCATCCTTTAGGTCTAGTGTTGTCATGTAGTCTTGTTGTTTGAGCAGTGGGATTACGTCCTGTAATGTCACCATGTGAAAGTGATCTGATTTGATGTAGGTATTTAATGTTCTTAGATCTAATATAGGTCTCAGACTCTTGTCTTTTTTGGGTATGAGAAAGTACAGAGAGTAAACTCCTGTTCCTTTCTGTTGGTTTGGTACTAATTCTATTGCTTCTTTTTGTAGCAATGCCTGAACTTCTAGTCCTAGAAGATCTATATGTTGTTTTGACATATTGTGTGTTTTCGGTGGGACGTTTGGAGGGAATTTGAGAAATTCTATGCAATAACCATGCTGGATAATTGCCAGTACCCAAGTGCCTGTTATCTCCTCCCAATGTTTGTAAAATTTGCTTAGTCTCCACCCCCCCACAGGTGTTATGTGTTGGGGATGTGTGACTTGGAAGTCACTGCTTGTTTTGTGGAGTTTTGGGGCTTTGGAACTTTCCTCTATTTTTTTGGAATGGTCCCCCTCTATATTGCCCCCGAAAACTTCCCCGCTGATATTGGCTTTGATAAGTGGGCCTTGCTTGTGAGGTTGTGGCCTCTGGAGGTTGACCTCGAAACCCTCCCCTAAATTGTGTTTTGCGAAATGTGCCTCTGCTCTGTGGGGAGTAGAGTGTGCCCATGGCTTTTGCCGTATCAGTATCTTTTTTGAGTTTCTCAATAGCAGTGTTGACTTCCAGCCCAAACAACTGCTGTTCATTAAAGGGCATATTCAGCACGGCTTGTTGTATTTCCGGCTTGAATCCTGACGTACGCAACCATGCGTGTCTCCTTATCGTTATTGCAGTATTTACTGTCCTTGCAGCTGTATCTGTTGCATCCATTGCTGACCGTATCTGATTATTGGAGATACTTTGTCCTTCTTCCACCACTTGTTGTGCCCTTTTCTGGAACTCTTTGGGTAAGTGTTCAATGAAATGCTGCATTTGGTCCCAATGAGCTCTATCGTATCTTGCCAAAAGTGCTTGTGAGTTGGCAATGCGCCATTGGTTTGCTGCTTGTGCTGCAACTCTTTTACCCGCAGCATCGAATTTGCGACTCTCCTTGTCTGGAGGTGGTGCGTCTCGAGGTATGAGAGTTTGCTCTCTTGCGAGCTGCCCCGACAACCACAGTGTGGTGTTAATTGCTGCGTAATATAAACAGGGTCTGTTGGCGGTGGCTTGTACTTCTTCTCCACCCTTGGAGTTATGGCTCTGTCTTTTACAGGATCCTGAAATATTTGTTTGGAATGTTTTAGCATTCCAGGGAGCATAGGTATGCTTTGGTATTGGCTATGAGTGGAGGATAGTGTATTAAACAAAAAGTCATCCTCAATTGGTTCTGCATGCAAGGTGATGTTATGAAAAGCAGCTGCCCTTGAGACCACCTGCGTGTAGGATGTACTGTCTTCAGGTGTTGAGGCCTCGCAGGATAACAGTCTGGGCTGTTATCTGATACAGGAGCATCACAAAAGGTCCCATGCGTTGGGATCATCTTGACTCATTGCAGTATGAGTCGGGGATTGCATCAGTGGTGGAGTGGCTACCGGTGATGTGTGCACCGATGGTGGTGTAGATGGTGGTGGAGTGGTTTGTCTTGCCACCTTTGCCTGTGGCTGCTTGTCCTTTTCTTGAAAGGCAAGTCTTCTTTTCATCTTCATTGGGGGAAGAGTGCTTATCTTCCCTGTGTCCTTTTGAATGTGGAGCCTTTTTTGAGTGTAGTCTGGCTCTACTGATTCAAGTTCTTCTCCGAACTTATGTTTTTGCATCTGGGAGGACAATCCCTGTTCCTCTGTGTAGGAACCAGTTTTCGGTTCCTAGGCTGGATGTTTCGGAATCGAAACCTTTTCGGTCGCCTTTTTGGGCTCCGATGAAACCTTCTTTGTTTTCGGCATCGTGGTGTCTCGGTGCCGACCCATTTCGGTGCCACTGTCTCGGTGCCGAATCTTCTCGGAGCCACTGTCTCTGGCCCGAGATTGCTGTGTGGCGGTATCTCGACCGGAGTCGGATGACTTCGCCACAAGCGTGCCCCTTTTCGGTGCCGATTATCGGTCACCTATATTTCGGGTTAAGCCATGGCCTGTTGGCGGTGGCGTCCCCTGGGCTTTTGTTGTCCTCGTGAGTTTTATGTTTCGACGTCTTACTCATGGTTTTCGGCGTTTCTTTGGGATCGAGCTCGTCCGAGTCCGATTCCTGGATGGAGAAGGTTTCTTCTTCTTCCTCAAAACGCCCTTGTCCTGTCGGCTCCGACGCCATCTGCAGTCTTCTTGCTCTTCGGTCTCTTAATGTCTTCCTCGACCAAAACGCTCGACAGGCTTCACAAGTATCCTCCTTGTGCTCTGGAGACAGACACAAGTTACAGACCAGATGCTGATCTGTATACGGATACTTGTTATGACATTTTGGGCAGAAGCGGAATGGGGTCCGTTCCATCAGCCTTGAAGAGACACGTGGCCGGGCCGACCAGGCCCCGACGGAGAAACGAAAAAACCCCGAAGGGCCACCGGAGCTCTTCAAAAGTCGGTGTTGATCTGTTGTAACTAACCCAATACCGAACGCAAACAATACCGACGATTTTTCCGAGATTCTAACTAACTTTCCGACCCGAAACACGGAGCGAAAAGGAACACGTCCGAACCAGATGGCGGAAAAAAAAACAATCTAAGATGGAGTCGACGCCCATGTGCAATGGAGCCGAAATGGGAGGAGTCCCTCGATCTCGTGACTCGAAAAGACTTCTTCGAAGAAAAACAACTTGTAACACTCAGAGCCCAACACCAGATGGCGGGATGTGCACAGCATGTGTATCTGCAGCTACGCATGCCATCGAACATATATATATATGGAAAATGCCACTTACCCAGTGTACATCTGTTCGTGGCATGAGACGCTGCAGATTCACATGCTGTGCATTATGCTGCCATCTAGTGTTGGGCTCGGAGTGTTACAAGTTGTTTTTCTTCGAAGAAGTCTTTTCAAGTCACGATATCGAGGGACTCCTCCCCTTTCGACTCCATTGCGCATGGGCGTCGACTCCATCTTAGATTGTTTTCCCCACAGAGGGTGAGGTAGGAGTTGTGTATATAGTAATAGTGCCCATGCAATGGAGTAATTATGTACCTAATGTGTTTAAAAGGGCTATATTTTTTACAAATGTACAAGTTTATTTTTATCAACTTATAACGGCTACAAGCTCCCGGGGAGGTGGGAGGGCGCATGTGAATCTGCAGCGTCTCATGCCACGAACAGATGTACACTGGGTAAGTGACATTTTCCGTTCGATGGCATGTGTAGCTGCAGATGCACATGCTGTACATAGACTAGTAAGCAGTTATCTCCCCAAAAGCGGTGGTTAAGCCTGTAGGAGTTGAAGTTGTTTGAAATAATGTCCGTAATACTGCCTGTCCTACTGTGGCCTGTTGTGTTGTTAACACATCCACACAGTAATGTTTCGTGAATGTATGAAGCGTAGACCATGTAGCTGCCTTACAGATTTCTGTCATGGGTATATTTCCTAGAAAGGCCATTGTGGCGCCTTTCTTTCTAGTGGGGTGTGCCTTTGGTGTAATAGGCAGGTCTCTTAGCTTTTACATAGCAGGTTTGAATACACTTAACTATCCATCTGGCAATGCCTTGTTTGGGTATTGGATTTCCTGCATGAGGTTTTTGAAAAGCTACAAACAATTGTTTTGCGAAATTGTTTGGTTCTATCAATGTAATACATTAGTGCCCTTTTGATGTCTAATGTATGTAATGCTCTTTCAGCTACAGAGTCTGGTTGTGGAAAAAATACTGGGAGTTCCACAGTTTGATTTAAGTGGAACGTGATATAACTTTTGGTAAAAATTTTGGATTTGTGCGTAGAACCACTTTGTTTGTGTATTTGTATAAAGGGTTCCTGTATGGTAAAAGCTTGTATTTCACTTACTCTAAGAGATGTGATAACTTTGAAAGTAGCCTTCCTAATAGCTAAGTATTGTATTTCACAAGAGTGCATGGGTTCAAATGGTGGACCCATGAGTCGTGTTAATACAATATTGAGATTCCATGAAGGAACTGGTGGTGTTCTTGGGGGAATGATTCTTTTTAGACCCTCCATAAATGCTTTTATGACTGGGATTCTAAAGAGTGATGTTCAATGTGTAATTTGCAGATAGGCAGAAATTGCTGTAAGATGTATTTCAATGGATGAAAAAGCTAGTTTCGATTTTTATAAGTGTAATAAGTAGCTTACAATTTTTTTGTTGACGCATGCAGTGGTTGAATTTGGTTATTATGACAGTAATAAACAAATCTTTTCCATTTATTTGCGTAGCAATGTCTTGTAGTAGGTTTCCTAACTTGTTTAATGACCTCCATACATTCTTGTGTAAGGTCTAGATGTCCAAATTCTAAGACTTCAAGAGCCAGATTGCTAGATTGAGCGATGCTGGACTCGGGTGTCTGATCTGTTGTTTGTGTTGAGTTAACAGATCTGGTCTGTTTGGAAGCTTGATATGAGGTACTACTGACACATTACCCTTGGAGTGAAGGTGTGGGTACCTGGATTCGAAGTTTTGGCATTTTGCGTTTTCCTTTGTTGCAAATAGGTCTATTTGCGGTGTTCCCCAGTTTTGAAAGTAGGTTTGCAGTATCTGGGGATGAAGTTCCCATTCGTGTATCTGTTGGTGATCTCGACTGAGATTGTCGGCCAACTGGTTTTGAATTCCTGGGATGTATTGTGCTACTAGGCGAATGTGATTGTGAATCGCCTAGTGCCAAATCTTCTGTGCTAAGAGACACAGCTGTGATGAGTGTGTCCCTCCCTGTTTGTTTAGGTAATACATTGTTGTCATGTTGTCTGTTTTGACAAGAATGTGTTTGTGGGCTATTAACGGTTGAAATGCTTTCAATGCTAGAAACACTGCTAGTAGTTCTAGTTGATTTATATGAAATGGTCTTTGTTGAGTGTCCCATTGTCCCTGGATGCTGTGTTGGTTGAGGTGTGCTCCCCACCCTACCATGGAAGCATCTGTTGTGATCACGTATTGAGGCACTGGGTCCTGGAAAGACCGCCCTTGGTTTAAATTTATAGGATTCCACCATTGCCGCGAGGAGTGTGTTTGGTGGTCTATCAACACTAGATCTTGAAGCTGACCCTATGCTTGTGTCCATTGTGTCGCTAGACACTGTTGTAAGGGCTGCATGTGTAACCTTGCGTTTGGGACAATGGCTATGCATGAAGACATCATGCCTAGAAGTTTCATCACAAACCTTACTTGATACTGTTGATTTGGGTGCATGCTTTGTACTGCGTTTTGGAATGCTTGTACCCTTTGTGGACTTGGAGTGGCAATCCCTTTTTCTGTGTTGATTGTTGCGCCTAAGTATTGTTGTATTTGACACAGTTGTAAGTGTGATTTTAGGTAGTTTATTGAGAACCCTAGCTTGTGAAGGGTTTCTATGACGTATTTTGTGTGCTGAAGACACTGTTTCTGAGTGTTGGTTTTTATTAACCAATCGTCTAGGTACGGGAATACATGTATGTGCTGTCTTCTGATATGTGCAGCTACTACTGCAAGGCATTTTGTAAATACCCTTGGTGCTGTTGTTATCCCAATGGTAACACTTTGAATTGGTAGTGTACTCCTTGGATGACAAACCTTAAGTATTTCCTGTGGGAAGGATGTATGGGTATATGGAAGTAAGCATCCTTGAGGTCTAATGTTGACATGTAGTCTTGTTGTTTGAGCAAGGGAATCACGTCTTGAAGTGTCACCATGTGAAAGTGATCTGATTTGATGTAAAGGTTTAGTGTTCTGAGATCTAATATGGGTCTCAGTTTTTTGTCCTTTTTTGGTATTAGAAAATACAGGGAAGAAAGACCTGTTCTTTTCTGATGGTTGGGCACTAGTTCTATTGCCTCTTTTTGTAATAACGCTTGGACCTCTAGTTGTAATAGATCCAAGTGCTGATTGGACATGTGTGCTTTTGGAGGCACATTTGGTGGTAATTGTAGGCATTCTATGCAATAACCATGTTGGATAATGGCTAGGACCCACGAGTCCGTAGTTATGTCTTCCCAATTTTTGTAATATTTTGTGGTCTACCCCCCCAGCTGGTGTTGTGTTGGGGATTTGTGACATTGGAGTCCCTCTTTAGTTTGTGGGGTTTTTGGGCTTTGGAATTTCCCTCTTGTTTTAGGAAAGTGTCCACCCCTATATTGACCCCGAAAACCTCCTCTTTGGTATTGGCCCTGGTATGTGGCTCTGGTCTGTGAGGTTGAAGGTTCTGTGCTTTGGGCTCAAAACCCCCCCTCTAAAGTGTGGCTTCCTAAAGGTGCCTCTGCTCTGTGGGGAGTAAAGCGCGCCCACGGCTTTGGCCGTGTCCGTGTCCTTCTTTAGCTTTTCTATAGCTGTATCCACCTCCGGCCCAAACAACTGTTGTCCATTAAAAGGCATATTAAGCACAGCCTGCTGGATCTCTGGCTTAAATCCGGATGTGCGTAGCCATGCGTGTCTCCGAATAGTGACCGCCGTGTTCACTGTTCTGGCGGCTGTGTCCACTGCATCCATAGCCAATCGTATCTGGTTGTTGGAGATACTTTGGCCCTCCTCCACCACTTGTTGTGCACGCTTTTGAAACTCTTTGGGAAGATGTTCAATGAAATGCTGCATTTCATCCCAATGAGCTCTGTCATATCTTGCCAATAAAGCTTGGGAATTGGCAATACGCCATTGATTGGCTGCTAGTGCTGCAAACCTTTTTCCTGCTGCATCAAACTTTCGACTTTCTTTGTCGGGTGGTGGTGCATCCCCAGAAGTCTGAGTTTGCCCTTTTTCGGGCTGCTCCTACTACCACCGAGTCAGGTGTTAGTTGTTGCGTGATGTATACAGGGCCCGTAGGGGGAGGTTTGTATTTTTCTCCACCCTAGGTCTGATGGCTCTGCCTTTGACGGGGGACTTGAAACACCTGTTTCGGGTGTTTTAACATGCCTGGTAACATAGGCAGACTCTGGTATTGGCTATGTGTCGATGACAGGGTATTGAATAAAAAGTCATCCTCTATAGGTTCTGCATGCAGTGTTACATTGTGAAAAGTAGCTGCTCTGGACACCACCTGCATGTAAGCAGTACTGTCTTCAGGTGGTTATGGTCTTGCCGGGTAGCAATCCGGACTATTGTCAGATACTGGTGCATCATATAGATCCCATGCGTCTGGGTCATCCTGGCTCATCCCTGTGTGCGTTGGTGATTGCATCATTGAGGGTGTTGCAATTGGTGACAGTTGTGGTGAGTGCTGTGGCGAAAAACGTGGTGGAGTTTTTTCTTTGGCCACTTTTGCTTTTGGCTGTTTCTGTTTCTTTTTAATTGGGGGAAGAGTTCTTATTTTCCCTGTGTCCTTCTGAATATGGAGCCTTCTTTGTGTATAGTCTGGCTCTCCCATTTCTAATTCTTGTCCAAATTTATGGCCTTGTAGTTGTGATGAAAGGATTTGTTCTTCTGAATAGGAGCTTTGTTTCGGCTCAGAGGCTGGGTGTTTCGGCACCGGAACCTTTTCGGCAGTCTTTTTCAGCTCCAAAGCCACCTTTTTCGGTTTCGGGGTGCAGATATCTCGGTGCCAAGTTTGGTCGGAGCCAGTATCTCGGTGCCGAGTATACTCTGTGCCGGTATCTCAACTGGAGTCGGATGTCTGACACGTGTGTGCCCTTTTTCGGTGCCGATGGTTGGTCACCGTGCTTACGGGTTAAGCCATGGCCTGCCGGCGGTGGCGTCCCCTGAGCTTTCATTATCTTTGTGTGAGTTTTGGCCGGGCAGTTTTACTCATGGTTTGTTGCCTCGTCGGCTGCTCACTTTCGGCCTTGTCCGAGTCCGAGTCAGGAATGGAAAAAGTCTCCTCTTCTTCGACGTCGTGGTGTCCTGCCGGCGTCGACGCCATTTGAAGCCTTCGAGCTCTCCGGTCCCGAAGCGTCTTCTTCGACCGAAATGCCCGACAGGCCTCGCAGGTATCCTCTTTGTGTTCGGGGGACAAACACAAATTACAGACCAAATGCTGGTCTGTATAAGGATACTTATTGTGGCATTTGGGGCAGAAGCGGAATGGGGTCCGTTCCATGAGCCTTGAAGACGCACGCGGTCGGGCCGACCAGGCTCCGCCGGGGAGTGGAAGCCCGAAGGGCTACCGGAGCTCTTTTCTTCTGTGTCGATCTGCTATTACTAACCTGATACCGAACGCAAACAATACCGTCGAATTTTCCAAGATTTAACTAACTTTCCGAACCGAGACACGGAGCGAAGAGGAACAGGTCCGAACTCGATGGCGGAAAGAAAACAATCTAAGATGGCGTCGACGCCCATGCGCAATGGAGCCGAAAGGGGAGGAGTCCCTCGATCTCGTGACTCGAAAAGACTTCTTCAAAGAAAAGAAACTTGTAACACTCCGAGCCCAACACTAGATGGCATGATAATGCACAGCATGTGTATCTGAAGCTACACATGCCATCGAACATTATATATATATATATATAGAGCGAGAGCGCGAAAGAGAGCGAGAGCGAGAGCGCGAAAGAGAGCGAGAGCGAGAGCGCGAAAGAGAGCGAGAGCGAGAGCGCGAAAGAGAGCGAGAGCGAGAGCGCGAAAGAGAGCGAGAGCGAGAGCGCGAAAGAGAGCGAGAGCGCGAAAGAGAGCGAGAGCGAGAGCGAGAAAGAGAGCGAGAGCGAGAGCGCGAAAGAGAGCGCGAAAGAGAGCGAGAGCGCGAAAGAGAGCGAGAGCGAGAGCGCGAAAGAGAGCGAGAGCGAGAGCGCGAAAGAGAGCGAGAGCGAGAGCGCGAAAGAGAGCGAGAGCGCGAAAGAGAGCGAGAGCGCGAAAGAGAGCGAGAGCGAGCGAGAGCGCGCGCGAGCGAGCGCGAGAGCGCGAAAGAGAGCGAGAGCGCGAAAGAGAGCGAGAGCGCGAAAGAGAGCGAGAGCGAGAGCGAGAGCGCGAAAGAGAGCGAGAGCGCGAAAGAGAGCGAGAGCGAGAGCGAGAGCGCGAAAGAGAGCGAGAGCGAGAGCGAGAGCACGAAAGAGAGCGAGAGCGAGAGCGCGAAAGAGAGCGAGAGCACGAAAGAGAGCGAGAGCGCGAAAGAGAGCGAGAGCGAGAGCGAGAGCGCGAAAGAGAGCGAGAGCGAGAGCGAGAGCGCGAAAGAGAGCGCGAGCGCGAGCGAGAGCGCGAAAGAGAGCGAGAGCGAGAGCGAGAGCGCGAAAGAGAGCGAGAGCGAGAGCGAGAGCGAGAGCGAGAGCGAGAGCGCGAAAGAGAGCGAGAGCGAGAGCGAGAGCGCGAAAGAGAGCGCGAAAGAGAGCGAGAGCGAGAGCGAGAGCGAGAGCGAGAGCGAGAGCGCGAAAGAGAGCGCGAAAGAGAGCGAGAGCGAGAGCGAGAGCGCGAAAGAGAGCGAGAGCGCGAAAGAGAGCGAGAGCGAGAGCGAGAGCGCGAAAGAGAGCGAGAGCGCGAAAGAGAGCGAGAGCGCGAAAGAGAGCGAGAGCGAGAAAGAGAGCGAGAGCGCGAAAGAGAGCGAGAGCGCGAAAGAGAGCGAGAGCGCGAGAGCGCGAAAGAGAGCGAGAGCGCGAAAGAGAGCGAGAGCGCGAAAGAGAGCGAGAGCGCGAAAGAGAGCGAGAAAGAGAGCGAGAGCGAGAAAGAGAGCGAGAGCGAGAAAGAGAGCGAGAGCGCGAAAGAGAGCGAGAGCGCGAAAGAGAGCGAGAGCGAGAGCGAGAGCGAGAGCGAGAGCGCGAAAGAGCGAGAGCGAGAGCGCGAAAGAGCGAGAGCGAGAGCGCGAAAGAGCGAGAGCGAGAGCGCGAAAGAGCGAGAGCGAGAGCGCGAAAGAGCGAGAGCGAGAGCGCGAAAGAGCGAGAGCGAGAGCGCGAAAGAGAGCGAGAGCGAGAGCGCGAAAGAGAGCGAGAGCGAGAGCGCGAAAGAGAGCGAGAGCGAGAGCGCGAAAGAGAGCGAGAGCGAGAGCGCGAAAGAGAGCGAGAGCGAGAGCGCGAAAGAGAGCGAGAGCGAGAGCGCGAAAGAGAGCGAGAGCGAGAGCGCGAAAGAGCGAGAGCGAGAGCGCGAAAGAGCGAGAGCGAGAGCGCGAAAGAGAGCGAGAGCGAGAGCGCGAAAGAGAGCGAGAGCGAGCGCGAAAGAAAGTGAGAGCACGAAAGAGAGCGAGAGCGAGCGCGAAAGAGAGCGAGAGCGCGAAAGAGCGAGAGCGCGAAAGAGCGAGAGCGCGAAAGAGAGCGAGAGCGCGAAAGAGAGCGAGAGCGCGAAAGAGAGCGAGCGCGCGAAAGAGAGCGCGAAAGAGCGAGAGCGCGAGCGACAGCGACAGCGAGAGCGCGAAAGAGCGAGAGCGAGAGCGCGAAAGAGCGAGAGCGAGAGCGCGAAAGCGCGAAAGAGCGAGAGCGAGAGAGAGCGAGAGCGCGAAAGAGAGCGAGAGCGAGAGCGCGAAAGAGAGCGAGAGCGAGAGCGCGAAAGAGAGCGAGAGCGAGAGCGAGAGCGAGAGCGCGAAAGAGAGCGAGAGCGAGAGCGCGAAAGAGAGCGAGAGCGAGAGCGCGAAAGAGAGCGAGAGCGAGAGCGCGAAAGAGAGCGAGAGCGAGAGCGCGAAAGAGAGCGAGCGAGAGCGCGAAAGAGAGCGAGAGTGAGAGCGCGAAAGAAAGTGAGAGCACGAAAGAGAGCGAGAGCGCGAAAGAGAGCGAGAGCGCGAAAGAGAGCGAGAGCGCGAGCGCGAAAGAGCGAGAGCGCGAGAGCGCGAGCGCGAGAGCGCGAGAGCGCGAGCGCGAAAGAGAGCGAGAGCGCGAAAGAGAGCGAGAGCGCGAAAGAGAGCGAGAGCGCGAAAGAGAGCGAGAGCGCGAAAGAGAGCGAGAGCGCGAAAGAGAGCGAGAGCGCGAAAGAGAGCGAGAGCGAGAGCGCGAAAGAGAGCGAGAGCGAGAGCGCGAAAGAGAGCGAGAGCGAGAGCGCGAAAGAGAGCGAGAGCGAGAGCGCGAAAGAGAGCGAGAGCGAGAGCGCGAAAGAGAGCGAGAGCGCGAAAGAGAGCGAGAGCGCGAAAGAGAGCGAGAGCGAGAGCGCGAAAGAGAGCGAGAGCGCGAAAGAGAGCGAGAGCGCGAAAGAGAGCGAGAGCGCGAAAGAGAGCGAGAGCGAGAAAGAGAGCGAGAGCGCGAAAGAGAGCAAGAGCGAGAGCGCGAATGAGAGCGAGAGCGAGAGCGCGAATGAGAGCGAGAGCGAGAGCGCGAATGAGAGCGAGAGCGCGAAAGAGAGCGAGAGCGCGAAAGAGAGCGAGAGCGCGAAAGAGAGCGAGAGCGCGAAAGAGAGCGAGAGCGCGAAAGAGAGCGAGAGCGCGAAAGAGAGCGAGAGCGCGAGCGAGAGCGCGAGCGCGAGCGAGAGCGCGAGCGCGAAAGAGAGCGCGAGCGCGAAAGAGAGCGCGAGCGCGAGCGAGAGCGAGAGCGCGAAAGAGAGCGAGAGCGCGAAAGAGAGCGAGAGCGCGAAAGAGAGCGAGAGCGCGAAAGAGAGCGAGAGCGCGAAAGAGAGCGAGAGCGCGAAAGAGAGCGAGAGCGCGAAAGAGAGCGAGAGCGCGAGCGAGAGCGAGAGCGCGAGCGAGAGCGAGAGCGCGAGCGAGAGCGCGAAAGAGAGCGAGAGCGCGAAAGAGAGCGAGAGCGCGAAAGAGAGCGAGAGCGCGAAAGAGAGCGAGAGCGCGAAAGAGAGCGAGAGCGCGAAAGAGAGCGAGAGCGCGAAAGAGAGCGAGAGCGCGAAAGAGAGCGAGAGCGAGAGCGCGAGCGCGAGCGCGAAAGAGAGCGCGAGCGCGAGCGCGAGCGAGAGCGCGAGCGCGAAAGAGAGCGCGAGCGCGAAAGAGAGCGAGAGCGCGAGCGAGAGCGCGAAAGAGAGCGAGAGCGCGAGCGAGAGCGAGAGCGCGAAAGAGAGCGAGAGCGCGAGCGAGAGCGAGAGCGCGAGCGAGAGCGAGAGCGAGAGCGCGAGCGAGAGCGCGAAAGAGAGCGAGAGCGCGAAAGAGAGCGCGAGCGCGAAAGAGAGCGCGAAAGAGAGCGCGAGCGCGAAAGAGAGCGCGAGCGCGAAAGAGCGCGAAAGAGAGCGAGAGCGCGAAAGAGAGCGCGAAAGAGAGCGCGAAAGAGAGCGCGAAAGAGAGCGCGAAAGAGAGCGCGAAAGAGAGCGCGAAAGAGAGCGCGAAAGAGAGCGCGAGCGCGAAAGAGCGAGAGCGCGAAAGAGCGAGAGCGCGAAAGCGAGGGGGAGAGAGGGGGAGAGCGCGCGAGGGGGAGAGCACGCGAGGGGGAGGGAGCGAGAGAGGGAGGGAGCGAGAGAGGGAGGGAGCGAGAGAGGGAGGGAGCGAGAGCGCGCGCAGGTAACACACTTTCTTGGACTGTTGCTTTCAAAGGATCAATGTTTTTAGGGAGACAGTGATGTACAAACCATTTCCACTAGGCTGCAAAGCATGTTCTAGTAGTATGCCTACAGGTCTATTTAAGAATGGCCATGTGTTTTGCGAGCAGATTAAGGTACCGAAAGTCTAGGACTTCAGTAGTGAAATCACAAGGATTTGAGATGTATGAGTGTGCCTTGATTTTGAGATAGATGATCCAGCCTGTTAAGCACCATCTCTTGAGGTACTAGATAGAGGACAAGAAGTGTGGTGAACTGGGGCTGTCTGGCCCCCACTGGCATTAATAGAATGATTGTTGTCTGCCAGAGCCTCTGAACCACAGATGGAAGAAATGGGAGATGTGGAAAAGTGAAGGTAAATATCCCTGACCAGTTCATCCATACTGCAGTGCCCATGAACTGTGGGCGAAATTTGGGCATTTTGAGTTTTCGGTAGTTTTGAACAGGTCTATGTAGGGAACTCCCTAATCACAGAAATATGGGAGTATGACTTGGAGGTGGAGGTCCCACTTTTGGACTTGTTGATGCATCCTGCTGAGCAGGTCTGCAGTTGTCACCCAGGGTATGTTTTGTAGGAGGAGACTGACCCCGTGATGAATTGCCCAACACCAAATGCCCTGGGCTTGGGTTGACAAATGAAGGGAGTGGGTGCTGGCCTGTTTCTGCAGGTAAAACATGGCAATTGTTTTGTCTGTTCAGACACAAGTTAGCTTGCATTGAATGAGGAGCAGGGAGCCCTGATGGCTAACTGGATCACCAACACCTCCAGATGATTGATGAGGAAATCCAGTTGATAGGGCGTCCACAAGTGTCTCTTCCCCCTCCCCCCCACAACCAGTCAGTTAGGCATCCAAAGTGATGGTAACTTGGGGAATTGGATCCAGGAAGGCCCATCCTTTCAACATGTGGTAGGCATTCTACAAATGCAGAGAGCGAGAAGTACGGCCACAATTTAACACTTGGTCCTCCCACTGACCCTCCGCTTGAGACCATAGTGTCACTAGGCACTCCTGCAATGGATGCAGGTGTAAACTGGCATGTGGAACAATGGTTATACAAGAGGCCATCATGCCTAGGAGGTGCATGATCTTCCAGTTACCTGGAGTTCTGGCAGAAAAAGAGGTAGCATCATTTGGAATGTGTGCATTCTTGCTGGGGGAGGTGGGGGTGCTTTCTCTATTAGGGAATCAACTATGGCCCAGAGGGAAGGTTGTACTTGTAGGGGTGGGAGATGGGATTTGGTTGCACTGATAGTGAAGCCTATACTGTGCAAGAGATGTATGGGAGCTAGGGAGTGTGCTACGCATTGATGCTACACGGTCCTCTTGATCAGCCAGTCGTCCAGATAAGGGAAGAAGTGGACATCGCTCTTTCTAAGGGGAGCAGCTATCACCAAGACGCTTTGCAAACATCCTTGGAGCTGTGGTTACTCTAAAGGACAGCACTTTGAACTGATAATGCTGACCACTTACCACAAACTGGGGGAAACTTCGATGGGCAGGGGAGACAGGTATGTTGAAGTAGGTGTCTCGTGTCAAGGGCGGTCATTTAGTTGCCTTGCTGTAGCAGTGGAATACTATCTTAAAGTGTCACCATGTGAACGTGCTCCAATAGGATGTACTTGTTGAGGGGCCTGAAATTGAAGATGGGCCTTAGGGAACCATTCTTTTTGGTGGATTAAGCAGTATAATGAGTACACCACTTTGTACTGGTGTTGGGTGGCACAGGTTTCATAGCCTCTTTGCTAAGTAGTGCTTGCATCTCCTCTTGGAGCCAGCACTAATGTCCCAGGGAGGGCTTGTGTGTGTGGGAGAATATTTTGTGGAGTTGGTCTCATTTCTAGAGAGTACCCATCTGCAATAATCGCTAGAACCCACTGATTGATCTTGAAAATGTTGGATCAGATCTTCCATTTCATCCTAGTGGGCGTAGTTGTACCGGGAGTGCAGGCCCACTGAATTCACGATCTGCTAATGCGTGGCAGACTGGGCAGCAACACGCTTACCAGCCACCTCAATCTTTTTACTCTCTCTGAAGCTAGCCCCCTATGAGCTTAAGCTCACAGGGGAGACTTTGTATTTTTTAGCCACCCTGGGCGTGACAACACACACCTTTACTGGATCCCTAATGATCAATGATCTTGTGTGCTGGTCGAAGCATACTCGTCATCATAGGCTGATACTGCATTGGTGGACAAAGTCTGTGAGAAAGTCCTGCTTTTCAGGTTGCTGCTTGTGCATTTTCACTATATGGAAGGTGGCTGCACGCTGGAGAACATCATGATATGAAGTGGTGTCTTCCTGGGGCAAAGGCATAGCCGGATAAAGATCTTGTTCAGTATGAGATGGGGGCTCTACATCGTAGTCATCCCGTGGGGTGGGGGAGGGGTGGAAGTGGTCCTCATGAGTGTGTATCAAAGCAGTCACAAGGAGACACTGAACTTTTCCTGCCACCCTACAGAAGAAAAAGATCATTTTGGCAAGTGTGGCATGGAGAGGTGGGCCTAGAGGGGAGTGGTACAGGAGACAGAGAAAGTAGGACTGTGAGTGGGTGGGGAGGTGTATCTTTTATTGGTGCAAATGATTCCTCGGCATCGTCACTGAAGTCAAGTCAATTTCCTCTTGAGAAGAACAGGATCTTTGGGCTTGTATGGAGGCTTGCTAGGATCAGAATGGTGCCAAGTTGAATGTGGATATGACGTTGCCTGGCAACAAGTTCCTCATAGAGGCACCTGAGGATCGGCTGTTCAAAGTCCTCAGTAGCGGTGGAAGAGGCAGATGTGGATGGCATCCTTTTCAGAGCCAACAGATTTTCAAGCCCATGCTGTGCAGAGCTAGATTTTGAATTAGAAGCCTTCGGCTCCAAGGCAGACCTCAAAACTGTTTTTTGGGTCTGGAGCGCTTTGAGGTGGACATTGCAGTGAAGTGTATGTGTGTGCCTGGATCAAACCTGTACTCGGTGCAGACCAGGGCCTTGCAGCAGTAGCAGTCAGAGGCCTCAAGAGTGCCTTGAGAGTTCGACTCTCTAGCCTACTCAGGAAGTAAATAATGGCAAGAAGCCACTTGCTGGGTAAAAGTACTCATGATAACCACTTCTGTCTGCCGCTGCAGTGTCAGGGGGACTCATCCTCCTTCACATCGGCACTGTAACTAAGCATACGATGGCTCCTCTACCTCACTGCTGGTGTTCTGCAGCTGTTCGCCCTCGATCCTCAAAGAGGGTGGGGGTGGCGTCCTGCAACAATGCTCCATCTAGGCAATATACAGGCTTGATGGTTCCAAAGGGTCTTTTTGTCTACAAAAAGGGAGACAGGCTGCACAGGAGTCCACTTGCTAGTCTGAAAAGAAGCAGAGTTTACAGACTTGGAGGTCTGTCCTTGGATACTTCAAATGACGCTTGGGGCAAAAACAAAACGAAGTCCTTGCCATCACAAGGACATTCTCGTGCATCACAAATTGTGTCAACCGCCTGTGGGGGCTAGGTCCTGAGCGGGGCATCAAAAATGTCTGATCCGTGGAAATTAAGTCAAAGAGGGTATAAGATAGGTAAAAGCAGAGGTGCCACTGCAGTCTCTTTCGGAGAGGAAGAAATCCAAGCAGGCCAGGTGAGAACATCACCCAATGCCCAATTGGAGTTGGTAGAGACAAGTCTGAACCAGATAGCAGAGAAAAAAAACAATCCAACAATGGAACCAATGCCCATGTATATTACAAGTAATAGGTGGAGTCAGTAACTCGAGACTCGAAAAGACTTCTTCAAAGAGGAACAACTTGCACATGACAAAGCCTAACACTTCATAGCAGGAGTATGCACAGCATGTACAGCTACACATGCCATGAACAAACATTTCCTGCTCTTTGGCTTCTTTCACTATCACAAAGTCACAGAAAGTATTACATATTACCAAGACAAAGGCTGACATTTTTAGCAAAGCCAAATTAAGATGCTGTTAAAGGAAGCTAAACGATAAAGGGCTGAATGATTACAGAGAACTAGATACATACATGGAGCTAGCTAATGGATGCCATGGGACACAATATGGGAAGTCCTACCACCAACCCTCTTAGTTGTGGTGTTCAAAGTTAATTTGTGCATGCTTTTGAATACACATTACATGAACAAGTAACTTCTCAGAGTCTGCCCATTAGCCCTCCTCGACTTCATCAGCATCGCTTCTAAGGGAAACCCACAGCAGGATGCCCTTCTAGAGCTTGCAGTGATTAGTCCCAGTCACTTTCTAATTACTGCATTCAAACCTTCACTAGTCTAGAAACCCTCCAGACTGCTGGAAGCTGGATACTTTCAGGGTACTTGATTACAACAACCATTGGAAAGCCAGTGTCTACCCTGCCCTTTAAGTCCTGAATAAGGTATTTTAAAAAGCCTACTTCAGGGGAACAAACAAAAAAAGATTCTTCTCTGTATACGATGCATCTTCAAGATAACTAATTTAAGATGATGATTCAGCGTAATTTGGGGGTGTAGAAGTCCCAGATGCATTTTTTTGCAAGCACTCAGTTTACGGCAGAACAATACCCCAAACAAACACGAGGTGAGAGGGCATTACACCTGCAGGATAAAGGTAAAACTTATTCTACGCATATGTTAAAGAATAGCCAACAGTAGGCAAATCAGAAAGATGTGATGTCAACCCACACCTAAAACATAACTGTCAAACTTTCAGAAGAGGCTTTTTCGATAGAGAACGTGTGGATTACAGTAGTACAACATTGTGTACACAGAATTAACCCACACCGACCTAGAGGCAGAAGGAGCCACATAGCAATAAGTGTGTCCTTTGTGTTTTTGCTCTACTCCGTAGAACACTACACTATATAAATTATTGCATGAGGGACTATTACCTCTTCTCCTTACTTCATTCTAACACCCCTTTAACGCTCAGTCTACCCAGCACGCTAAAAACATTGCGAGTTTTTAGATATTGGCAATGATTATATAAGTGTTTGATGAGGCTAGGCCTTAAATGTCTACACCATCCCTTTGGCTATTCTCAGTGATTCAAGGCATACAGGAACAGAGTGGAGGAGTGGGGTGATAACCATGAATGCGAAGGGTACACCAGTGCCTTAACCCCTTGGGTGTCAGGGATGTAACGGTTACGTCCTCGGCAGCACTGCTTGGGTGCTGAGGACGTACCTGTTACGTCTTGCATCCAGCCCTTGGGGAAGCGTGAGGGCCTCCCACCCCCATTCCCTGGGCAGGGATAGGGGAATTGCTTCCCCTTCCACCCCTGCCCACCCACCCCCAGTGACATCTGATGACGCCGGCGCACGATCCTCATCAGAGGTCACCTCCATAGATTTCAGCGTGATCCGAGAAGAAACTGATTAGTTTCTCCTCGGTACGGGGGCAGGGGAGGTCAGGGTGGCATGGAAATGGAAGGCTTTTTCTTTCCTTTTCATGTCTCTGAGCATGCCTGCAGCCCGATTGCATAGCGATCGTGCTGCAGGAATGCCCACTAGACACCAGGGACTTTTTTTTTTTTTTAATTGACATGAGGGGAGCGACCCGACCCATTAGGCAAGGGTTGCTTCCCAGGGGGCCAAAATATTTTTAGTCCATTTCTGCCACCCTTCGGGGCAGATCGGCCTATGTTAATTAGGTGCATTTGCCACTAAGGGGGGGTAAAAACATTCGACCCCAGGGATAAAGCATTTTTTTTTTTTTTTTTTTAACAGAAGGTGTGCGACTCTGTAGGCAACGGTTGCTGAGAGGCACATTTATTTTACACCATTTCTGCCCTCCTTGGCCGCAGAGCGGCCTATTTTTATTGGGTCAAGCTGCCAGCAGACACCACGGATTAAATTTTTTTTTTTTTTTTTAAACAGATGGGGAGCGACCCCTTAGGCAAGGGTCGCTCCCTGGTGGCAAATTTATTTTAGGCCATTTCTGCCACCCCTCCTTGGGGGCAGATCGGCCTATTTTAATTAGGCCAATCTGCTCCCAAGGGCGGCAAAAACCACTAGGCACCAGGGACGTTTTAACATTTGGTTTTTTCTTTGTTTTTTTGTTTTTTTACACAGATGCGGAGCGACCCCTTAGGGAACGGTCCCTCCCTAAGGGGGCAAATTTATTGTAGGCCATTTCTGCCCCCCTTGGGGGCAGATCAACCTATTTCTATAAGGCCCATCTGCCACCAAGAGGGGCAGAAAGCTCAGCAGAGACCAGGGAAGATTTTTTTTCCAAAATAAGAGGGTGGGGGTATGGCCATACCCCCACCCCAAATAAATGTGCCCAAAGTTGTTCTGCCTACCAGTGGGCAGATGGATCAATTACCTGCAATCCACTCCCCGGGAGGTGGGGGTGCAGAAAGTGTACTAGATGCCAGGGCGAAAAAAAAAATAGTGGGGTGGTGGTCACCAACCAGTATGGGCATGGTTATGCCCCCACCCCAACTGAAGGGGGTAACAGTCTTTCAGCTCTTCCCCTGCACACTAAAACATCTTATCCCACGGCAAGCAAGGAGACTTTTGATTATTTGGGGTTTTGGTTTTACATTTCGGCCATGAGAGCTTAGCTAACTCTCAAAATCCTCTCATTTGCAATGGTGAGGGCTGCACATTTTGGACTTTGAGAGGCTGCCATGTAGAAAAATCTACGAGACCAAGACACATCTGAAAACAAAACATCTGGTTGAGTCCAGGGTGGTGTGCTTCATATGCACACCACACCATTTTCCTACCTACAATGCCCTGCAAACCACCAACTTTGCTTTAAATCACATATTTTCCCCATATTTCTGTGATGGAACCTTCGGGAATCTGCAGGAATCCACAAAATTCCTACCACCCAGCATTGTCGCATCTTTACCGATAAAGATTCTGCCCCACTTGCCAGCCTAAAAACGTATTTTTTTTTCCTCAAACTGCCCTTTTGGACCCACTTTGGTTCCCCCTCAATTTTGACATGTTTTTGGCTCTTCCCTGTCACAGGCATTTGGCCCACATACACAAGTGAGGTATCATTTTTATTGGGAGACTGAGGGGAACGTTTGGTGGAAGGAAATGTGTGCAGATGCAGTGATCCCACACAGAAGTATGGGAAAAATGGGAATTTTTAGCTAAAATTTGAGGTTTGTTGAGGTTCTCTGTAAGAAAACACTGGGGGAAACCACGCAAGTCACACCTCCCTGGACTCCCTTGGGTGTGTGGTTTTCAGAAGTGTCTGGGTTTGGTAGGTGTCCCTAGACGGCTGCTGAGCCCAGGACCAAAAGCACAGGTGCCCCCCCACCAAAAAAAACCAGATACTTCTGTATTCAATCATTTTAATGTGTCCATATAGTGTTTTGTAGCATTTTCTTTTGTGGGCAATTGGCCTACCCACACAAGTGATTTTCCATTTTTAATCTGGAGATGTGGGTGAATGCTGGGTTGAAGGAAGTTTGTGGCTCTCCTCAGATTTCAGAACTTTGCAGCACTGAAATGTGAGGAAAGTATTTATTTGTTACCAAAGTTTAAGGTTTGCAAAGGGTTCTGGGTAACAGAACCTGGTGAGAGCGCCACAAGTTACCCCATCCTGGGTTCCCATCAGTGTCTAGTTTTAAAAAATGCACAGGTTTTCCTAGGTGCCGGCTGAGCTAGAGACCAAAATTCACAGCTAGGCACTTTTTAAAAAAAAACACGTCAGTTGTCAATGTAAAAATGTGATGTATCCATGTTGCGTTTTGGGGTGTTTCCTGTCACAGGCACTAGACCTACCAACACAAGTGAGGTACCATTTTTATCAGAAAGACCTGGGGGAGTGCTGGGTGGAAGGACATTTGTGGCTCCTCCCAAATCCCAGAACTTTTCATCACTGAAATGTGAGGAAAAAGTGGGGGGCTTTGGTCAAATTTTGAGGTTTGCAAAGGATTCTTGGTAACCGGATCATGGTTAGGGCCCCACAAGTCATCCCATTCTGAATTCCCCTACGTGTCTATTTTTAAAAAAGGCACCGGTTTTGGTAGGCTTCCCTACGTCCCGAATGATCTAGAGGCCAAAATCCACACTTTCCAAAAAACATGTCTGATTTCAATGTAAATATGTGATGTGTCCATGTGGCGTTAGCCTACCCTCACAAGTGAGGTACCATTTGTAATTGGGAGACTTGGGGGAACACAGAATAGAAGAACAAGTGGTATTGCCCCTTGTCTTACTCTAAATTTTTTCCTTCCAAATGTAAGACAGTGTGTAAAAAAAAGATGTCTATTTGAGAAATGCCCTGTAATTCACATGCTAGTATGGGGAGCCCGGAATTCAGAGAAGAACAAATAGCCACTGCTTCTCAACACCTTATCTTGTGCTCTTTTTGGAAATAACAAGGTTTCCTTGATTCCTATTTTTCAGTCTTTATATTTCACCAAATGAACTGCTGTATACCCGGTATACAATGAAAACCCATTACAAGGTGCAGCTCCTTTATTGGCTCTCAGTACATAGGGTTCTTGATGAACCTACAAGCCCTATATATCCCTGCAACCAGAAGACTCCAGCAGACGTAACGGTACATTGCTTTTGAAAATCTGACACTGCAGGAAAAAAGTTAGAGCAAAATGTGAAGAGAAATGGCTGGTTTTTTTAACCTCAATTTCAATATTTTGTTATCGTCTGTAGGAAAACCTTATAGAAACTACACAAATGACCCCTTGCTGAATTCAGAATTTTGTCAACTTATCAGAAATGTTTATCTGTCTGGGATCCAGCATTGGTTTCACACCCATTTGTCACTAACTGGAAGGAGGCTAAAAGCACATAAAATAGTAGAAATGGGGTATGTCCCGCTAAAATGCCAAAATTGTGTCGAAAAATGTGGTTTTCTGATTCACGTCTGCCTGTTCCTGAAAGCTGGGAAGATGGTGATTTTAGCACCAGAAACCCTTTGTTGATGTCAGTTTCGGGGGGGGTGGAAGAAAAAAAAAAACAGGCTTTCTTCTGCAGCCCTTACACCCCCCCCCCCATTTAAATAAAAAATTTTTAAAAAAAGACATTTTCGCTGTATTTTGCCTAATTTCTTGGTCTCCTCCAGGGCAACCTCTAGAATCCCTAGGATGTTGGGGAAAAAAAAAAAAGAAAAAAAAAAAGGACGCAAATTTGGCGGGGTAGCTTATGTGAACAAAAATTATGAGGGCCTAAGCATGAACTGCCTCAAATAGCCAGAAAAAAAGGCCTGGCACCTGAGGGGGAAAAGACCTGGCAGCGAAGGGGTTAATATGACATTTGAGGAGGTACAAATCAAATTCATTCTTGCAAATGTCATATGATTCACTTGAAAGCATTTATCCATCAGAACCCTGTGTCCCACGGAAAAGAGCACAGATTATACAAGTGAGCAGAGCAGCTGAGGAACATTTAGAGAGACAACTGGTCAACTGAATCTCCCACTACAGTCCCCTCCCAACCGAACTCACCCACTCACAACAATGAGGTGCTCGGCTGCATCGCAGGTGGCTTCACGTTACCCAGAATGCTTTTGCAGCTTGCATATTCCCAGGGCATCTGCCTGTGACCCCGTGCCACACTGTGTTTGGAATTAGTAGCCAAAGCACAAATCACATCCTTTTCATCCCTTAAATGTGATCTCCACCTACCTATCTCTCCACCCATTCTTTTCACCATCCAACCATCCACTCCACATGACTCTCCCACAGCAGCTTTGTACCTTTTTTGGGTGCCTTTTACAGGCCCCCCACAGGTGCTTGAACTTCCCAAGTAACTAAAACATTGAATCCATTGTTACCTCCTTCGAGATCTGCAGATGATATTCTCTAAGTATTAAAGAACTGAATATTAAACTTTTATGGCATTAGATAAGTTTTAAAATGCACGATTTCTTCTAGTGGATGTACTGTTTAGGATTCTATTCTACAGCAAATTCCCAAAGTTGGAAAATATTTTTAAGTAAAGCATTTGTACTTTTTGTCGGTTTATCTATCAGAGTTGAAAGAAGATTAACTATTTCCCTTGTTTGTTCATATTGCCCGAGCTTGTAACATTCAAATGCCTTTGGATCTTACTATAAATTCATATGTATCAGAGCAAACACTGAATTACATTAAAAGTGTCGCTCAGTCAATGGCGAGACAAGCCAACAGTCCTGTTATATGCTTAGTTTCGAGGTATTTTTAGTGTATTTGGAAAACATTTATTTATATCCAACTAAAACATTCCTTAGCTAACTATTATGTGAAGTGATAAATATATAAATAAATGTTTTCCAAATACAGTTCAAGCACCTGTGGGGGGGAACACACACCACCCATTCCACTACTTCCGCAACTTGAAGACCTGTGCATGAAGATTTTTAAAAAAAATATCTAGCCCTGAGTTTACAGTGGTGCCTATAACCACGGCTCTGTACTCTAGAGATAACTGGGGGAGGTTCGGCCTCAATTTGTTTTGGTTGTTAAAGCAGTTGCTGACTTCTGCACTGGACAGTACTCCGCGTCGAAAGAGCACCTCAAATTGTTACTTTCTTAGCAACAGCAAGCCTATGAATAAATATTTCTGAAAAAGGGAAGGAGGCTAAGTTGTAGCTTTTATAAGTTCAATTTTTCAATTTTTTTGACTATTAGCCCGAATCTCTTATTGGTAATTAACTTTTCAATTATAGTGAGAAGCAATCGAATGGTGTCTACGGGCCTTCATCGTTCGAAAACGTAATGTACACCAGGGTGTTATGTGGCATAGGCCTCAACAGGAACAGGCTGGTTTGTGGTGACGTCAAATATTAGGGTGAGGTAAATTAGAAACACCACAGGTCACAGACATTTATAGGAGTACTGGCCCTAGACAAAGTGTTGGGACCAGTGTGCCAAAATTAGATGAATCATTTAAAGGTGTTTTTAGACACTGCCATGAAACTCTATCAGGATAAGATGATCTACTAAGTGGAAAGCTGCAGAGAGGTTCAGTATAAAAACTGAAAGACTGTCCCTACGACCACAATCTTTAGTGTGTGTCAAAAGCTTTAAAGTGCAGTCCCATGATTGGATCTAAATCCTCAAAGGAAAGCTGAAACACAAGTTTTTGTACAAAACTTGTAACTTCTAGCTACGAGGACACTTTTTTTCTAACACTTTACACGGTGCACATAGTATGACAACAGGATGAAAACTGGACAGAATGGAGAGGCTTAAAATACCCTTTTTAATATCAAACAATAATAATGGATCCACTTCTCATTTGAGGAAGAAGTTGTTCAACAGAGTTCTGATCGGGGAGGCAAAAGCTGCCATGCAGTTGAAGGGTCAACTGGTAGAGATGTTGACTTAAGAATGGCCAAAATAGCCTTAATGGACTGAAGGGAAAAAGTGGTTGAGTCCGACACATTTTTGACTAATAATAGGCAAATGTAAAGATAATTGCAGTTTACTAACCGTGGCCATATTTAAAAAAATATATATATATTATTGAAGAACAAGTCACATAGCTGGGCGGTGGGTGTGACACCAGCTGATGAAATTAATAAGGCTTAGGGCAGATGAAGCGGGCGATTTTATTGCCATTTCCATGGTACTGCTTCAGTGGTATTTTTCAGATTTTTTTTTTAATATTCTTTTATCAGACAGATTTTTTTAATACTCTTAACAGACTGAACTAGCGACCTTTATCTTGTGGGCTTGCTGCATTTTCTCAATTTGGACTAGGCCTGGTGATATGCCATGTCATCTTATTTACGTTTAAGTAATACTATGGTGCAGAGTGGTACTGGACCCTGGATGTACACGTTGGTTAAGTATGAAATTAAGAAAAAAAGCAATAGATGAGCAAAAGACTGGAAGTGTTCTGTCCCAGACGAGTCCTTGTTCTGAAATCAGGATTCTAAAAGTGCAATAACCTGCAGGAGTACTGATGCCGGTCCCCAAAGAGAAGAATACAATCCTATGCTAGCAAGTAAACATTACTTAGTACAGTGTGCCACTCTGGCCAGTATAAACAAATCTTAAGCAAAACTTAACCACATATCCATGCACGAGCTATAAGATTGGCTAGCGTGTATACTGGGAATCATCTGTTAAATGAGAATGGTTTGGCTGTAGGGTTGCAAGGTGATTCCCAAGATCAAGGTGTGCTCCCTTTAGAGGATGAGGTACATTTGGTCCCAATATTGCGAGCGTATTTGCAAGGATGTTGTTAGTTGAACCTAAAAACAAACAAAAACAAATATAAATACATCAGGGAATGGGTACCTATCAAAAAGGCTTTGCAAGCATAACCATATTATCCGGTCTCTCAGCTACTTGCTCCAGAATGGGTAGCCTATGGGTAATTGGGAAATCGTGCATTAAGGAAGGTCAGTGATGCCATTTTCCTTGAGGTCTTATGGTCCTTTTAGATGGCTTGTGACCAGTCTCCACTGATAAAGCACAGATGCATGATTTTGAAGACGTTGGCTGGTCAGAGAAAAATGCTGCATTTGGTTGACACCTTTTGACATTTCATGGACTAGCCATGAGGCAGCGTCTGCACAGATACAAAGAGGCAATATCCTTTTTTTTTGCAACTTTACCCACGTTTTGCAATTCCTGCGAGAATTAACTGTACAAGCACCAAATGCAAGTTTCAGTGGCTTCACCCCGAGAAGGTCTCACCAAATATAATGGGAGATGTACAAAGCAATAGGCTGAGAAAAGTAGATGGAAATATTAGAGCTAACATAAGGCTTGGACCATGGTGTAGCTGTGCTACATATTACTGTGTATGGTAAGGGTTGGGCTTCCGATCTGTAATGCTAAAAGCAGGATGGGTTTAGACAAATTGCTTCCTTTGCTCTAAGTTCATTCATTTGTTGCTACGGATACTGAGTGTGCAAGCCATGTAAGCTCGTGACCAGGCCATGCACATGGTTCCAATTAAAATCTAACTTGTGGGTGGCTTGACAATCTACAAACTCTTGACCGTGGGAAGGATAAAATCTTGCTTTGAGGACATTCAGCATGACCTGCCAGAGCAACTCCCATCTTCAACTCAAGATTTCCACGTGGTATCACAGGCTTCCACTTGGGAACTTTAACATAAAACATGAAGTACTTGTCAGAGTAACTTGTTAGTTTTAGAGGAGTGCCAAGTACCAACGCCTGCGACACAGAGAAGAGAATCATCTGAGGTTCTACTTAACGTAAACTCTAAGTAAACTGAAGAAGGTTTAGGACTTTTTGCCATAATGCCCCACATTTCTATAAACCTTCAGAATCAATAACCTGTCTGCACCCTTTATGGTTTGTACAGATATGCTGAACAGAAGGCATGCTTTATGCTTTTCAACATATTTTCATAATTTTAAAAATCCAAAGCAAATTCGCTAGCAAATGTAAGATTCTGTTTGATGCAAAAAGGAATTTTCAATACTTACACCATTCATCATTCAGTCAAGGTACTTATTTTAAAAAGGATAAATAATTGCATATTCCATGAGTTAGACAAAATGAACAGCTGCCCTTTTGGGTCATTTTTTCTACATTCAAAACATCTTTCATCAGCCGATTATGAAACTTGCTGTTGGTTAATGCCCTGTCAGAGGAATACCGGTCAGTATTTGAGCCCAATGCCATATCTGCAGACTTTTATGTTCCTGTCACATGCCTGACACATCTTCATATCCAAGAGTAGCCCTAAAGTCCTTCACAACTACATCTTTATGTTTTTCGACAGGTATTGATCATTCTCATATCTAGCAACCTTTAATATGCTCTCCAACATGCTGAGGTACAACAGAGACCTCCGGTCTCCCCGCCTCGCTGTAGAATAACTACTCTAGATAAGGAATTGCCTACATCTGCTTACAGATCATTCTGTATGATTAGAATATGTCAGCTACTATTACTAGTGTTGAGGCATGCATTACCCTACAAACTAAGTAGTGAGATCCAGTACCTTAATATACGGGCTGGAGGTGCAAGGTCGTTTTTTAAGCCGTTCCACCTGAGGCTCTGCTGGAAATAGCCCTCTCTAAAGGGTCACCCCAAACGTTTTGCCTTTTCCCTCCACTTTTTGCTGAATTTGTTTTCGTTGGCTTTAGGATTCTGAGCACTTTACCACTGCTGACCAGTGCTAAAGTGCATGCGCTTCTCCCCTGAAACAAAGTCACACTGGTTTATCCACAATAGGGATATTTAATTTATCTATAATTCCCAAATAAAGACTGTGCCCAGAGCCAGTAAATTAAATACTGTTAGTGGGTCTGCAGCACGGATTGTGCCACCCACACAATTAACTCTTTAAACATTTCTCAGGCCTGCCATGACAGAGCCTGTATGTGCAGTTTATACTGTCATCTCGACTTGGTATTTAAAACCTCCATTTAATACATATGAAGCGCCTAACTAGCGCGTTCCAGGACTTTAAGTCTACCTGGTTCCGCGATCCTTACCTGGATGGCATACTAGACCCGGCTGACAGGAAGCTCTATATGCAATTCAGATTCGTCCCCCCCACCTCCCTCTGAAAACTTTCACCAATAGATGGCAGAATAGGGTCCCGACTAATATGTCACCTGCTTCAGGAGTCAACTGCCCATGTCTTGTTCGCATGCCCATCTTCCACTCCTTTACGTAGGAAATGGCTTGTTGCAACCTGCAAACGGCCTGGGACCCGAGATCATGCTGCAGCCATGAAGATTCAAAAATCAGACTCTAGTCTGCCCATTGCCAAATTCCTCAGCGGAATGTGGCGCATTAGCAGGAAACTGGTCAAGATTGCCTAGCTCCTATGTTACTGTAGTTCTACCCGCACTTTCCAACCCCCATTCTGTATTTTGGGACTGTTTCCTTTTGATTGTATTGCTCTCCGTGCATCGTTGTTATTTTAAAGTAAATTTCAATTTTATGATTCTTAATGTATTATTTATTGTTGTGCTAAGTGACTTTTATGGCACTGGATGCTGAAATAAAGTTGCTATACTACACATGAGGCAACCCTAAGAAAGGCACTAGCAGCCTATAGGACAGGGTGGTGTTTAAAAGGTAGGACAAGTACCTGGTAGTGAGAAACACCTACCTTTGTTTTTCCCTACTATGAGGCCTACTCCTCCCGTAGGTTAATATTGGGAATTCCTTATTACACTTTAAAGCTGTAATTCCAGATTAAGAAGGAGTAGCTGTCGTGTTTTATATTATTGGGATGCTCATGATAAATCCTCTTTGCTGGCAAAGCTGGATTTACCATTATTACTTTAGAAATGGCACTTTTAGAAAGTTGATATCTCTCTGCTCTTAAAGCTCTGTGAGCATGTCTCCAAAACATGTCTGGGGTAGGTAACGGCTTGACTTTGTGCATTTCCTTCTGACAGCCAAAGGAAGAGTAGGTGTTTCTGAGGGCTCATCTGCATCCTATGGCTCATACTGGGCAGGAAGGGAGTGAGGAGCCAACACCTGAAAGGCCAGTGTCCTGTCCCCATACAAAGGGGTGATTACACCCTGCAGTGAGTCTGGAGTCAGGGCTAGGAAGAAAGGACCTCTGTGCACTTCATAAACCCTTCTTTGAAGTCACCCCCACTCCAAAGGCACAAATGGATATAAGTACTGGATCTCTGACCTCACCACAGCAGACATATCTGGACCTGTAAAGAACCTCTGTCAGAAGGACTGCTGTGCTGCTAAAAGGACTGCCATGGTACTGGACTGCTGCTCAGACCCAACTGGGGGAGAGCTAGACTTTGCCTAGAAACAAGAGTGATCTCCAAGAGATTGTCAGCTTGCCTTCTGTTGCTTGAGACTTAGGGATATTAAAGTCTCACCACCAGGTCTGGGCTTGCATATTGGAAGTGGATCAAGGTACTTGCTCCATTTGAACTGAAGCATCTCCCGTCTGCTGGAAGCAGAACCAATGCTTTGTCGCTGCTGCCGGAGCAAGACTGGTGCACAGCACTCTGAATCAAGGCTTTGCCTAAAGAATCAAAGGATCAGAACTGCTGCATCACCGCTGCTGCAATGTGGGAAGATCGACACATCGCCATGACTGCAGGGAGAAACCCAGTGCACAGTCTATGGAGCCAACACTTCTCAGCTAGGCACATCGCCTTCAGAACAGACGCAGCGCCACCACCTTGTGAAGACAACTGACGCATCACCTAGACTGCAGGATCGACACCAACGCATTGCTCAGCTGCACATCCAATTTTGTTGTTGCGACCAGTATCAAGGTACTGTGTTCAGTGGGCCTGCTTGGATGCTGTACCGGGCCCCGCTGCATCGTGGTTAACCTGAACTCCTGATGTTGCCCTGGTCCAGTGTATCCAGATAACCCTCATTGATGCTTGCTGGTGCTAAGCACTAAAGACACTAATTAAAAAAAAAAAAATCATATTTCACTTCTACTTATTGAATTTTTTGTCTTATTGATTTTGATCTATTTATAAAATCTTATGTATTTTTATGACCTGGTGTGGAATATTTTTTTATGTGTTGTGCAATGCTTTACACATTGCCTCTTAAGTTAAGCCTGGTCAACCTGTGCCAAGCTACTAGAGGGTGAGCACAGGTTAACTTTTAGTGCATATCTGACTTACCCTGAATAGGATTGTGGTTCCCGTTTCAGCAGGATGTATAACTCTGCCAACCAGAAACCACTCAACAAGATCAGTGTCTGAAATAAGTGTGAGAAGTGCACTGTTTGAATCTTATACTCATTCACTTCTAAATAATAAAGTCATATCTTATTCCTAAAATACAATGGTTCTCAAGGGCAACCAAGGCGATAAGCTCTCCATATGAAGGTGGGAGAATAATTATGACTAGTCAAAGTTTGTTTCAGGTAACTATTCTTCAGAGAGGGGAGGTTCAACGTGCTTATCTTTACTGAAAGCGGGACCCTTGACATTTTGGGTTAAGCAATTATGCGTTTACCAATGGCTATATGCATAGGAAGAAAGGCTGGGTTAGTTAAACTAAATAATTTTAGCCCTGGATATGTTTTGTCAATACAAATCAATTGCTGCAAAAAAGAATCCGTATTGCATGATCCATATTCATCCTTCCCACATTTAATATCCAAATCATAAAGGCACTTCACAAAACCAACAGCTGTTGGAAGCACATATGAGAGTATACTAGAGTTACCCTGCACTGAAGGAGTTTTGATAGCCTACCTCTGTGTAGTTTTACTCTTGAAAGTATTGAAACTACAAGACTGTCCTACTCCATAGTGTGAGTAGCAATTCTTTTGGGATCCTATTTCGGGGGGGTGGGGGGGGGGGGGGGGGGGTAATTCCAGGTACGCACTCCACATCCCATTAATAGGTTATTTTCTCCACTTTCAGTAATCACTAAACTTAGGTGGGGTACATTGAGTTACTCTTGAAAACCTTGAGACCCTCACAGGTGAGTCGTTGCGCTTTACAAAAACTGATTGACTGACCCTGTGAGTAGGCTTTAAAATTATTATTAAAACACCAATTAAAGATTCTAGTTCCATATCCTTTACCCAAACTCCTAGGACTTATTATGGAGTGCAGGTGTCTGGCATCTCACATAACAGGAAACCTTTTTGCTAACCAAACTGAGTTACATTCTCCCTTTTGCAAAGTACTGCTGCAAGAGGAGGGTCATAAATCAAGTCCTGTGGGTTCCACCCCCCCCCCCACCTTCATCTGCAGCGATTTATGCCTTTATTAACATCAGTGCCCACCAATCCCAAACTCAACAAGCAGTGCAAAATGTAATCTAAAAAGCACAAGCACAGGGTATACTATTTTGGTAAGTGCCATAACCTTGGATGAAAAAGACCAAAAGCGGACTCTCCAATGATCAGATTACAAGCAATGTGCATGTAATCTTGTCTCCATCCCATATGAAAAAACGGGGTTTTCTTTGAACAGCTATGGCAGAGACCATAACTGGGGGACAAAAGAGGGCTATTACCTAATGTGCAGCAAAAGGTATTGAAAAGTTACATCAGTTGTTCCCATGAGCATTCCATATAAGGAAATTCTCCTCCAGAAACCAGACAATAAAAATAAAGGTGTGACTAATTCAATATTTATTTAATAATGTTACCGATAATAGAATTAGATGTCAAGCCTGAGGTTCAACCAAAGGTAACTCTAGTATCTTAAAATTGATCAGGCATCCCTACTAAATAGTTTAATGTTGCCCATTGCGTCCTTTAGTTTACAATTTTGAATTCCTAACAATTTTCTTATTTTTTTCAAATGCAGTAAATAAAGTGGTCTCCAAATATTATAGTTACTTTCTTTGTCACTTCAAGGCAATTATCTGGAATTATGGCTAAAGGAAAATTGCTTAAGGTTCGTCAGCATAAAACTTTAGGCAGATAACGATCAACTCCATTTTATATTTCAAAGTATCTGTATAACTGCACTACCTCGCTTTTTAATAAATATTACATTTCTTGTAAAACTCAAACATTCATACTACGCCGAAACTTTTACTGTGCCCTTTCCTATTGGTCTCACCTTGGAAAATAACAGTGGTTTAGCTTCTTTAGCAGAGACACAAGTGACATCACTAAAAGCAATGTAGTGTTGACAACCCTGTTGAGTACTGTCAAATAAGAAGGTGCATTAGGGCTTAATTTGTAAATAAAAAAAGTGCTGGTGCCCCAAGCCCTCCTCTTAAATACGGAGCTGCAGCTATTAAATGTGCGAACATGGAATACTGAGGCAGCGTAAACCTGAAACCATCACGGCCCTCTTTAATCCATTTACAGCACCTCCCTGCCCCTTCAGCTCACTCCTGCAGCTTTCTGCTCTCTCCCTTTGTGACGCTTTTTCGTTTTTCTCTTCCTCCATCGTTCCCAAATGTGCCTTTTGCTCACAATAAATGCTTGAGGCAGAAAATTAAGCACCGGCCCTCAAAAATAAGTGCTGGTGCTCCGCACCATAAACAAAAAGCACAAATTAAGCACTGAGGTGCATACTCCATAGAAATAGATATAAGCCTCTCGGGTGAATAAAGAGTTGTCATGAACTTGACAAATGTGCTGCATCATTGCACTTAGTGTTTCCCCAAAGAAAATGTCAGTATAAACGGTCAAGAGCATTTCAATTAGCATCCAGTGCTACTCTGAAACTAATCCTAACTCGTTTCTGCCATACTCAAATTGTACATCATGCATTTGCTGGAGGTACCTTTAAAAAATCATGTACGTATGTAATTCCTAGGATTTTGAGATGTACATGTCAAATGACAGTTTCTCAATGTAATTAGCAACAACCTTAAGGCACAGTTTACCCACATATTTAAGCAATAAAGCCAATAATCTTTGCAGAAATTACCGTACGATCCTGAATGGGTATTTCGTGTACACAATCAAGAAAATACTACTCTTAACCTTATTCTCCATGGGTGTGCAGGAGTCCTCTCCATCACCAAACATGCGCAAAAGCTCACAGGGGATTGGGCACAAAGACTAAAATGTTACTTTCTTCCCCACCAGAAAAACAATAATTGCAATAGGACTTGTCCTAAACCCACCACTGTGTCGAAAATGCCTGCAGACCAGAGGTAAAAAAAATAATTGAAGAGATCAGAACGGATAACATACGGCAAGTGCACAACATTGAAAACACATAACAAAGAACCCTAGAGGTTTTATTTAAGATCTATTTGAGAACACAGAAACAAATATGCCTGTATTGTCAACATTCCTGAAAAAACATTGCCAAACAAAACATATTTTCTTTTTCAGCTCAAGGTGACAGGTGCCCAAGGCTTTGTCCCAAAGAAACAATATGTTCTTCTCTTGAGTGAAAGAACAAAAGCCCAGTGGCAGCTCCTCCGCTTAGGCGGTGGAGCGTCGCCTCCCCCAACCCCCACCAGCAGCAACCGCTGCAAATCTTTAACAAGGAAAGGATAATAAACTATGTTTATTATCCTTTCCTTGTTAAATGGAGGGGCACATGGGGTGACTAGTAGTGAGGGGAGTGCATTGTGCACTCCCCTCACTGCGCATGTATGTTTGGCCGGCCATCTCAGGCCAAAAACACATGCGCACGGGGCCCTCTCCAGAGCATGCACAGGCTCCCAGTCTGCCTGGGAGCAAGCCAGGGTGCTCCCAGCCAATCCTGATGCTGCTTTGAGCAGCGTCAGGATTGGCCGCAGGGCTGGCTGGGAGCCTGTGCCTTCAACCATAAAGAGACAGAGGAGAGGAGTGGCGCACGGAGTGCAGGTACGTTTTTTAAAATGTATTATTTTTTAATGTTTTTAATGTTCCCCCTCCATCGCATGTCACCCCACCCCCGTGATCACGACTGCAAAAGCCCTGGGCTGAGTTAACTGTTCTGCTTCACTCTACCTCTTCTTCAAAAAGGTCAGTAACTTCGCATTAGAAATAGCAGAGCTCTCCCTTAAACCTTGGTTAAATCTAAATAGGAACATACAAATGCACAAGTCTCACCTATACATTCATTCATATTCACTTGCACAATAAACCACCAGTTGATATGCATTGAAACATACATACAAAAGTGCAGTGTAAAACCAAATTGGTTACAATCTATGGTGAGGCAGAAAGTGACTTTGCTCATGCTGTTTGTCTTCCAATTGATAATTCAGTTATGGATGAGTGGTACAAAAAGATGCTTGAAGATATGTTACAATTTAATGTAATAAAACGGAGGCTTCCATTGTGAGTGTGAGGCACAAGACAGACATGCACATGCCTACACACCTTGATATCATGAGACAGACATACATATGTTAACACACCTTGATATCCCGAGACAATCTGCACAACATCTTCATATACCATGAGCGTGGCAGAGCGTTCAGGAAGCAGTCCAAGACTCAGAGAAGAAAATACTGCAATAAAAGTAAAAGATTTCAGAATATTTTAATTACTGGCAATATTTATTACTATACAAGGTGAAATACTTTAATTCACGGTCCTTCAGAGAAACCATTCTATTTGAAAAATTAAGTTCAATTGTTTCAAGCCAGTTCAGGGTCTGTTGTGACTAAAAATAAAAAAGAGGGCAGGGAACCAAAATAAAAGTGGGCCCCATTGGCGAAGCATATAGTAAAAGAGTAGTAATAATCTGGGAAATCAACAGTAAAACAGTCCACCTGGCCATAAAACCAGCCCACAACTGCTTTAAACTGCCCCACACACTGATCTGTCAGACCAGCCCATCAGGCACTGCCCGATTGCCCTATAGGCCAGTCTGACCCTGCACCAGTTCGGAAGGCACCAATGACAAGTATTAGTATTTTTATTTAACAGTGTGCAGATAATTAAAACCATTACACAAACAATAAAACATGATTTAAAACCCACAATCGACAGGAGCTCACAGTATGAAAACTCTTGGAAACCGTTCCATAGACAATAGTTTTCTTACGACCTTCTAAACGATTTTACTCTAGAGAAGGCTAAAGTGCTAGAGATGGATGCCTCAATGTGTATGGTAAGAATACAGGGGGCAGCGGAGTGTGAGCTTGTAACATTCATATAGTTAGTGTACTCTTTGTAAAATACCGGGTAACATAGTAAGGATAAAAGTACAGAACCCTCAAATTAATGCTAAAAACCAGATTTAAAATTTACAGGTGCTTGAGGAAGACAAAATATTATTCCAAGTTTGTCTAAATGTTCCACCAGTCTGTAACTGAGCTGTACATAATCCCCATTGAATCCTGCCATAATCGCCGGCCTACACCCGCACAGCCCCCTTTGGAGCCACGCTGGCCGAAGAAGGGTCTTGCGATCCGATCCGCCATAATGATTTTGCTGAGGCATATCTGGTGGATCAATGTTTCTGGGGCTAGCCCGCAGAGCCGGCAAACACCTGACATATTGCTTTGTTTCCACCGGTGGAGGCGGGCGTACTTTGGGAGGCAACCCATGAGAAATTTCAAGACAGGCACACCAATACCATCAATGTTTGTTGTGAACAGTAATAAATCAAGTAAGCAGCGCATAGGACATTTCAAGCTTCTGAAGAGCTAACAGCAAGACATTCTGTCAAAAATATACAGTACTTGAACACTAAGAGAATGTCGAATGGGACACTCATGGAATAACAGCCCTGTGTTGGATCAGAGAAGACATTCAATCAGCAGCACTAAGCATGAACTACACAGAGTATCATGTTCTTTTTGTTGCCCAAGGATGATCATGAACATATTTCCCGTTCATGATCTGATAAAACATTTATTTGATGTGTGTTTAGATTTATCCTTACAGAGAATAGATAAAAAATAATCTCAAGAGTGAATGTTGATAGATAAAATATTCAAAGGTGTGTACTGCATTGTGAAAACAGAAACAATCTGTACAGGCAGTTACAGTTTATACAGACTTGTTGACGGTCCCACAACTCATGACCATATGCAGTTACTTCAACATTTTGATTTTAAGACAAGGTTTCGTTTTTCTGAAAAGAAAAACGTTGAATCAGATCAGTTAATTTTCCACATATCTCCGCATTTCCATCTAAATCATCAGTCTGGGCGCCGTAATATGAACTGGGTGCAGAGCCATGATCTACCCTAGTGTACAACATTCAATGGATGAGCCAGTACAAGTCCGAACTTTGCACCAGACTGAGAAAGGAAACTCACTCCCCAGTGCAGATGTTACTCACTCAGATTTCTTTGATGGTACCTGAGCTGTAGAGCATGAAACATTTAAAGACTAAGCAGTGGTTTGAAACCAGGGCTGCAGTTTTCATTTAAGGTGGGTCTGGCCTACATTTGAAACGACGGTTAGGAACCGCTTACATTTTCTCTGAAGGTTGTAGTCTGCGCAGTAGACTTTCCAGGGGCAAAAAGTGGCTCCTGGGGACAGTTACGCTTTTCCCAGCTACACTTCTTGCTCGGATTTTCCCCAGGCAAAGCAAGTGATTAGGGTGAAAGAACAAGCCAGTGTTGCAGAAATATGCATGTAGACATGGGTGCTGGTTGACCTTGAAGCTGATGGTCCAGATCTGTGCATTCCTGAAAGGTAAACAGTCGCTCTGGGAACAGCCATAGCATGATGGCGATGCCCTTCCTTGCTCTGTCTCGAGACGTGGTTGAACCTGTGAGGGAGCAGTCCGTATGAAGGATCCACAGGCTAGTACGTACTGGAGGAATGAGGCGGTTACTGGAGGGGTCACAGAACCACTTAAAATGCAGTAGCAAGAAGAGCAGCTTTACAAGTTAGCCAGGAGTTGAGAGGTGGGCAAACTGAGCAGGATGGGGTGAAGGACTTTCCACTCTTGCCCATAATTATGGAGAGGACGTCCCTGCTCAGATCGTCAGAAGTTTACTGAGAGGGAGAGTATTATTCGGTAACATAGTGAGGTAGGTTAAAGGTGGAGGGAAATTATGAAAATAAGAGGTGTAACTGGGAACACATCCCCAGCTGTATTCCGACCAAACAGCATAGGATAGGAGATGGGGGGGCTTACGTATGTACCCCACAGCCCACGACTGGACGTCCTAGGCTGATACATTTTCACATTTGATTAAAGGTGATACACATCCCCTCCCGACCATCCGTCCAGTTATAGCACTCCATTGGTTTTCCTCTATGGGACACCACCTGAACATAGGTTACTTGTGATGAGTCCAATTCTATGGTAGCTCAGTGTTTGTCATGATGCTCGAGTCACTGGAAACAGTCAATATTTTTTATATTTGTCCCATAGATAGCCCACACTAACATTTGCAATGAAAGGAAGCCAGTTAGGGTGGGAGGAATAGTTAGATATGGGGGATGGCGGAGGTACTTTATGAAACTTTGATAATCTTGGCGACTATGTTTGTTACTCTGTATTGTGTACCATTTTATATACTTAAAAGATGTTTGGATTTATTCTCTGCAGCTTGCCAATAAAGATATTAAAAAAAAAAAAAAATAGGACATCCCTGTTGCACTACATCAATGGAACAAATCCAGATGTACTTACGCTCCAACAGCACCAATGGTAGAAATGGTACATCCGATGAGGACATAGTGGGGCGAACTAAAGGGAAATGGCCCCTTATAGCATCCATGAAGGCAAAGTATACAATGAGCAATTGTAAAAACACCACAGTTTTGGCTCCAAAGAATTAATATGACAGCCTCATCTACAGCGTAATTACATTCCCTAAACAATATAAAATAATTTTAAAGTCTTTCAAAGATTCGGGTGTAAAGCTTACTGAAAGAGATCCAGGAACATGAGAAATTCAAGAGCATTGCTGCGGAGGTGAAGGTGCAGCAGAAGGCAGAATTTAGGCATTATTGAGTCCCAGAAATACAATATTTTCTAACTTCCTCCCTGGGTTTAGAAACTAGAGCACCTTTCATTCTCTGTGCAAAAGGCCTCTAGGTGGTGTTAGAGGGGAGAGAATGAAAGGCATAACAAGCATTTGCAATGTAATAGATCTCGCATTTGCTTGAGTTAGAGCTACTGGCATTGTTAATTCACAACTGGTCTCAGAATCTTGTCTTTTCTTGTCATATAATTCCTTTGGGCCTTCTTATAACTAAACACTTCCATTTATCTTCTTCCTCTATCTGCAGCAAAAAATGGAAATTTAGCATTGTAATTTAAATATGCAATGCTAATTCCAATAGAACACTAATTTCACCACCCCATCATCAGAGTTGCTGGCTGGCAAACACAATTCCCCCCAAAAATGACACAAGACAGCCACGGAGGAGTAATAAGAGAAATAAACTAGAAGGGTCTCCCAAACATATCAAGAGAGTGTTCAAACAGTCACAGTGTAATAAGGATGTTAAATTGGCCTGAATTATGGTCGTAAATGTAATAAAGAGAGATTAAGACATACAATTTTCAGAAATACATTTTGGTAATGCTCAAAACAGCCCCTAAAGGGCATCATAACAAAAATATAATTTGTAAAAAACATGGTCATGTAACCATATTGTTAGCCCCTAGAGGGCATAACCTCATAAAAAAAAAGATACAGGCAAAAGTAATGCGGTGTAACCATATACTTAGGCCCTAGTGGGCATTTGTAAGGTTAGCAGGCCCACTGCAATGATATTACAAACAAAGCCTTTAAAACAAAACTTCTCCTTGCTGCAAAACAAAAGTTGTAGCCATGAGAAAGCTTAAGACAATGAATGGTGGGAGGGGGTTATTATTTTGGGGCATCCACTAACCTAGTGTGGGGACCCAGCGATGATGCAGACAGGAAGAGCGTTTTGAAGGTGGTCCCACTGTCCTAGGACCATCACAGGCTGAGTTATGAGCAAAAATGTTTTGTAAAAGTAATGCCCTGCAAAGCATTATGGGACGAGTTCTCCTGCCGCAAATATTATAGCATGTTGACTGCAATGCTCAGAACAGCCCCTAGAGAACACCACAATAAAATAGCATTTGGAATAAGCATGGTCATGTAACCATACAGTCAGCCCCTAGAGGGCAACCCCACAGAAAAAAAACAAGCATTTGCAATGCAACGGTTCTTGTATTTGCTCAAGTTAGAGCTATTAGCATTGTAAACTCCTAACCAGACTTTTCTTGCCATATAAACTGAAAATCAAAAGTAAGAGAGTTTCACATAAGCGAGCTGGCTGCTACCATGAGCATGAAGGAGACACAAACAGAAGTTTGCTCGCAGTTAAACGTATCGGCAAAAGTGCAATTATCCATGTAAAAGGGAAAATGTCATGCAAAGCGCCTGACTACTGCCCAGCAAAATTGCACTGCGTAGGAAATAAAAAGAAAAAGTAGTCCAGAAGCAATGGGGAAAACATGGAGGCTTGTATCTTTTCAGTAGTTTACCAGTGCTCTCGAGGAGGGCTAAAAAATGGAAAAGGCATTACATATGCGTGCCTTTCACTAATGAAATCAAATTAATTTTAAAAAGCAAGCCCACAAACCAACCAAACTGATGGGCGTGATATTGGCGTGGTTAAAATCCCACAGAAAAATTACAAGAGGGGCCAGAGCGATTGTGCGCTCAACCCTAACAATGGCAGAAAGTAATGCAGTGCAACCATATATTTAGCCCCTAGAGGGCATAGATAATTATACATATTCAGGGCTAAAAGACCTATGGCAACGATATTACAATGAAGGCCCTGAAAACACAATCTTCTCTCAGCTGTAAAACAAAAGTTTCAGCCATGAAATAGCTTGAACAGATACGGAATGGTGGAAGGGGTTATTATTTTGGGGTCCCCACTAACCTAGTGTGGGGACTCAAAGATGATCTAGACAGAAAGAGCACGTTGTAGTGAACATTTTGGTGGTGGCCCCATTGTCCTAGGTCCACAACAGGCTGAGTAAAGAGCAAATATATTTTGTAAAAGTAATGCCCTGCAAAGCATTACGGGCGAGTTTGTGCTGTGAATATTATAGTATGCTGACTGCAATGCTTTTATTTTGGGATTCCCAATACCCTAGTGTGGGGACCCAAAGATGATCTAGACAGAACGTGTATGTTGTAGTGAACTTTTTGGTGGTGGTCCCACTGTCCTAGGACCATCACTGGCTGAGTAAAGAGAAAAAAGGTTTCAAAAACAATGCTTCCAAAGCATTATGGGGCAAGTTTTCCCAAGTGCAGTGAATATTGTAGTATCAGCTCTCCCGCTGTGTTAGGAGAGCCGCTTCCGCTTTGAGGATTTCTGTTTTAGTAAACCATTCACAAATTTCAAGTGTTTAAAGGGGAGAGCCACAAGAAACTACTCCAATTAGGTAACTGAACAATGTGACCAGCGCTCCAATATCGCTGATCGAGTTATGCTATTGTGCCTGTTTGTGCTGTGAGAGCCATGGCTGCCATGCAGCACGAAGGGGAGAGAAAATAAATAGTTCTCCCACGCTGAAGTATATTGGAAATCGTGCAATAATAAGAGGGGCAGTCTGCAAGTCATGACCAAAAACAGCCTCAAGGTGGGACAAATGTAAAGCAATTACCCGTGACATTAAGGGATTTTTGAAAGGCAGGCCCACAAACGAGATAAAGTGAAAGGTGTGAGGTGCGTGTGGTTAAAAGACCACAATACTCACAACATGACAAAGAGCTTGCGCGCTCAACCTAAAAAAAAACAAAAATAAAAAAAAAGAAATAAAAATAAAAAGGGGGCTTGTACACAATTATCCTGCTGGATTGGACACATGAAAATCTGCCTTGGAAAGCAGCCATTAATAACCGACTGAGATTCAGGTACTTTTTCGGATCTTGTCTTGACAGTTCGAGATTTGAAAATGTAAGGGGAAGATGTAGCAGGTACAAACATTTTCACAGAGTACAGATTAATTTTCAGTTATGATGGAAGTACCAATGAGAGACTACCGGAGCATTGGGTTTCTCTATATGGCTTTGCTTTTCATATACCCGATTCAGCTATGCTCCTTTGAAAAGTGTGAATCATGCTACTGATTCAACCTGGAGGTTTATTTATGCCGAGTGAATGGTGGCTTGGGCCTCACAGGTCTAGTGTATGAATGTGGTATATTGATTCTAGTGTTCTATGCCCTGACTGGATTGCAAGTCTGTGCTACCTGGAAGGGTGTGTGGCAGCGTGTGAAAGCATGTGCGCGAGTGAAAGTGAGTGTGTAAAAGTGATAGCAGGTCTGTGTGTATGTACTGATAGGATACATATCTCAGTCTGTGTAGAAATCCAGCCTACGCTGCTGAGAGGACATTCAATTTATATTCTTTCAGGTTTTCCTTCCAATGAACCTTTTAGGGAGAATTTGAAATGGGGAGTGGCTATAGGCTGGGCTAATCAAACAGATATTTGTAGTTGCATTTGAACAGATCAGCCAAATTACCTGTAATTTTCTGCCTCCGTGCATTTGATTGACCAGCCAAATTGGGCCCTTTACTAACAGTTAACTTTTAACTTACATGCAATAAATATGTTAATGCAACAGCCACTACTGCTGATTGTAAGATATGTGGTTGCTTGCTATCATGCAACTAAAGCATGGACTGTAGATAGTAATATCAGCTTTGGATTCAGTGCTCAAGGTCAAGCCCGATGCACTTACAGCTGAGTGGACAACTCGGATGAGCACTTGGTGCTGAGACCCACACAGTGTCAGTGATGCTTGCCAAGTCCATTGCCTTAGGGTCATCCGACCTCCAGCTGAAAGTCCAAGGTCAGAGACAGATGTGCATTTCAGAAAAGAGTTGGAAAGGGACAATAGTTTCTGAAGTAACTTAACTACTGCTGTGATCTATCGTACTTGTCACACTACCAAGCCACACCCCCTAGGGACAAAGAAAGCACTGCCCTCACAAAGCCACACCTAATCTGAAAATGCATAATCACATTTACAAGCTGAGCTAAAGATATACCCAAGTACGATTAATATGGAGTCTCAATCCTTCCCAGCAAGGTATTTTTGGGGAGGGGTTTCACTAATTCCATTATACCACCAGGACTCCCTGATCAGGTGAAACCGCTTCCATCAAAGTCGATGATAGTACAGATCTGTTTGCCTCTAACTTCAGACCGTCCATGTTAAAACAGACAACAAATTTCCAGTTGTCATTAGTTAGAACTCCCCATGGAGTCCAATCAACATCATGAAATAAGAAAAAACTCTGAGAATTTCAAACCACCAGCTATACCATCAGTCCTTCCTCATGAGGGGGTGGGTAAAATGCAGAACCTTCCATCTTTCGGTGAGAGAGATGAAAGGAAAATCTGCAGAGAACTGTCAGGCCAAAGGGGCGCATCTGCTAATCACAGCATCAAACCAGCCATTCCTAGAGCCAATTGTATCCAGTAAACTACACAAAACCATGCTCCTCTGTTTTCCAAAATTGGCCAAGAGAAAAAGGCTTCCCACCTTGCTTCTTAATCCGCCATTACTCCCCAGGATTCCCCTGCTTCGCGTGCAAGTAACGATAACGTATGACGTTAGACTGCTGCAATACGAGAAAGGGCAGATTAGCCTTCCAAGGGTAAAGTCTTCCTCTCTACTGCCCGAGACAACAGACTGAATTCTGAAAGCACTCGTTCAGTGTGGTCTGTACGTGCAGCTTCTCTGAAAGGGAACTAACAAAAGGTCCATTAACTAATTCCCAGCATAGGCAAGCCAATCTTTCACCCCTGCTACCTCTTCCTGCAATTTATTCAGAGAAAAGTTTGAATTATGGCACTATCGGATCCTGGTGCAGGGCTAATAGCACATTATAGCTGGACCTGCATTCATCTCAGATGATGCATTTTTCTCTGTAATTAATCTCTTGCAGAGACATATATAAAAATGTCTAACTCTTACAACAGCAGGTACTCAAAATCTGTTGATTTGTGAACTTCAATCACAACTATGAGCTGTCAAGTCTAGTTATGAATTTAAAGTTCAGTTTACACGTTTCTTTTTGTGTTCATGATGCCGACAATCAGCAAGTATACCCTAGGTTGGACCAGGACATATGATCCCCAGGAACGGGGTCCTTATATTATAGAAAAAAATGCGACAAACTTGTTTTTTCCCCCTTGTACCAATTGTTGTGCAATAGATGCTTTATTCTCCCTTCTTTGCCCCATTTTAGCAACATGTTTAGCACTATATTCTTACGCTGTAGTTCCATGAGGTTTGCGTGCAGAAAAAAAAAAAGATTACAGTTGATTAATTTTCACTACATTTTGGGTACAGACACTGTTTGCTAGTCTTTGATTGATGGAATATTTTTTGAATAAAAGAAATTCGTAGGAACCACTATGATTTAGTTATTAATTTCTTAGCACTCCAGAAAGAGAAATATTATATAACCACCAACTTGCCTGACTCACCTAAATGAAAAACAATACAAATATAAATACTTGTAAGCTTCAAATCAATTGATAACTTGGTAAACAGTTCAAAAGCATTACAATAATTATGTTTTTGCCACTAATCGGTCTTATTTAAAATAGGAGATTGTAGACGCTATGAATGGGCATAAACTGAATGCATCACTTGCGATATTTCTTGTATTTAGAATTCTAAAATGCGGGTGCAGCATTTGGATATGGTATGGGAGTCCCTGAAAAAGTTGAGAATTGTTCAGAGATATCCAGCAGCAGGTATTCACAAAAGATTTCATATGCATGTGGCTTATTTTGAAGAGCAATTACTTTACACATTTCAATAAATATTTTAATTCGTTTTACTAAAGCGTTGTTGCCACCTTAAAAAGGACTCTCATATATTGTAAAATAAAGATATCAGCCATTTTCTTGTCAGATATAAAGGACAGATCAGCAACAGCGCAAAAGGTAGATGAATAGAAAGGGAAGGGCAACTCAGATGCCTCCATGGCCTTGGAAAAGACAGACCCATGCATTACATACACATCTGCGCTCTTTTAATCACAGTATCGCATGCCTCACACACATAGGCACTGAAACACTAGTAGAAGTCTCTCATGCTTTCTGCTTTAGTTTTTAAGCTTAATTTCAGTAGGATCGTATGGCAAATTGTGTAATAGCGGCACCCAATTGTGGGACAAAACACGTACTAACAAGGCGCTTCAAAGACATGTCTCACAAAATATATCTGCCAATTGTTATATGCTACGAGCAGAGTTGATGATAATTATTTCATAATGGGACAATAAAAATAGTTTGAAAAAAAATGGAAAATGCACATTTCTTACCAGGTAACCTTACTGGCCTCCATGGTGCAGAATTAGGCACATAAGCATGCTTAGAAGCGGTGATGATCAGCTGACTACCCAACTTATACTGGAACTTGATCAAGGCGCTGCCATCCACTCCAGAGTTCCCAGTGGCGATTGAAACTTGGTTGGTAAATATCTCAATGGAGGCTTCAGATATTGGCTGATGAGTGCTGGCATCGCTCACCTGAAGCTTCAATGTCACCTCTGAAAAAAACCACAAGAGCACATAAAGGTCAATGGCTGGAGCAGCTGGCTCGCGATTTCTATCAACACAAAGGGGCTGAATTTGACAAATGTTTTGCACTTCAGTAACGTGATAACAAACAGCTGACAAAATGCATCTAGTGATCAGTTACAGACAAAATGCTAAACAAGGTGCACCTTAAGATTGAGTCAAGCAACTAGTAACTGGCTTAAATGGGAATCACACATAAAACAAAAATAGAACACAAAGAAATCCAGCATATATCCCAGGTCCCTTTCCACTGGTGCCAACAACCATAAGGAGCCAGCTGTGAACTTTATGAATGGCCAGTCTGTGGTTTCTTGAAGAGTTTGCTTGGTGGATTCGACTTAAGATCACATTTCAAGAACATTGAATGGCTACGCAAACACTGCATAAGCAGCTCATGCAGAACAAAACATGGGGCCCGATTCATAAAGGTAAAGACTTAACAGTAAGTTTATGACTGCGGAGAGTCTGCAATCAGGGCGGAGAACTCCATGGTAATGTTGAGGAACTCAAAGTGAGAAACATCCATAAATTCACAGTAGAAAGGAAATTTTCTACAAAATCATCTTCACGCTACACATGGTCCCAGCAGGGATTGCAGAATAGGTTTCATCCAATGATAAAGGTACCACCAAAAGTCAGTAAGAACGCCCACCTTCATGCTTTTTAACTCCAAGCAAAAGCTCATAACTCGAAGATGTCATAACTGAAGGTAATGCAACCTTAAGTAAGGTTTGGCCAGCTATTTAACTAGCCAATTGTGTTATGGTTATATTTCTGTATGGGACAGGTCTAGTTTTAAGGACTGAAAGCCATTTTGACTATTTACAAATGGAGAGAAACAAGCATTTTTATATATATAAAATAAAATAAAAAATAAAAATTAAAATTAAAAATAAAAACTTGTGGCGATGTATGTTAAAGCAGCAGGACTTGCAACGAATCCAAACCAAGCACTGGTAAGTGATTTCTCTAACCACAGCTTGCAGACTCTAGATGCAAGCATAAGAAAACATATTCCCTTTGCGAGAAATCCTCTACTTAGCCCATTCTGCAATTACAGACTTAAACATACTTGGGCGCTACTGAATGGTTCCTTCCAGTGAACGTTGCGCCTGTTTGGGCACCACTGATGGAGTCTTAAGCCAGATGCTGCTTTCTTAATGTTCTAGCACGTGAGGGTTGGACGAGCAACCATTGACTACAGCTTACAACTGCTTACATGCAATATGCCATGAAAACTGCAGCCAATGCCAAAACATGCTGTGAAAGGCTTTCCGTTGTATTACAGAATTAAGAACAATAATTAGTCAAACGGAAACCATGTACTGTGTCTGGCACTATTGCTTCTTTACATAACCCAACTGACCGGTTCTGAAGGTCAGCTGCATCAACCACTTCAACTGTTGTTTAAATCACATCAACGAACTGTGTTTTGGCTTCTAACCCTCAGTGTGGCCTCATTCAGAGCAGCACTTCCAGCAAAAACAAGCCTCTTATCAAGGAGAACGACATACATGCTTGTCTCAGTGTGAGGTTTGATAAGAATGGTGTGTGACTCAGTGTAGAATAACAGTTCAATTTTTTGTAGATGCTTTTATCATTTTAATTACACATGCATGTTTCCATTGGAAACAAGTGATAATATGAGGAACAGAAACAAGACACCCGATTTTGGTTTTAACGTTAAAACCCTTGGCTTTAATACAACTTTTCAAAGTATATTTGATCATATTGCTGTATAACTTAGCCAACACAAAATAGACCACATGGCTGATTCACAGACATTTATGATGTAGTACCAGTTTACGTAAGACTACATGCCTTTGTAAACTGACCCCAAAACATCTAAAATGTGAATATTCAGGAAACATTAATTTACAATTGGTGCCCTCTTGTGGCTTTTGTTAATGGGGAGTTGGGCATATTGAGCCAGTGCACAAAGGCACGTGTGAGTATGTGAAGGCGTGCTCCTGAAGTAAGTGGCTTTGTGTATCAGCTCCCAAACACTACACCAGAATGCCACATCTGCAGAAGTAAAACCTCGGCTATGGCTGTTCCACTGGAGCACAATTTCGGATCACTGATGGGTTTTCCAATTTGCAATGAAACAGAAGATGCAGCTTTGAGTGAGAATCCCAAAACATTCCACAGAGTTCTTATGGAAACGTGGGTTATTCATCAAGGTTCGAGGAAAACCGATTGACAACGTCACAGGAAACCTGTAAACAAGGTCTGGGAATCACTTGAAATCTTAAGATATGGCCTTGAGCTCTAGCTTCTCAACACTCGAGTCTTCTATTGCTACAAAGTAAAGTTCTCACAACGCAATTAAGATTTGATAACGGCTGGTGACACCGAAAAGCTGGCATTACAGACAAATTTGTTGATGGTGACTTTGAGCCCAGCAAAACAGTATGCTAGTCGGAGTCATAAAAAAGAACACTGTAATAAGACTCATTCTAATATGTATCCGGAAGTGTGCATGTGCCAGGATGCACTTGTGCTGTTGTGTAGCGTTAAGGACTCATTAACTATTGACCTGTGCTAAATTTTGCGTTTAGTCTTCATCTGATACATAAACTCACGGTGTGCAGGCTCAAATGGCATGTCACAAAAAGGGGCGATGGCCCAATCTTAGGTTGCAATCTGGGTCAAGAAAAGGTAAAGAATCCAGGCATCACTTGGTACATGTATTAATCTAGGTGCTTATATAGCTCTATGACCTAACAATATGATCACATCACCCCCATCAATATGGCTCCTCTTGCCATCCCACAGCTTCAACACCGGCTGCATCGTTTATAAAGCAATCAGGACCAGCACACTAGCTTATCTTGCAGACCAGTTCACCATGTGTCACAACCTCTTTCACAGGGCCACAGGGCACATAGTGGCCACGGACCCAACCATGGTGGAGGAGGCCTTTTACTCACTACTGATGTCCCAGAGACTGGCATACTATGGGTCCTGGTCCAAGTACCCCTTGGAACAAAACAGCATGTCTCTTCTACCTATCCAGAGTTTGAACAAACATTATGTTATCCATCAGGGCTGTTCCACCTCCGTAAAAAAACACTACATTACAATGCATTACCAGTCCACAGACCAGCTAGCTCTTGGCGAGGTATGGGTTATAGAAATACCACATACATACGCATCACCTTCTTTTTTCAGAAAACTATGGAGCCTGCATTTAGGGTCCAGGACTATCTAATAGCATTGTTCACTGGGCATGATCTCATAACATATTCCTCTCTTGCTATCATTAATTTTGTGGTTTAATCAAAGGCTATTCTCAATGCCTTGCTTATTAGGATTTTCCCGATTCACAGATACTCTGGTTCTGCTGCCGTGGCAGTCAGCCGCAAAGTATTCAACAGTTTTGAACCGTGAACTCCTGAGCTCTGCCTCCGTTTTTACTTCATGAAGGTTTACAAGTCACCTGATGTGATTTAGCCGACCGAAATTCCTGGCTGGGCTGTAGTGGAGAGAAGTAAAGAAGAAGGTTTGCAGGCACCTGAGGCTTTTCTTCCAATGCTTAATACAATTCAGAGAACTTTGAACTTGATTTTCTCTTCTACCAGGAGCCAGTGAAATAGGAAAACTTGTGTTACCTGGCCACGATTTCTCTGGTTTAAGCACTGCCTGGTTTAATGATTCCGTAAGCACTTTTGTCAGTATGTTTTTGAAGAAGTGTATACCACGTTACAGTAGCCAAGACTCACCATTACCAAGCCCCTGATGGGTGCAGAGAAGGCCAGGATTTTTCCGAGCTAGACAGCTGCAAATGTAGGCCCTTAACCAATGAACTGACTTGCTGTGATAAAGACATACTAACATTGAAAATACCTCCCAGATTTACCTTTATGGGTGCAAGTGATTGTCTTCCCAGATTCAGTGGCCATTTGAAGGGAATGCATTCTCGTCTCCTCCTGAATGGCAGTCTATTTGTGCCTCTACATTTTTCAATAAGTTGGGGGTTTGGTTTAAAGCACCTAAATATTTAGATAAACTGGCACTCAAAGACCCAAATTCAAGTCAAACAAAATAACAAAAATGGATTAATTAAGGAAAAAAGGATCCGAAAAAGGGTCGACACCAAGGTGGCAGCAAGGCAAGATGCTCTGCACTTTCGTTCTCCTCCAGCAAAATTTGATCATAAGCACATATGAAACGCAGATATAAGTTCTGCCCTTTGAAATCCATTGTCAAACTCCGAGGAAGTGTTTATTTATTTCCCTATGAAATGGACTAGGTCTATGCCAGAGGAGCAGTACTCAATTCCCCACTCTCTGCAGAGCTGGTGGCTGGACAATATGGTGGCATAATTGTGCTGTACCTAAGCTCTGAAAAGTGGGGAGCTGATGGAACATGTTTGGAAGGTGATTTAAACGCATTTCTCTGCACTTTCTAACAGGATGACGACTGTGTGGACTAGAGATGTGGGGTGGTGCTTGAGATTCTGAACAGTCGCCAGCTAATGTTGCATCTGTACAGGAGAATTTGATAGATTCCTGTCGCCAGATGTAATCAATACAATTAGAGTGCTGTGTGGGATGGACTCTCCGCATAGTGCATATACATCCCTACAGGCTGAAATGTAGGAAGCCATCTTGGTAGTACTGGATAAAGAAGAATGGCAGAGAAGCGCTCATAAGTCGTGGTACATGCTTGCGATCTGACAAGATGAAATATACTGAGCAAAGAAATGAATAATACTGAAAAGTAAGCAAGGGACCAAATTAAGAGATATTAGAGGGCTGGCCTGACCCCCCAGGTGGCCCAATGATGTTTCCACTGGGGAAAGCAGAACAGATAAAACAGTAGTGAAGGGACACTTCCACAGTGCTAAAAAGATAGTTGGATACCTTAAAACAGGAGTGTGCAACTCTGGTAAATGGGTGTAGAGGAGGTGTTTTAATGAATGACAGATTTTCATAACATCCTTTTTAGAGTTGTGGAATTGAACAGTCTAAATGTATGCCATGTGCACAGTTAAAAGGTATAGGAAGTTGTCCCTTGTTGCAGTTACCCCCCCCCCCCCACACACACTTTTTTGCCAGATATTGATGCGGACTGGATAGAGGGTACTGGGATCCTGCTAACCAGGCCCCAGCACCAGTGTTCTCCCCCTAAAACAGTACCATTGTTTCCAGAATTGGAACACGTCTGGCACACATATAAGTCCCTTGTAAAAGGTAGCAGTGGTACCAAGTGCCCTATAGCCAGGGAAGATCCCTAAGGGATGCAACACGTGTTGTGCCACCCTTAGGTACCTCTCACCAAACACATGCACACTTCCATTGCAGATTGTGGATGTTGGTGGGGAGAAAAAGGCAAAATCAATATGGCATCCCTCTCAGGATGCCATTCCCACAAAACACTGCCCTGTGGGATAGGCAAATCTCACCTCTAGCAGGCCTTACAACCCCAAGGCAGGGGGCACTATACAAAGGTGAGGGCATAGCTGCATAAGCAATATGCCCCTACAGTGCTTAAGTCCATTGTTAGACATTGTAAGTGCAGTGTGGCCATATTAAATACACAGGCTGGATGTTTGTCATTACGAACTCCACAGCTCCATGATGGCTTCACTGAAGGCTGGGAAGTTTGGTATCAAACTTCTCAGCACAATACATCCACACTGATGCCAGTGTTGGATGTATTCTAAAAAGCACATCAAGGGCATCTTAGAGATGCCCCCTGCATTTTAGGAATGTGTCCTCCTCCCCAAAGAAAGTGAGCACAGCAAGGGGGGTAGCCACCATCGGGGACAATAGCCACGGGCTACTGCCCTCTGACCCCCTGTAACACCCCGAAATCTAGTATTTAAGGGCTTCCCTGAACCCAGCTCACCAGATTCTTGGTGACCTCACAAGAAAGAAGGACTGCTAAGCTGGAACCCCAGCAGAGAAGAAGGAAGACGCAAACTGACTTGGCCCCAGCCCTAATGGCCTGTCTCCTGCTTCAGATAAACTCCAACAAGAAAGCGACATCCTGTGGAACCAGCGACTTCTGCCAAGCTCCAGAGGACTGCCCTGCATCACAAAAGACCAAGAACTCCCGAGGACAGCAGCCCTGTCCAAGAAGAAACCTCAAAGGACTCCAGGGCATCCCTGGATCCGCAAGCCCTGACCACGGCCCATGTCTAGATGGCCCAACCGGCTAGAAAGGATCCCCAGGTGATTACAAGCAAGTGTCCACCCTGGGTTGCTCTCTCCTGCACCCCACGACGACACCTGCAGTGTGAATCCAGAGGACCACCTTGACCACGAAAGCTCTTAGACGTTGGATATCTTCGTCCAAGGTACAAGGCACCTGCAGCCCCCAGGCCTTAGAGACCCCGACCACCGGTGCAGCAACGTTCAGCAGGCAGCCCTCCTACTTGTCCAGCCTGGGGTTTTCTCGAACCGACCCCCTGGACCCAGCCTACAGCATCTAAGAGACCCCTGGGGTTCCCTCACAGGAAAGCACTGGGAGCCTGACGCTCTGTTTGCACCCTGCACCCAGCCGCACCTGAGGATGTAAGTTTGGTGCCTACCTGCGCTGCCCCTCTCGGGTAATTACCTGCCAGCAGATCTGAAACCAAGGGCCCCCAGTCTCCATAGAAGTCCATGTTAATTTGCCTCAACTTTGAGCTCTGCGCCCGGCCGGCCCTGTGTTGCTGGGTGTTTGGGGTTAACCTGAACCCTATCCCCCGGAGATTGGAACTGTAAGTGTTGTACTTGCCTGCAAAATCGTACTAACTTTTTGCACACTATATCTCATTTTGATATAGTATATACAGAGCCAGCTTCCTAAAAAAGGATTATTGCCAATTACCTGGTTTGGACCCCTTCTGTCCCATTGTGCCAATATTGGATAACTCCCAGTCTAAAATCCTTTAAGAAAATATGAATAAGCATATTTATTTCAGTAAAAACCCTAAAAAAATAATAATATATATATATATATATATATATATACATACATATATATGTATATATGTATATATATATATATATATATATATATATATGCAGACAGAAATGGTAGGCAAAGGAAAAAAACACAAAAGAGACCTGTACAAGCGAGGTGATGGCGAAGGCATACCACATCACCTAGAGAATTGAAGTCTGTCATTTTGGAAGATCTTTAAAACATTTCATGCAAGAGGATGTCCGGTTGAAATTGCCCAGAAGACCAAGGAGACAATGATTTGGAATTGTGCTTGAAAGAACTCTATGCACAAAGCTGATGGATGGGTACTTGGGTCACAATAAAAATGAGAATATATGAAAAAGGAGAATACACCAGAGGATTTGAAGTTAAAATGCATTCCTACAAATAAATAATTTAATTCAAGTGAGAGCCTTTAGAAATACTACTATTCAAGTAAGGGAACTCCCCAATTACTTTTAGATAGGCTACGAATAATAGTTTTTACAGTTGCTATAAAAAATATTATTCATAGCCTATCTAAAAGAAATCACATTTATTACACATAGTTATGTCCAGTTAAACCATTGTTTCCAGACGGAGATTCCATGCATGATCCTCCGAGCACACTTCTAACATTCTCATCACTACACATGGAAGTTCTTGGTCACATATTTACTAACTACTCACACGTTAATCCGTGGGAAAGATAATCGAAATCTGCAGCCATGCACGTCTGACACATATCCAACGGGAGCCCAAGCAGCTGGGGTGCAATATTAATAAATTCAAACCCAGAATATGGGTAACAGATCTACAAACTGCTGTAGCACTTAGAAACACTAAGTGTAACAGCCCTCCACTTAGCAGTGTATAGCACCGAAATAACCACGGAAGAAGGCCCTTAAAAGCCGTGTACTACAATCTATTCAAACACGTTCAGGAAGGTAGAACAGTACAGCATTTATGATGATCAATTGAATATATTTGGTGAATAAGTCAATTGCCCCACGGGCCGGTGGAGGAGGAGAGGGCCTCAGCGTTTACTGGGTTAGGGAATAGGGATTTCCCTCATTGAAATACAGCCAAATCTATTCATCACAATCAGCGCACACCCACTCACATTTAAGAAGACAGTGAAACCTCGGACCCTGAGCCTCTCCGCCTCACATGCAATCATTCAAAATAATTGATCTGAGAAGCCTTGGCAAACCCGAAGCAAAGCCCACACGAAAGTCACGACACTGCACAGCCCAGCGGAGAGCGTTCTTGCATGCACTGAAAAACTGAGCACAAGCAGGAAACAGAACTGCCCTCGAGCATGAAGAGGTACAGTAACTGCTGTACTAGGACTAGCGTGGGTTGACCTTCAGGATGCTCAAACTCGGAGCCGAGTGTTACTTCAAATTAGTGAAATGCACCAACAACCGCAGAGATGGGTACACAATGACAAGGGTCAGTGACATTTTAAGGAGTTCAGAGCCCCCGTTTAGAACAGCTTTGCATCTATGATCCAATGTCATCTCTTTCATGCCCTCTTTGGCCAGCTCACTGAGTGCACATGGACACCGGTCCAGATTCTAAAGGTGTTAACATCTAATATTCAGGCCTAGTCACAAGTGTCTTGAATATTATAATACAGCAGCCGCTAATATTCTTGCAAATATTTGTGACCCCTTACCATTTCTCATATGTGAAGTCCTGTTTTGATCTAAAAGATGTTTTATGAATGGTGTTAAAAAAAAAAAAAAATATATATATATATATATATATATATATATATATATATATATATATATATATATCATTGCGCTACAAAATGTCAGTAAAAGACTCCCCTACTTCACTCACATTAAAAGTAAAAGGAAAACGGTTGTTAAAACAATCTTCTTATCCGTTATTCAAGGTCATCAGGGCAAAACTCTGCAGAATAGAGTGGACTTTATCTGGGAGCCCCCTGAAGGACTGGGGCCCTTGCTCGTGCCGTAAAATGTTTCTGAGAAGGGCGTGTCTGCATTCTGCCTGCGCTTGCATAACACGCCTGCGCTTTCCAGAAACCTCGTCTCGCATGTTTGCTGAGTGGGTGCCAGCGGGCCCCGATCCAACCCCACAGGTGGAACTATTCACAGCGGACTGCAAGGACACACGGGACCAAAGATAACACCTGGCAGCTGTTTATGTGAAGTCTGTGGGAAAAGGGAGAACTCCATGCAAGCCGTGCGACGTCACATGCAGCTTTCCTCTACTGGGAACGTTCAAATCGATGTACATTAAAATAAAATAGAAGCAGGGGCCTGGAGGCAAACAGATAAAGGGAACACAAGTCTTAAACCCACAATAACAGTTAATGATCTACCAGTGAATGAGCAAAGGACGTTTAATCCCACATTGTTTTGAAATCCAAATCTAGTCCCAACCAGATCTGCCTTCGGTCAGCCATGTGAACAATCACTGAGTGCCTGTGACAGAGGTGTGAGGGTTCACAATGTGTGCCCTCGGACATAACGTGGGATTACAAAATAAATGTCTGCAAGTAAGGCCACTAGAAGCAAAAGACATTGGAATGAAGGCGCCAGACTGTATTAAACAGAGCTAACTCTGCTACACTGGACGTTGGGCAGTGGCTTTTATACACACTGGGAACACAATCTTGCACTTACAGTATGCAATGCTGCGGGCAGCACTGATGAAGCAGAAAATGAAGGTTTTACATTTATTAACGCATAAACGTAGTGTGAAATAATCATGTGTGACTTTAACCGAGCTAATAAAGATTGTACGGGGACAAAATGTGCCCTCAGAGTAGTTTGCCAACATTTATAAGCGTGCTTTATATAACGTGATGTATTAGAATTGCACTAATCCGACATAATCATGAACGTGTGCTACGATTTGCTTGTTTGAAATGTTTTAGCTTAGCATAACTTTAGCGGAGGCTTTGGCCTAGTTGCCTGGTCTCACGGTTTAGATGCTCGTATTTTTCCAATGTGCTAATAAACGTGTATTTTTGCTTGAAGCTGTACTTTTCCACTGAGATCGTTCACATGCTTATCTTAAGGTTTCGTGCCAGCCTGGCATATTTCTCTCTTTACTCCAAGGTCAATCTGCAGGTGCGGACAATGGAAGCTCTGAAAGTGAGTTAATTGGTATAAAATGTTGCAACTTGCGTACCCATCTCCAAGGATAATGTATGCTTAAGTAAAAGCTTGAGAACTGTCGTTTTTGATTGGACAATTTGAAGCTAACCTATGAACCCTCCAATGGAAGACCCTACTGGATTTGAACTGTTGTCTATAAAAACCAGGTGCACGAGAAGAAAGTAGCTATTACCAGCTCGATACCCGCCATTTTGTAGACTTTGCAGCTATTATGGCCCACCTTGCTGCGACGCCATTTTGAAAGAGACTTTGATGCTTTCTCTAATCGAGAGAAAGAGATTCTAAATGATTCTTGCCCTAGAGACTTTAACTTTGATTTAATCCCTTGCATGAAGTAGTAGTTTTACCTTGCCGCCGTGAGGCAATTGCCCCGTCCACCCCTGCCCCTTTGCCCCGTCCCATGCTGATCGAGACGGTACCCATGCTGATCGAGAAACGGTACCTGTGAGACGAAGACTTCCTTGTATGCTGATCGTAATTGGTAAATATGAAAGGAAATTGTAAAATTGCATTGTGTTTCTTTTAGGTAACCAACTGCTGATTTTGATAAGATCCCTAGTATGAGTTTTCTAAATTTATGTTGCTAAATTGTTTTCGCATGAAGCCCCACATGCCGATGCTAATTTGAGGTTAGACGAGGATTCCTTTTGTTGCACGATGCAATTTGAGACCTTGTTATGCTGACTAAATGTATGCAATTAGTTCATTACAGATTATCGTATTAGTGATTTGTACTGCTATTATCGAATGCCTGGTTATTCAAATGCTACATAGATTGCACTTGTTTCGCCGCTATGGACAGCTATTAATGTTCATTTATGTTTATCATTTGGTGTTGAGACACATCTATATTGTGCTAGCTTTGTTAATATAGGGAAATAAATTCACTAACTTTGAATAAACTGGTGTGGTTATTCCTGACTGAAAGGTCAGGGTTCGCCGAAAATGTATTCTGGATTAATTGTTAAGTGTTATGTTGATCAGGGTGTTGCTTATGTTAGTTATTGATTATTGATTTAATGAAATTGACTGATTAAGGGTACGGAGAGTTCCACTTAGTCAAAAGATTCATCGGCCTAAAGAGTGTCCGAATACAGGTAAATTATTAGTACGGACCGCTCCATCAGTAGATGGTAGCAGAGGACGGTTTCGTCTTTTGGGACCCCGTACTATTAAAGTGCATGGTGTTGAATTAACGGTTACGCCCTTTGAGACCCCACTCGAGAAGTTGAATTAGATTTTTCTTGATAAAACTGATTGACCGAATGATGATGGGCTAGGTCCACCGCGACTTTCCCGGGATCTCGGAGCTTGCGAATGAAGAGAATGGAGGTGTGAGATCAGCGTTGGCGGTACTAGTGATGGTATGAGTGAAGTTAGGGTTTTGCGCTTGCACAGCTTATTGCCGCAGGGTGTGTGAAAAGGTTGCGAGGATTTTTCTTTTTTTTTTTTAGAGAATAGCGGAGGTGCGACTCCGAGTGTAGAAGTAGGGAAGTCGTCGAACTTCATAGAAATAGCGGAGGTGCGACTCCGAGTGTGAGAGTAGGGAAGTCGTCGAACTTCATGTGCGTGTGGCGCTTTGTGCATAAAAAGGTCCACGTGGTTGTTGTTGTTGAGACGGGCCCTGCGAGGTCAAGAGACTCCGGAGTATGTTGATTTATGTTGTGGTCTGGGCGGTTTAGTAGGTTGATCGGGCGTGGTCAACGGGTCGGTACGTGTGTTAAGGGAGTGAAAGAAACTTCGACTTCGGGCTTTGACAAAATTCTAAGTGCACTAGAATAGATCATTGACAAGTTGAGTAGGTCTGCGGGTCAGATTTGCTTGCGAACGTGGGGACCGAGAAAGATGGAATAACTGCCGAGGCTAGTGAAAAGTCCCTAAGGTCCTGAAGCGACTGTGTTACCCTTCCTGTAGTAAACCGACAGATCTGTTTTAGTTTTTGTAGCTCGCGATATATGCAAGAAGTTGTTACGAAAGGAGCTGAGTGAAGGAGGACTAGCCGCGAGGCTTTGTCAGCCGCAGTGTGTGTGAGTGTGACGTCACTAGGAGCCGCGCTGGGATAGGTTGGTTGCAGAGAAGGGTCGCGCACGGATTGGACGCAGTCCGTGGGGCTCGATTGGAAGGGGAAAGGGTATTCCGGGAATTAAAGTCACCTATTGATTACAAACTTTGTGAAATAAAAGACGAGAAAATGAATTTTTTTTAAAGCATTAAGGAGTGCGATGAAGGGGGAGTCTTACATTAAAGCGAGCGTAGGAGAGGAGACGCCGCCCGAAGGCACACCAGCTTACATCGTAATGGAGGGAAAGGGGGTGGCTCCGTGCCTTTGGCTAAAGCAATGGCACAAGTTGACAGAGAAACATGGGAGCGTAGCATTCCCGATCCACGGGACATTCAATATAAGGATTCTGGAGAATTTGAGGTTCACGATGTAAGACATGAAGGTGCCTCCAAGGCCAGCCCAGTTTGAGGCTCTAGCGATTTGGGAATTAATGGCTAGACAGCAACAGAAAAATAAGTTCGAAACAAGGATAAGGAAGGTAGAAAAGACACTAGCGGACGCTAGGTGGGATAATGCACAGAAGGTGTGGAGGTCAGATGTATTGCAGGGGATAAAATTGTTTCCCGCAATTACTAAGGAAGAAGAGGAGACAGGTAAGAAAGCTACCTGTAAGACAAACAGGAGGTGTTCCAAGGATAGAGAGGACGAGGAAAAGTTGAGAAGAGAAGAGGAGTTAGAGGATGAGGAGCTAATAATGCAATTGCTGAACGACCGTCCACCACCTTATGCGGAGAGTGGACAAGGTCCAAGTACCAGTTCTGCCCCTCCGGCACCGGTACAGAACAGTGAAACTCAGAGTTCAGGAGCATCATCGGGGTCTAAGGACCCGAGTTTACTGTTCACCCCGCAGATACCGCAGGTTAGGAGAATATATCCAGATGTGCCCATGTTGAAACCAGCAGAAAATTATCAGCCGCAGGTCCCAAGATATTACAGCAGTGACAACAGTACGGGAATGGTTCTAGACCCGACTGTAATGGGAATACAGAATGGTCACAACCCAACATTGGCACAAGCTGAATCAACCCAGTTTTTGATGCCTCAAAAGCAGATGCAGGGGGGGGAACAGCACATGCTCAGATGACGGGGAGTCAGATGGGCATGCCGGCAATGATGACCCATAATATGGGAATGAACATGCCTCAGAACATGGGAAATGGACAGAACCCAGACGCGATATCGCTACCCATTACTGTAGGTCCACCGGTACCTCTGTACAGTCAGCCTAACTTAGGTATGAGCGGTCAGGGATCAATGCTGCAGAATGGGACAGAAAGGAGGTGCATAGAAAACACTCCAGGGATAACCCCTATAGCGGTTCAACCAACTGGACCCGGATCCTTGATGGAGTTTAGTCCCATATGTGCTCAGTCGACACTCGTGAGGTCGAGTCCCCCACTGATAATACCTCTGTCATCGAACACTGAAAAGTTGCCGCAACCATCAATGGCAGTCGATGTGAACGCTACACTGATGGGGTTGAATGCGCAACAGCTGACACAGTGGTTCAGCAGTTTGAATTCCACACAAAGCTCAGACAGTGGGAAGGGAGAAGATTATATGAATAGGATGAGGTTGAACATGGAAGCACAAGAATTGGTGGAAGGGACTATGGGTGTGAATAGGTTGGAGTCCTACTCGGAAGAAGAGCTGAGATACCTATGCCCAAGGATTACGAAAGAAGTGAATAAGGTACATAAAAGTTTGCAGGAAATAGCTGACAAAAACGGGGTTGACATAGACCAGACAAAACACTTGAGCAGGAGCTATAGATTGGATTTTGGGACCAGAGATTTTGAACACATGAGGTCAGCAGGCATGAAGGCGCACCTTAGAGAATTGCTGCAGAGTGCACAAGTGTGGAGGTGTTTGGACAAGTGGGAAAGTAGGTGGGTAAAGAGAAAGGAAAAGAGGAGGGACAGTGCTACAGAACACAATGAGAAAAGACCACAGAGTAGCGAAGCAGTAACCATGTTACCAATGAGGGAGACAGCAGGGGGAAAATTAATACATGTACCATGGCACAGAAGCGACATTCAGTCTTTTACGGATGATTTTCCCAAACTGAGAGAGAAACCGATTGAATGGTATCAACAGACTGACAGGTTTGTGAAGCTTGCAAAATGTCTCTGGGAAGACCTGAACACTCTCTTTGAGATTGTGGTTCCGGCAGATTTGTGGGAGGATTGCAAAAGAGCTGTAGGTTGGCCGACGAGTGAACCAGAGAGAGACAGGGAGACGGGTGCACCATCACCTATGGTGATGAGCCTGTACTATAAGGTGATTGAGCACCTGAAGACGAAGGTTGCCGCGAAAAATGTAGATTGGCAGAAGGTCGATCGAACTGCCCAAGAGGCTAAAGAGTCGATTCATAGTTACTATGAGAGGTTGTTGAAGGCGTTCAAGAACTACAGTGGCACGGAAACAATAGAGGCGAAGGACATGCTTCATTTTGTGTTTAGATTTGTGGAAGGGTTGAGACCAGAAATAAGTCAGATGATAAAGTCGCATTTGATTTGCTGGCAGTCGAAACCGATTGATGAGGTATTAAATTACGCGAAATACTGTAGCGACGAAATTGAAGTGAAACAGAAAAAGTTGAAAGAGAAGGTGATGATGATGCAGCTTAAGGCAGCTCAGACAGGTCTGCAAGGTTTGCAAGGGTTGCAAGGGTTCCAACAACAGGTACCGCAACCGCAGCCGCAGTTGCAGGGAAACATGGCGTTTCAGCCACAGGCCAGAGGCAGAGGAGGTTTTGTGAATAATGGACCGGATTTGAACACTGTTGTGAACGGTGTGCAGGCAATGAAGAAGGTGATGCCGTGTCACGTGTGCGGAATTGTCGGTCATTGGAAACGCGAGTGCCTGATGGTGGTGCAGGAAGGTGCAGGTGTTGGTCAGCAAAACAATGATGTCAATGCATTTCAGACAATGAGAGGTCCAAACCCAAATTTTCAGACCGTAAATCAGCTGCAGGGATTACAACCTATGCAGCCGCAGCAGATGCAGATGCCCCGTATGCAGATGACGCAAATGCAGCCAATGCAACAGCAGTTTCCCATGGTACCTAATCAGCAAATGCAAATACCTTTGGCACCAATGAGTCAGCAGCAAGTGATGGTTCCTCCACAGGTCTCGGGTCAGGTAATGAGTACAAATGGCACCGTACAACAGTTCCCACTACACAGTGAGAGTGGAATAAACAATGTATGGGAGAGTGAAAGTTCAGGAGAGGAAGGAGATTGTGTGCTTGCCGCATCCTTGGAAGTTGATCAAAAGGGTCCGTACGTGGAGGGAAGAGTAATGGGTCATCGTGTCTCATTCTTGGTTGACACGGGAGCCACACGTTCAACAGTTAAGAGCAGTGAAGTACCAAATTTGCCACTCTCAGGGAGTACAGTTCAAGTGGTGGGAGTAGCAAACAGGCACCTGACAAACCCAATAACAGATCCGGTACCAGTCAGCATTGGCAACTATCAAGGGTTACACAAATCTGTGGTATGTGACTCAAGCCCGATAGCACTATTAGGGAGAGACCTATTGTGCAAATTGGGATGTTCGATTATGTGTTCGAACGAGGGAATAAAAATTCAGACGAGCAGTGATGGGGAAGAAGAGGACAGTGTAGAGGGGGATGAGATGGAAACTGTCGATGAAGAGTATCCCCCGATTTGCCTTTTCCCCATGATAACTGAAGAAGATATTCCAGCCGAATTACGGGAAACAGTCGGAAAGGAAGTGTGGGATATGACAGGGAAAGAGGTGGGATTGATGAAAGGAGTGGAACCAGTGAAAGTGACTGTAAAGCCCAATGCAATCTTTCCCCAGACCCCACAATACCACATGGCACAAGATACTCTCATGAAAGTTGCCCAACTCATTGACGAATTTGTAAAGCAGGGAGTACTGAAGGAAGTGTTGAGTAGTCCATGTAATTCACCAATCATGGGACTAATAAAGCCAAGTGGAAAGGTTCGAATTGTGCAGGACTTGAGGAAAATAAATGACATCATAGTCAAGTGTTGCCCTGTCGTACCAAATCCAGCTGTGATAATGTTTCAAGTCCCTTGCGATGCCGAGTGGTTCTCGGTCATCGACTTGTCACAAGCATTCTTTTCGGTGCCTCTTCATGAGGACAGCCAATTCCTCTTTTGTTTCAAATTTAGACAGAGTGTACAGTTGGTGTCGAATTCCTCAAGGGTTTTCTGAGTCACCGTCAATCTTCAATCAGATCCTAAAGAAAGATTTGGAAGCATTAGAATTGCCATTCGAGTCAACTCTAGTACAGTACATTGATGACTTACTGATTGCATCAAAGACAGAAAGTGGCTGCACAGCCGATACCATTGCTCTGTTGAACCATTTGGGAAGGAATGGACATAAGGTGTCTCCTTCCAAATTGCAGTTCTGTCAGAGGAAAGTGAAATACTTGGGTCACCAGATAGAGAAAGGGTCACGGAAAATAATGAAGGAAAGAATAACGAGTGTACTTCAAATGAGTCCACCAAAGACAAGGAGGGAGGTGAGGAAGTTTTTGGGAATGGTGGGCTATTGTCGCCAGTGGATTCCCAACTTCTCGACTCTAGCAAAGCCTTTACTGAAACTGACCCAGAAGGATGCCTTGGATCAAATTGAGCTGAAAGGAGATGGATGCTTTTATTGAATTGAAAGAATGCATGTGTAGGGCTCCAGCTTTAGGTATGCCTGACTACACAAAGCCTTTCACATTGTTTTGTCATGAACGTGATGCATGCTCTTTGTCTGTCTTGACTCAAGCCCATGGTGGCATAAACAGACCAGTAGCGTATTTTTCAGCTACTTTGGATCCGGTTGCAGCAGCACTCCCAGGGTGTTTGTGCGCCGTAGCAGCAGTTGGTATCAGCCTCACTCAGAGTGAAGGAATAGTGATGGGACACCCAGTAACAGTCATGGTCCCTCACTCAGTTGAGATACTTTTGACCCGCTCCCGAACGCAACACATGACTGGAGCAAGACTCACAAGGTATGAAACGATAATTCTGGGCTCACCGAATGTGCAGCTGAAAAGGTGCACCACGTTGAATCCAGCAACCTTGCTTCCTGGAGAAAATGCTGAAATTGAGAACGCTGAAGACGTCGAGCATGACTGCCTTCAGGTGACTGAATTTTGCACAAAACCTCGACCTGACATTAAGGATACTAAGCTTGATGAAAATGACCAAATTGTTTTCGTTGATGGTTCGTGTCTAAGAGATGGGATGGGAATTTTGAAAGCAGGATATGCTGTATGTACTGTAACAGGTGTCTTGGAAGCGGGGTGGCTTCAAGGAGTCTATTCTGCACAAGTAGCAGAACTTGTAGCCCTTACAAGAGCATGTCAACTGTCTGCATTGATGAAAGTCACCATTTACACTGATAGTCAGTATGGGTTTGGGATTGTGCATGACTTTGGACAACTGTGGTCACAGAGGGGTTTCCTGACTTCTTCAGGATCCCCAGTGAAGAACGGGGAGAGAATAAGGGAATTGTTACACGCCATTCAAATGCCAGCCGAAGTTGCAGTGGTAAAGTGTAGTGCTCATACAAAAGGACAGGACTATGTTTCTCTGGGAAATGCATATGCGGATCAAGTCGCAAGATTTTGTGCCTTGAACTGTATATTACTCAGGGACGAATGGAATTCGATAAGTGAACCAGAACTCGAACCAGCTGAAGCATTTGCCTTGAAGGTCGTAGATACAATAGATGAATTAAAAGCATTACAGAATAACGTCAGGGAGGATGAAAGAGATTCCTGGATTAAATCACAATGTATAAAGAGACCAGACGAGTTATGGGTTTCAAATGAGGGAAAATTTGTTTTGCCAAATAGTCTCTTATCACAGCTTGCGCGGTTCTATCATGGGCAAGCTCACCTAGGGAGAGATGCCATGATAAGATTGTTCAAAACTGATTGGTTTAACCCCAGATTTCGCCAAGCTGCAGAAGCAGTTTGCCATTGATGTGTCACTTGCCAGCAGATGAACCCGGGGAAGGGAACGGTTGTGAACGCGAGCCACATTGGCAGAGCCAGTGGCCCGTTTAGTCGAATGCAGATGGACTTCATTGAGATGCCTGTGCATGGAGGTTTGAAGTATGTGTTGGTGATTGTGTGCATTTTTAGTCACTGGATTGAGGCATACCCCACACGTAGAAATGACAGCCTTACAGTTGCAAAGCTATTGTTGAGGGAGTTAATACCACGTTTAGGATTCCCGATCTCTTTAGAATCAGATAGGGGAAGTCACTTCAATAACGAGGTGATAAAGTTACTTTGCGAAGCGCTGAACATTGAGCAAAAGCTGCATTGTAGCTATCGCCCTGAAGCATCAGGACTGGTGGAGCAGATGAATGGTACACTGAAATCAAGAATTGCGAAAATATGTGCATCGACAAATTTGAAATGGCCTGACGCATTGCCCTTGGTGCTAATGTCAATGAGAAACACCCCTGATAGAAAGACTGGATTGTCTCCGCACAAAATTCTCATGGGCAGGGCTATGAGACTTCCTGCAGTTCCCGCAAACGCGCTTTTGAATATTACAGATGATATGGTGTTAGACTACTGCAAGGGTCTAGCTGACGTGGTTCGCTCTTTCTCTCACCAGGTGGAAGCAACCACCTTGCCACCGATCCAAGGTCCAGGACACGCACTGAAAGCAGGTGACTGGGTCGTGGTAAAGAAGCACGTGAGGAAGTCGTGTCTGGAACCCCGTTGGAAAGGCCCTTTCCAAGTGATCCTGACGACAACTACCGCTGTGAAGTGTGCGGGGGTTCCCAACTGGATTCACGCCAGTCACACAAAGAAAGTGTTGTGTCCCACAGACGAGGAAGTTGAAGCGCTGAAACTGCCAGTACCTGATAAAACAGTGCTGAGTGCTTGGACAGAGCAAAACCGAACTGAAAGCGAACAGGCAGGAACGGAAGAGAGAGATATTCTCTGAGGACGAAGAGACCAACTCACTTGGGGAAGACCAAGGAGAAAGTTCAGACAGCGACAAAGCAGCTGAAGGTGACAAAGAGCCTGAAGCAGCTGAGGGTAGCAAAGAGCCTGAAGCAGCTGAAGGTGACAAGGAACCTGAAGCAGCTGAAAGTGATAAAGAGCCTGAAGAAAGTAACGGTGACGAAGGGTTCGAAAAAGGTGAAAAGGCAGGAGAGCCTGATAAGAGGAAGGCTTTCCCAGAAGCAGACGATACAGAAAAAGAAAAAGAGAACGTGATTGATTCCCCAGAAGGAGGAGACAAGGCAGAACAGAACGAAAAGGTTCAAGCTTCCTCAGAAAAGATCGCAGGTCCATCAAATGGACATGGTGCAAAGAGGAGACTAAGTATATCACCAACAAAACAAAGGACTGAAGAAAGTTTGAACGACGGAGAAAGGCCAAAAGTGAAAGAGAAAAGAAAAGAAGTAACTGTCGTGGTACCATCCCCGAGTGAAGAAAAAGACTTGACAAAAGTGGAAAGTACCAGCGAAGCAGAATCGAAAAGAGAAGCAAAATTGAAAAGGAAAAGGATACCGAACAGAAGATATTCCGGTCCTGAATGGGCATATGTAGTTCATGACGATTGGACTGACGAGTTTGTATCTCTAAGCCTCGAGAACGAAGAAGAAGAGATACCAATAGAAAAGAAAAGTTTTATGGACTCTGTTGATTGAAAGGGTGACAAATGACATTGCTTGCTACAATCCAACGTGATACAAACAACCAGCTGAGACATTGCTAAACCGGATGAGACACTTGCTAAACTGATAAAAGACTGAGTTATTGCCGAATTGAGACAAATGCTGCTAACCGATAAGTGACTGGCCTCTTGAAGAAGACGGTGTGAACATTGCGCTCGTTCAGCTTTGTAACTAAATTGCTAAATAAGTTTCTTTATAAGTGCTTCTAGCTCTCTGATTCTATACAGATCATGACGCAATACAGTAGAAAGAAATATTGTAAATATGCGTGTATAGGCTTGATAATTGCATGTGTACTAATAATAATGGCAATAGTGCTTGCAATGCATGGAAAGGGTGAGAATGAGAAAATTGATGCTTCTACTTTTGCTCCTGTTACTGTCACTGAACTAACTGCATTGAAAAGACTAGAATTAGATGAGAGACACTTGCATGATAAGAAAGAGCTTTCGTATAACGTTTTCTATTGCTTGCTAACAGAATATGTTGAGACTATGGATGCGAAAGATTGTTGTGTGTACACAGATACCGACATCAGTAAAGGAAGGGGTGACTTATCACCACATGCCTCTTACATACGGGATTACATGTAGTATAGTAATGTCTAGATTTTATGGTCAAACTAACATACAGTATTTTTACTCAAATTAGGATGTTACCTTTGCTTATGTTCCTATAATAGCGCAGCTAAGCCAGATTGCTAAAGATTGGGATGCCAAAATAATGAGGGAATTTTTCGAGCCAATGCAACCTTTTGAAACGGCTCACGCTCATAGGGAAAATCTTACCTGCTCGCTCTCTGCAGTAGAAATAAGCTTTTTAGATCGCACAGATGATAGAAGGGCACAAATTAATGCGAAATTAGAAAAAGAGCTACATAAGAGAACTTCAGTAGACAATTATGATTTTGCCGCAATAAAGACACAAGGGAGAATAGCTTTAGAAGCTTGGCATGTAGGGAAATTTTGTATATATCGAGGTGAATCTTATTATGACAATATTTTTGTAGGAGCGAGTGAGTGTAAACATACGTTTATCTTTAAGGCCAAATGGACATTCATGATGAACGGACTTGACCCTGTCATTCCAGGTGTATATTACATTTGTGGGTATAATGCCTATTATCGTCTTCCGAAAGGATGGTGGGGGAGATGTTATTTGGGTATAGTGTTCCCAAAGGTTTATCAACTGGATGACCTATCGATGATTCAAAAGACATCTGGATCCCATCGTATCCAGAAAAGAGAGACCGCAGCTGCTGTGGTAGGAGATATATTTGGAGCCATGATTCCTTCATTAGGAGTGGTGTTGAATTCCATCAAAATAAGAAAGTTGTCTACTATAGTGGATAACATGTTGACAAAGTTTTCAGGTGCTATAATCCTGATAGATGCTGAACTTGCAGCGGAAAGAGCTATGACTCTTCAAAATAGGCTTGCTTTAGACATTCTTTTAGCAAAGGATGGCGGCGTTTGCAAAATGCTTGGTGGACGACACTGTGTAACGTATATTCCAGATAACAGTGTGAAAATTAAAACTATGCTTGCTAATCTAACAAAAGAGAGTGTGGACTTGAAGGAATTGAAAGAACCAGGAGTGTGGGAGAAGGTTGGAAAGGGACTTGCTTCAGTGGGAAATTGGATTGGTGGAATTTGGAATGGGATATTGCTAAAAATAATAGAGTGAATTATGATAGTTATAATTTGCGTATTTGGAATTTGGGGAATAAAAAGGGGGATAATAATGATTATGGAAAGAATTAAAAGAAGGAAGGAAGAGAAAATAATGAAAAGAATGGCAGAAGAATACAAAGCGAAAACTAGGGGAATTAAAAGGAAAAGAGAACTGACAGAATTTTAATGGAATAAAATTTGTGGGCATAATTTGGTGTGATGACAAGTAGTCATCAGAGGAGGGATTGATGAAGCAGAAAATGAAGGTTTTACATTTATTAACGCATAAACGTAGTGTGAAATAATCATGTGTGACTTTAACCGAGCTAATAAAGATTGTACGGGGACAAAATGTGCCCTCAGAGTAGTTTGCCAACATTTATAAGCGTGCTTTATATAACGTGATGTATTAGAATTGCACTAATCCGACATAATCATGAACGTGTGCTACGATTTGCTTGTTTGAAATGTTTTAGCTTAGCATAACTTTAGCGGAGGCTTTGGCCTAGTTGCCTGGTCTCACGGTTTAGATGCTCGTATTTTTCCAATGTGCTAATAAACGTGTATTTTTGCTTGAAGCTGTACTTTTCCACTGAGATCGTTCACATGCTTATCTTAAGGTTTCGTGCCAGCCTGGCATATTTCTCTCTTTACTCCAAGGTCAATCTGCAGATGCGGACAATGGAAGCTCTGAAAGTGAGTTAATTGGTATAAAATGTTGCAACTTGCGTACCCATCTCCAAGGATAATGTATGCTTAAGTAAAAGCTTGAGAACTGTCGTTTTTGATTGGACAATTTGAAGCTAACCTATGAACCCTCCAATGGAAGACCCTACTGGATTTGAACTGTTGTCTATAAAAACCAGGTGCACGAGAAGAAAGTAGCTATTACCAGCTCGATACCCGCCATTTTGTAGACTTTGCAGCTATTATGGCCCACCTTGCTGCGACGCCATTTTGAAAGAGACTGATGCTTTCTCTAATCGAGAGAAAGAGATTCTAAAGGATTCTTGCCCTAGAGACTTTAACTTTGATTTAATCCCTTGCATGAAGTAGTAGTTTTACCTTGCCGCCGTGAGGCAATTGCCCCGTCCACCCCTGCCCCTTTGCCCCGTCCCATGCTGATCGAGACGGTACCCATGCTGATCGAGAAACGGTACCTGTGAGACGAAGACTTCCTTGTATGCTGATCGTAATTGGTAAATATGAAAGGAAATTGTAAAATTGCATTGTGTTTCTTTTAGGTAACCAACTGCTGATTTTGATAAGATCCCTAGTTAGGAGTTTTCTAAATTTATGTTGCTAAATTGTTTTCGCATGAAGCCCCACATGCCGATGCTAATTTGAGGTTAGACGAGGATTCCTTTTGTTGCACGATGCAATTTGAGACCTTGTTATGCTGACTAAATGTATGCAATTAGTTCATTACAGATTATCATATTAGTGATTTGTACTGCTATTATCGAATGCCTGGTTATTCAAATGCTACATAGATTGCACTTGTTTCGCCGCTATGGACAGCTATTAATGTTCATTTATGTTTATCATTTGGTGTTGAGACACATCTATATTGTGCTAGCTTTGTTAATATAGGGAAATAAATTCACTAACTTTGAATAAACTGGTGTGGTTATTCCTGACTGAAAGGTCAGGGTTCGCCGAAAATGTATTCTGGATTAATTGTTAAGTGTTATGTTGATCAGGGTGTTGCTTATGTTCGTTATTGATTATTGATTTAATGAAATTGATGATTAAGGGTACGGAGTGTTCCACTTAGTCAAAAGATTCATCGGCCTAAAGAGCGTCCGAATACAGGTAAATTATTAGTACGGACCGCTCTATCAGCACCCAGGGGCCGCGAGCGGCGGCCATGTTTGTCACTCCGCTCTCCCGCCAGGATTCTTCTCCCACCTCGCCCTACATGACACATACTCGCTCTCCTCTAGGCCTATCAAAGGGCCCTTTTTGTACGCTACTTTCCCACACAATATCTCTGTTTGCACTAGGACATGGAGTTATATTCTTTTCATCTCGCCCTAGTCCAGTCATGCGGTTCGTGACGATATTCGTAAGTGAACTACACTAAAGAAACCGTCAAACATCACAGCACCTTCTGACGAGGGAGTGCCCTTTCTAACGGCTGATGTATTCTTCAGACGTGAAACTACTAAGCTGTTACATGTCCCACCCACAACATAAACACAAAAACTGCCCCTAATTCACAAGAGGGGCAGGAGGAAGCAGTAGTGGTGGAGGTGGGGGGTAAATTACACTGGAGAGGCGCAAAACACATACGCCAAAAATACACATAACGCACTAATATAACTACACATATGCACTTAAATATTTTAAAAAACACTTGGCTTACTCGATGTTCTGCAGCATGTCCTCGGAGCCCGAAGCTCACAGTTAACTCTCAACCAATCAAGACACTGGTTCATGCTGCAACACAACATGAAAAAAGTGTCTTGATTGGCTCCAAAAGGCACTGTAGGCCTGGCTCTACCTTTCAACTCAGCAGTCCAAGACAGCCAGGTTGGAGAGGGTTGAATTGCGCAGGTCAGTTTGGCCCTTGCAAGGTAGCTGGCCAAACCATCATGCGCACTTCAAACTAAAGTGGCCACTCCTCAATGCTGCCAATCATTGGCAGCAGTGACACACTGGTCCCACCTAGCCCTTGCACTCCGTTTGCTGACAGAAAGCATCACAAATAAAATAGTAATAAAAACCAAACATAAAATGGTAATACATTTTTTTTTTTATATGAAGTTTTCTGCACAGCAGTGTGTGTATGTTGGAGTGGTGGGAAGTGTGGGGAGTGTGATGCTCCGCCATTCTCACAGAGTAACTGTCGCTGGGTGACAGTCCGAATATGAAGGGATACCTCAACACAAACTGTGCATTATAAGCATACTATAAAATGTTCATTTTTCAATAAAGAATGAATCATGACCTCCGCCGCTTGGTGACACCGCTTAAGTGCCAATGCATGGTTCTTTTATTTATTAGAGGTTTCGTTTGGTGAATAGTAGTCTACGGCTCATAAACAGAGAGGGTACTCTGCACTGCTAATCTCTCTTACTGCAGAAAAGCTACACAATGCCTAAATGGCTGCTGACCACGTGTCACAACACAATTGCGTTCAAGGGAGGTCTTCTGCAGCTCAAGTTCTTGGCTTGAAATGTCCATGCCATGCTACAGCTCACCGCTACCAAAGATCTGATAGATCCCATGCTACTTCACAAGTGTAGCTTGGCACCAGGTAATTTAGAAAGCATAAATAAATACTCCGGAGGGAAATTATTTTATTTCCATTTTTCAAACTGAATACAGTGATAGTGTAATGGGGCACATATCTGATAGCTAAATATGTACATAATAAATTGTCCGCCTAAAAGAAAACATTTGCACTAGCTTTTCATGTCTATTTAGGGTCTGTATACAGAATTCCTTGTAGAAAGCTTGTTAAGACTGTACACTGTAAATTTTAAACTAAAACAAATGATAGGTTTTCTTGGTTTGCCCATGCTGTGGTCACGTTAAGCACTTAAGGTGCTGAAAAAGATCCGTGATTGAACAATAGGAATTTACTTGGTCCATCCTTAATGATCCGTTACCTCCACATGCCTCGGCAAAGCAAGATATTTTTTGTTTCATTTCTGGTGCACAGAGGCATCACAACAGAAATACCAAAGTCTCGGATAGTCATTTTGAGTTTGGAGAAAAAAGAGGCTAAAACATGTCCGTGTCCTGCTGCCCTATTTAGAGTTTATAACCACGTATAGCCTCTAAATAGGGTGGACGAGGCATTAGCTAATTCTTTTGCAGTTCATATACATCAAACAACTCCTGAATGATCCCCCTCTCTAGCCAAAAAGTGGTACTGGAGAGACTCGAGTTTGACTTAGCATGTGCTGAGAAATGGTGCTTGCTCATCAGGCAGCCTCCAGAGGTTGATCATGCTACAGGTCTTATCCTAAGATGCCAAGAACAACAAATTACACCAGTACCCAACCAGCAGGTGGTAGGAAACCTGCTTGTTTTCCCATCAGCATTATCCTAAAACAATGTTCAAGACATAAGTGTACGCTCAATATGGTTGCCTGAAAAACCCTGCCGATTTGGTGACTTTCAGATTCAGCATACTACAGTAATGAAGAACAATTACTGTGTTTGGTGGCCTAGCTCCACACCTTTGGATAGCCTGACAACGGGTTGCATGGTCACTTGAGAGCCACTTCAAATAGGAGATGTAGTACTACTGACTGAAGTACGATTTGGGGACACAACAACAAACAATACTCTAAACTGAACGAGTCCAGATTTACTTGGCAGAGTATGACAGTTCAGTCTGGTTATTCCAAAAGCACACACATGCACTGTACGTGAATGCCAATTCTTTAGTCCATCAGTACTTCAATTTGCTGTTCATCTTCTTAAGAAAATAAGAGCATGATAAAATGGCACTGTCAATGGAACTGAATGTGAATTAAAAGCTACATGAAAAACTGCACATTAATCCCCCTGAATGCAGATCTCCGACCACGTATCTGAGCCAGGAAGAGCTTTGTAATCAAGAATATTGGTCCAGAGGGGCCGCCCCGGCATCCACCAGCTGTGCTCCGTGACCCCCTGCTCTTCATAAAGAGAATGTAGATGAAGAGAGCGATCCCCTATTGTGCCCTGGCCAGCATTGATCTAGTTACTGTGATCGGACAGACGGGTGATTATATTAGAGCCACCGTGGTCACAATGGAAGGAGGCCACAGAAGTAATTGCACTGGATTAAGGACATCTTGGCTACACCATCTCTGAATCGGTTTAGCAAATTAATGACATAAAAATATTCACCTTCAATAAGTGAAAACATCGCAAGGAGCATCATTTTACTTAAAAATGGGATACGAGATGAGAACACACTCCTTGAGTGCACGCGCGATCAGATATATTTTGTAAAAATCCGCTTTGCTGCATCATTGAATAACTATGTAAAGAAAGCATATGCTTGTTACTTGGGGTGTTTATTCCCAATAGTAGGACTGAATGAAATCATAAAACGTATGGGTGGATGAATCATGAACCTGTATAGTGCACCCCTGTGGTTCCCCGCTGTATTCTGGTTTCTTTATTCAGATTTCTCAAGCGAACAAAACGGGTTAGTTTTCCTTTCCTGCACTTAAGACAACAACCCTTTCGGTGTTGCATAAAGTCCTGCTGCGCTCAGGTACAGGCGTACAATGCTTCCCTATTTACAAATATGCCCAGTTGCGAGCTTGGAAAAGCCATCAGTTGCAGTTTTCCAGACGTACTAACGGGGATGTCATGTGACAAGGTCACGTACACTTAAGGCAGGCCTGCTGGGTAACAGCACATTTACTTTCCTGCATGGGCAAAACCCTTACCTCCCTTCCCAAGCCTGTGGGGGTGTTCTACGTCCTTCCCTATCACGGGAAAGGTGATTTTCTCGAGCTCTTTGTAGAAGTAAGTTTCCAACCATTTCAAAGGAATTCACAAAATCACAGCAAACTCTGCATCCTCTCACTTCTCACCTCGTGAGTGACTTACTCCTGCGCAATGGCCCACAGCTGGAGGCTAAATTAAACGGGAGTAAATTAATTCACAGCTGCTAGGGCATCGTTTGCAGGTGTCTCGCAGACGTGAGTCCTGCTACTTGCGCTTGTAAACCTCATTCACGGCGCAAATGAGTGAGCGAATTGGCCCCACGTTATGAATGAAGTGACGGTGTCCCCAGATCCTGAAACTGCATCCCACGTGAGGGTTCCGTCTAGTCGTAGAGCAATGACAAGAGCGCAGAGGAATCTAATCCAATCCCATGCGGCAGTGTGATTACTGCACCGAGAACCGCTGCCAGAAAACCGGTGCTTCACTCAATAGGGCATGGGAGGAGGGAGGGCCGAAGCACCGGAGGGATAACAGCGGCGCTCAGCTTTGTTTACAGGTACAGGGGTTTGCACTGCTGTAGAATGACTACAGATTGATCAGCGCTTCATTGTTTTTATAAATCTACGAACAACGGTGGGAGACAAAATGACTGCTCCAACGGAAAACACGCTCGAGGAAGACTGCACACTTGTGAAGAAAGTCATGGTCACGTCAGGGAAGAGGTTAAGAAGAGGGGCACTGATGTCAAGAGGGAGATCCGGGGGCGAGTCTGCTCCCCGATATAAACAGATGGGCTTGGATGAGGCCCTCAGTATTTGCCAGAGGTGCATATTAATTTAAGGATTCCGCCCAATCACATTACTACTTCAGTGAGAGAATTGGCGGGTCCTGTGCTCCCTGTGCCATAGCGCCCACGCGGCACCCTACTGACGAAGATCAAATGGACTGAAACTGGTCTAGGGTGCTAGATTTCCCATTCGGAGCGGACTGGGACTGGCACTTCTGGCTCAACGTGTCTCATAGTGTAGGATCAACTCTGACTTGCAAGGAGCTGGCACTTGTGTGAGTGGAGCATGGTGGGCAATAAAGCAATGGACTGGAATGCAACCATAGTGATCAACAGTGGCGGAAGTTAATTAATGCATTACACCCATCTTTTTTTGTTTCTTTATCTGAAAACAAGCATTGACAAACCCAATGGGTCTTGCTTTCATGCCTCAAAACATGCAAAATGACATTCACAAATGCTATTTACACACATTTAATGTACAAACTGCTGTTCGTTACATTAATGCCAGCCCAACTGGCCTGGCCAATGTTGAGGAAAACTTCACAAAGGACTGCCTTCTATACGGACTAGATATATACAAGATATAAACATGAATATGACAAACAGAATGCAGATCGAGTAAAACGTTTCAGATGTAAAATAGACCGTCATAAGAAAGAACTTCCGAGAAGGTGGAATGACATACCATTTAGCTAATGGCTTAAGGCGAAAGAATATTATGTCTCCGGGTTAAGCCAATGACCACTAAGCATGGTTAACAATAGGTTGTAGAAAGTACAACTGTCGAGCCATACCTACAAAGCTCTTGTATGCTGAAGCTGTGTCTAGTTCTCAGGACACCCTAGGGGTCAGGTTAAATGGGTATTGGATGTGCCAGCACAAAGCAAGTGAAACAAACATGCTGTCAGAAACAAGCCTTTATGGAGTTCAAAAATGATGTACATTTAAATAATTACATACATTCCCACCTATGCGATTGCCATTTGAAGCACTACAACAAAATCATAAAATGGGTGACCAGGCTGTCCAATCTCATAATTGTACACAGCCTGGCCCTTCATAAAAATTGTACACCTAACAAAATATTCACTAGATTATTCGTGGTACGTTAGGGTATTGCGAGAACCATCATTCAACTTACATTGAGATAACTGTCACCTCAGGGCACTGTGCTTACACTATCACATCAGAAAACGAGTGTCAGAGGTGGTATTTGAGCATGGACTACAAAATAAAGCAACATTTTAAGTGAAAAATTGGGAGGACTGTAGGGGTTGTGGGGTGGGGGGTCCAGCAACATTCCCCGAACTTCAGCCTCCATCCACATCACACAGATTTCAACACAACGATATGCTGGATAGTAGGAGGCATGGGGGTAATACCACACTGAAGTTAAACTGGAACCAAACCATGTAAGTATTTAAAAGGGAAGTTACAGACAATATCCAGGCATCAAATTACTCACAAATCAAAATCTCAGAATCTTCTGGTCATTCCATTTTTTCCAAGTATCATCTGTCAATGTTTTCCCTCTTTAAGAGCTGAAATTTAACACTTGCCATGCATCGTCTTTCCAACTTCATGCTACTCTGAGATAATCCAAGTGGAAGAAAGGCAGATGGTTTGTTCTTTTGTGTGGAGCAGTCATGCCAGAAAAAAAATCTCTAATTATATATATACATACATATATATATACACATACATACATATATATATATATACATACATACATATACACACACACACCCACACATATATATATATATATATATACACATACATACACACCACTAGGTAGTTATAGTTAGGCTGAAGCAGAATCCTAGAAAAAAAGAATAAAAATTACAAAAAGGGGACAGGGTAGGAACACCCTGACCCCTCAGCTCTGGTGTGGGGGGTCCTAAAATGACACCCCAGGGCTAAAAAGCATTTAAAAAAAAAAAAAATATATATAACCGCAAATTTGAGACAGGGTCTCAAATCTGCAGGAAAAATAGAAAATAAAATAAATAAGGTAGGCAGGTATGCGTGCAGGGAAGAGAAATGAAAGGTTTGCTCCAGCAACCACCGAGCTACTGCTAAAAGCAGCTCTTTGGTTGCTGAGGAAAATGGGAACGCAGGTGAGGCCTCAAGGCTTCCCCGCAGTCCCAAATAGGCCGTAAAGGGCTTGTTTAAAAAAAATAATATATATATATATATATATATATATATATATATATATATATAGAAAATGTCACTTACCCAGCGTACATCTGTTCGTGGCATTAGTCGCTGCAGATTCACATGCTGTGCACAGTCCGCCGTCTGGTGTTGGGCTCGGAGTGTTTCAAGTTGTTTTTCTTCGAAGAAGTGTTTTCGAGTCACGAGACCGAGGGACTCCTCCCACTTCAGTTCCATTGCGCATGGGCATCGACTCCATCTTAGATTGTTTTCCCCGCAGAGGGTGAGGTAGGAGTTGTGTATGCTAGTAATAGTGCCCATGCAATGGAATGAATACGTATGTACAAAATGAAGGTTAAAGTAATATATTTACAAATGTTGAAGATCTACTTCTAAACGGCTACAGGCTCCCGGGGAGGCGGGTGGGCGCATGTGAATCTGCAGCGACTAATGCCACGAACAGATGTACACTGGGTAAGTGACATTTTCCGTTCGGTGGCATGTGTAGCTGCAGATACACATGCTGTGCATAGACTAGTAAGCAGTTATCTCCCCAAAAGCGGTGGTTCAGCCTGTAGGAGTTGAAGTAGTTTGAAATAAAGTTCTTAGTACAGCTTGACCTACTGTGGCTTGTTGTGCAGATAACACATCTACACAGTAGTGCTTAGTAAATGTATGAGGCGTAGACCATGTTGCTGCCTTACATATTTCGTTCATTGGAATATTTCCTAGAAAGGCCATAGTAGCACCTTTCTTTCTGGTTGAGTGTGCCTTTGGTGTAATAGGCAGCTCTCGCTTTGCTTTAAGATAGCAGGTTTGAATGCACCTAACTATCCATCTAGCAATGCCTTGTTTTGAAATAGGATTTCCTGTATGAGGTTTTTGAAAGGCAATAAATAGTTGTTTTGTCTTTCTAATTAGTTTTGTTCTGTCAATGTAGTACATTAGTGCTCTTTTGATGTCTAATGTATGTAGTGCTCTTTCAGCTACGGAGTATGGCTGTGGGAAGAACACTGGTAATTCTACTGTTTGATTTAAGTGGAACGGTGAGACAACCTTTGGTAAGAATTTTGGATTTGTTCTTAGAACTATCTTATTTTTATGTATTTGAATAAATGGTTCTTGTATGGTAAATGCCTGAATCTCACTCACTCTTCTTAGAGATGTGATGGCAATGAGAAATGCAACTTTCCACGTTAAGTATTGCATTTCACAAGAATGCATGGGCTCGAAAGGTGGACCCATGAGTCTTGTTAAGACAATGTTGAGGTTCCATGAAGGAACAGGTGGTGTCCTTGGTGGTATAATTCTCTTTAGGCCTTCCATAAACGCTTTAATGACTGGTATTCTGAATAGTGAAGTTGAGTGAGTAATCTGCAGGTAAGCAGATATTGCGGTGAGATGTATCTTTATGGAAGAAAAAGCTAGATTTGATTTTTGCAAATGTAGTAAATATCCTACTACATCTTTTGGAGATGCGTGTAATGGTTGAATTTGATTGTTATGGCAGTAACAAACAAATCTTTTCCATTTATTTGCATAGCAGTGTCTAGTGGAAGGTCTTCTAGCTTGTTTTATGACCTCCATACATTCCTGTGTGAGGTCTAAGTGTCCGAATTCTAGGATTTCAGGAGCCAAATTGCTAGATTCAGCGATGCTGGGTTTGGATGCCTGATCTGTTGTTTGTGTTGTGTTAACAGATCTGGTCTGTTGGGTAGCTTGACATGAGGTACTACTGACAGGTCTAGTAGTGTTGTGTACCAAGGTTGTCTTGCCCATGTTGGTGCTATTAGTATGAGTTTGAGTTTGTTTTGACTCAATTTGTTTACTAGATATGGAAGGAGAGGGAGAGGGGGAAAAGCGTATGCAAATATCCCTGACCAATTCATCCATAGAGCATTGCCTTGGGATTGCTGGTGTGGGTACCTGGATGTGAAGTTTTGGCATTTTGAGTTTTCTTTTGTTGCAAATAGGTCGATTTGGGGTGTTCCCCAAATTTGAAAGTAAGTGTTCAGTATTTGGGGGTGAATTTCCCATTCGTGGATTTGTTGGTGATCCCGAGAGAGATTGTCTGCTAGCTGGTTTTGGATCCCTGGAATAAATTGTGCTATTAGGCGAATGTGGTTGTGAATCGCCCAATGCCATATTTTTTGTGTTAGGAGACACAACTGTGTTGAGTGTGTCCCCCCCTGTTTGTTTAAATAATACATTGTGGTCATGTTGTCTGTTTTGACAAGAATGTATTTGTGGGTTATCATGGGCTGAAATGCTTTTAGCACTAGAAATACTGCTAACAGTTCTAGGTGATTTATGTGAAACTGCCTTTGATGTATGTCCCATTGTCCTTGGATGCTGTGTTGATTGAGGTGTGCTCCCCACCCTGTCATGGAAGCATCTGTTGTTATGACGTATTGTGGCACTGGGTCTTGGAAAGGCCGCCCTTTGTTTAAATTTGTACTGTTCCACCATAGAAGCGAGATGTATGTTTGGCGGTCTATCAACACCAGATCTAGAAGTTGACCCTGTGCATGTGACCATTGTGATGCTAGGCACTGTTGTAAGGGCCGCATGTGTAACCTTGCGTTTGGGACAATGGCTATGCATGAAAACATCATGCCTAGGAGTTTTAATACCATTTTTGCTTGTATCTTTTGTGTTGGATACATGGCCTGTATTACCTTGTGAAATGTTTGAACCCTTTGTGGACTTGGAGTGGCTATCCCTTCTGTTGTGTTGATTGTCGCTCCTAAGTATTGCTGTGTTTGGCACGGCAAAAGGTGTGACTTTGCATAGTTGATGGAGAAACCCAGCTTGTGAAGGGTCTGTATGACATACTTTGTGTGATATGAACACTTTATTAGCGTGTTGGTTTTGATTAACCAGTCGTCTAAGTAAGGGAACACGTGTATTTGCTGCCTTCTGATATGTGCAGCTACTACTGCTAGGCATTTTGTAAAGACTCTTGGCGCAGTTGTTATTCCGAATGGCAACACTTTGAATTGGTAATGTATTCCTTTGAATACGAACCTTCGGTATTTCCTGTGTGAAGGATGTATCGGTATATGGAAATACGCATCTTTTAGGTCTAATGTTGTCATGTAGTCTTGGTGTTTGAGCAGTGGGATTACGTCTTGTAATGTGACCATGTGAAAGTGGTCTGATTGGATGTAGGTATTTAGTGTTCGGAGATCTAGTATTGGTCTCAGAGTTTTGTCCTTTTTTAGTATTAGAAAGTACAGTGAGTAAACTCCTGTGTTTTTCTGTAGACTTGGTACTAATTCTATTGCGTCCTTTTGCAGTAATGCTTGAACTTCTAGTCCTAGAAGATCTATATGCTGGTTTGACATATTGTGTGTTTTCGGTGGGACGTTTGGAGGGAATTGGAGAAATTCTATGCAATAACCATGTTGGATAATTGCTAAGACCCAAGTGTCTGTTGTTATTTCCTCCCAAGATTTGTAGAACTGGCTTAGTCTTCCCCCCACTGGTGTTGTGTGAAGGGGTTGTGTGACTTGTGAGTCACTGTTTATTTTGAGGGGTTTTGGGACCTTGACATTTTCCCCGATTTCTTGGGAATTGGCCTCCTCTGTATTGTCCCCGAAAACCTCCCCTTTGATATTGTCCCTGGTAGGTAGGTGGTCTTGTTTGTGAGGTGTTGGTTTCTGTGGGTTGACCTCGAAACCCTCCCCTAAAAGGTGTCTTCCGAAATGTGCCTCTGCTCCGCGGGGAGTACAGTGCGCCCATGGCTTTGGCTGTATCGGTGTCCTTTTTTAGTTTTTCAATGGCAGTGTCCACCTCCGGCCCAAACAATTGCTGTTCATTAAACGGCATATTGAGCACAGCCTGTTGTATTTCTGGTTTGAACCCAGATGTGCGCAGCCATGCGTGCCTCCTTATTGTGACTGCAGTGTTTGTCCTTGCAGCTGTATCCGCTGCATCCATGGAAGACCGTATCTGATTGTTCGAGATACTTTGTCCCTCTTCCACCACCTGTTGCGCTCTTTTTTGGAACTCTTTGGGTAGGTGTTCGATGAAATGTTGCATTTCATCCCAATGAGCCCTGTCGTATCTCGCCAAGAGTGCTTGCGAGTTGGCGATACGCCACTGATTTGCTGCTTGTGCTGCAACCCTTTTTCCCGCTGCATCAAATTTGCGGCTCTCCTTGTCCGGAGGTGGTGCGTCGCCTGATGTATGCGAGTTGGCTCTCTTACGAGCTGCCCCCACAACTACTGAGTCCGGTGTCAGTTGTGTTGTAATAAATATAGGGTCTGTGGGTGGTGCCTTATATTTTTTCTCCACCCTTGGAGTTATGGCTCTGCCTTTAACTGGCTCCTGAAATATTTGTTTCGAGTGCCTTAGCATTCCTGGGAGCATGGGAAGGCTTTGATAATGGCTATGGGTGGAGGACAGGGTGTTAAAGAGGAAGTCATCCTCAATAGGTTCTGAATGTAGTGATACATTGTGGAATTCGGCTGCCCTAGCGACCACCTGTGCATATGATGTACTGTCCTCAGGTGGTGACGGTTTAGTTGGGTACGACTCTGGGCTATTGTCCGATACTGGAGCGTCGTAGAGGTCCCATGCATCTGGATCATCCTGGCTCATTGTGGTATGAGCTGGTGAGTGTGTTAATGGTGGAGTTTGCGCCGGTGATGCATGAGTTGATGGTGGTGGAGAAGGTGGTGGAGTTACTTTCTTTACCACCTTTGCTTGTGGTTGCTTGTCTCCTTGTTGGAAGGCAAGTTTCCTTTTCATCTTGATTGGGGGAAGAGTGCTGATCTTCCCTGTATCTTTTTGAATAAAGAGCCGCCTTTGCGTGTGATCTGGCTCTATTGTTTGTAATTCCTCTTCAAATCTGTGTTTTTTCATTTGAGAGGACAGTCCTTGTTCCTCTGAGTAGGAACTAATTCTCGGTTCGGATGCCGGATGTTTCGGCACCGAAACCTTTTCTACTGATTTTTTCGGCTCCGACAAAATCTTTTTTCTGTTCTGCGTCGTGCCCTCTCGGTGCCGACCAACCTCTGTGCTGCTGTCTCGGTGCCGAATCTTTTCTGCGCCACTCTCTCGGGCCCGAGATTGCTGCGTGCCTGTATCTCGACCGGAGTCGGATGACTTGACACCAGCTCGCCCTTTTTCGGTGCCGATGGACGGTCACCTACTTTTCGGGTTAAGCCATGGCCTGTTGGCGGTGGCGTCCCCTGGGCTTTGTCAGTCTTTTCGTGAGCTTTTTGTTTCGACGTCTTACTCACGGTTGACGTTTCTTCGGCGTCGAGTTCTTCGGAATCCGACTCGTGGATGGAGAAAGTTTCTTCTTCTTCCTCCTCCTCCTCCTCCTCCTCCTCCTCCTCGAACCGTTGTTGTCCTGTCGGCGTGGACGCCATCTGCAATCTCCTGGCTCTTCGGTCTGAGCGTTTTCCTCGACCGAAACGCGCGACAGGCTTCGCACGTATCCTCCTTGTGCTCGGGGGACAGGCACAAGTTACAGACCAAATGTTGATCCGTATAAGGATATTTATTATGGCATTTAGGACAGAATCGGAACGGGGTCCGTTCCATCAGTCTTGAAGTCGCACGCGGTCAGGCCGACCAGGCCCCGACGGGGGATCGAAATTACCCCGAAGGGCTACCGGAGCTCTTCAAGATTCGGTGTCGATTTGTTCTAACTAACCCGATACCGAACGAAACAATACCGACAAATTTTTCCGAGATTCTGACTAACTTTCCGACCCGAAACACGGAGCGAAAAGGAACACGTCCGAACCCGATGGCGGAAAAAAAACAATCTAAGATGGAGTCGACGCCCATGCGCAATGGAACCGAAGTGGGAGGAGTCCCTCGGTCTCGTGACTCGAAAACACTTCTTCGAAGAAAAACAACTTGTAACACTCCGAGCCCAACACCAGACGGCGGACTGTGCACAGCATGTGTATCTGCAGCTACACGCCACCGAACATATATTTAAATAAAAAAAAAATAAAAAAAAAATCACAGACCATCACATTGAGCGCTCAAGGTTAGCCGGATTTTTTTTTTTTTTTTTAAACAAGGTTTACGGCTCATACTGAAAGATATTCTTCCTCATTCTAAATGACAAATATATTTTTCTTTTTGTAATTTGTCCAGAAATCTCATTCTAAGTATGTCTTATATTAAAGCCTAAAAAAAACTATTCCTGTCACTCTCTCTTTCAATCTTTCTCCCACAAACACACCCACTCATGCACGCACCTACTCACAAACCCGCTCAGAACCTTGTGACCCCACTCACAGCCCCAGTCAGGCCCTCACGCACCCACAGACCCACTCAGACTGTCACACTTCCACTCACAGACCCACCGACACCCTCATGCACCCATTCACAGACCTGTGCATAAACTAAAGCACTGATGTACGCACTCTCACACCCAGACAGACAATCTGACAGCCACTCTCACCCCCAGTTACACCCTCTCACACCCAGAAAGACCATGCCCAACTCCTGCAGCGCACGGGCAAAGGGCCGGGTGGTTGGGGGTGGAGAGGGCGGCCGCAGGGTCTGGCTACAGGCCATGTCTTGCGGGCAACCTCCCCTGGGCACGGTTGAAGGCTGTGCACGTTTGGGTGCTTCTAGGGGGTTGGCCTCAGGGTCAGGCCGGACACCAGGTGCCGTGGCCAACTGCCGCTGCGCACGGCCTTTGGCTGTGTGCGGCAATGGTTGGATTAACATATAGTAGCACACATCCTCATCAAGCACTGCTAATTACCACACCAATTACAGCATTCATGACATCTTTGATAACGTCATTGATAATATCAGTGTAATATTTGCAGTAAAATCTTTGATAAAAAACTGCATGGTGAGGGTGAGAGTCATAGTTACTCTATAAACTTTTTAAAAAGTGACTGCACCAAATAAGGGATCAGTTTACAAATAATATTATATATTTTCTCATTCTCTCTCTCACACACACACACACACACACACACACACACAAACACCATTAGCAGTACTCCTTCCTCCACAAGGAGCTCAGGCACATTAGGATGTAGAGTTTCTCTTTATTTTGTCATATACACCAAATATGAACAAGACACCAATGCGTTTCAGCTTATGCCTTCTTTGGGGCACATGGCAGGTATCCATGTTAAATCCAAACAGTAATGCTATAACATTTGGTAAGCTGATAAGTGTGAGGTAGGCTTGGCATACTCTTTTTCCTTCATTGCGGATTGTATATGATTTGTAAAATATTAAAAAAATATTTTTAGAAGTTAAATGCATCTGATTCAGAAAAATTTTAAGCAGATCGAAGGAGTATTTTTTCCTATTTCCATGGCTGACTGTTTTTAATGGTGATGGAGCACGTGTTTTTTGGCCATGAAGAAGACCGTGAGGTGGAAACAAGTTGCTGCCAAATAAAGAATCTGTTATTACACATGCATGTGCGCGAGTGCTTTGCTGTTGCCAGAGATACAACGCAACACAAATTCCTGTGATATATAGTAGGTTTCTGCACATACTGCTCAGCACCAACCTGATATGGTGGATTTTGTTTCTGGAACAGTCATGATGATGAACTAAAACAGTTTGCTATGGCCCTTAATCATAACTTGAATCTATGGTTTACCATGACCCACAGCAACATTTCTGTTGATTTCCTAGATCTTAAACTATTTGTTAAAAATGGAACCCTAATGGCAAAAATATTTAGAAGGAGACGGCGGGGAACTCAATTTTACATGCGTGGAGCTGCAATTCAGTGAGTTTAAAACTAAGTATCACATTTTTCTAATGTCTTCATGCTAAAAGGAATTGCAAAACAGAGGATCATCAGACTAAGAAGGAGATGATGAAAAGGTCGGGGTGAGAGAGTACTCTGTTTTATCACTAGATACACTCAGGAATCTAACCAATTTAAACAGATTCTAAATAAAAGACGTGATATTCTCTCACAGGATTCTGTCCTAAAGAAGGAAGGTAGAAACACACTGGCTGTCACGTTTCAAAAGAATACATTTTTGAAAGACCCAATGGTTCATAGCTACCAATCACCTAAACAAAGTAATTGGTTGAGGCAGGGGCAATGTTTTAAATGGTGCAACCAGTGTAAAACCTACAAATATAGAGACAGTGTACAATAAATCACATTAGTTCAGACACACAGGAAATGGCGCTTAACCAAATTGATAACATGTAAGAGAAGTCTGTTGTCTATGGCATTACGTGTCCATGTGGGAAGTGGTACATTGGCGCAACCATTTGTCCAGTTAAGAAACGGGTCCTGGATCACTGGCAAGCCATAACTAACAATGATCAGAGCTACAGCACTGTTAAGCACTTAAATGCGAGGTAAGAAGGAGACTGGATGAAGGCCAAGTGTTTTTTTTTCTTTTTAGCATTGATACTGTACCCAAGAACCCTAGGAGAGGTGAAAGGGTAGGATCCCTACGGAAACTACAATGAGTAGCACCAGCAGGTATTAACATTGATGAAGATCTTCATGTTCATTTACTACAAGGAAAATGAGGGTGGCTTCCTGATGTGCTGACAAAACTGTTTCTTATCAGTGTCTGAAGTATGCTGCAGATGAAATGCTTTTCAAATAAGGAACATGCCTCTGACCTTTAGACTGATTTTTGCTTTCTGATATATTGTTATTCAGGCTGGAAATGGGACATCTGTAAATGGACAGCAAGATGTATCAGGTGCATTCATGAAGTAGAAATTAATAAGAGACATTAAATGGCCACTGTTCAAAATGTATAGAAAAGATGCTAATTCAGCTGTTTATAGAATATGCCACTAGAACCTTAAGTAAGGATTGGAGGTGGAGGTTAAATCTTGATGATAATTGTTGTGAGGGATAAATTGTATACAATGTTGAATCAGACTACTTGCAGCAGACAACTTAAACTTAAGCTGACATAGTTCACGTTAGGAAATGATCAATGTTGAACATACTGTTAAATCTATCCTGCACAATGTTGCATCTGGCTATCTACAGCCAGCTGAAAGTAGTAAAGACTTCCTTACGTGCCAGTAACCTAATGTGCTACAAGAATAATGGCCTTAAGTATTATCGAAGTACAGTGCAACAATGAAATTAACTGTAGCAATATGGGGGAATGAATACATTGTAGCAATAAAATGAATTGTGGCAATATGGGCAAACAAACATAAGAGTTCTGTTGAAAGTATGTTTTCACTGTTACACACAAACAAGAGAGCACAGGGTGGAGTATGTTTTCACTACGGTTCACGTCATGACGCTGATATATCGTTCTCGGTAATGGCTGTAAGGTCATGTGACCAAGACAGAATAAGGTCGAAACTGGTTATTTTTTGTTTGCAAAATAAACAAGTGACCTGAATTCGCTGGCTGGAATCGCTCATTGGAGTTTTTCCTGGCGACTCAGGAGGCTGGAAACTATGACTGCACAACACACAAAGTTCTTTACGAACCCCTTAGTAATTTGTGTAACGCGCACTCAGAAAGGGAACTCTGGCACATTTATTGATAAACATAAGTTCTAGCCCCTGCAAACACACAGTCCCTTTTCAGTGAACAGTTTACCAGAAGTCTTATGGACCTCAAATATACTATAAAATCATGCATAAAATGGAGAATTTGCAAAACTGACTAACAGCTGTAAGCAATTCAGTTTTGTGTTTATGAACACATAAAATATGTTTCCATATAAAGCAGCTAAACGTTCGTGAAAACAGCGGGAACAGAGCAAACTCTTTGCAATAAGGATTAAATGCCAGGCATTACAAGCTGCCAAAGCACAGCCGGAGTGAGCAAAGTAAAACGTTTACATGTGTCTTGTTACTACCAAAATATATTCTTTCATTTCAACAGATATAAGTTAAAGATCAAAGTACATTTACCTTTGGGGGTTAACATCTAATTATGCAAAAGGAAGTTGTTACTCCCACAAGATGAAAAACCTGAGATTCCTGCTGGAGTGACCTGTTCATTACCCTGCATGAGTTAAACTAATCCAGTAGAATAAGCAAACTAATATGTCCTACGCAGGTTAGATTGTACCCCCCCTCCCCCCCAATTCCAGCCAAGGTGTCTACAGTTCATTAACTGGTGTGACTGGAATAAAAAACATTATGCAAAGGGCATACTAAAACATTTACTACTGTATTTTGCACATGTAGTTGAGATAAACTGATACAAGCATTGGCAGTGTAAAAAGGTCTGGGTTTAATATGCTAGTGCATGCATCATTAGACCGATACACTGGAGAGAGAGCTACCAGGAGCAGACAGACAGGGCTTAAAGATGTCCTTAATGCAGTTCAACAATAGAATGAGAGAAATATGCATCCAAACAGTTAGTCTATTGTGAGAGATTAATTCGCCACTGGCCTGAGCCAGGACATTATAGACAAAGTCTCGAGCTAAAGGCTGTAAGAGGCTGATTGAAGTAAGACGAAGGTTGAGAGGGGCAGTCCCAACGCCCATCCGAAGAATATATTATTAACAATAAGTCAATTTCGCAGCTATGCTGTCAAAACTTAGACCAAAGAAAACAGCTTCCTACCAAATAAAATGCTGTGCCGATGTACTAACCAATGGATGCAGGCTAAACTTCCTTTCATCCCATAATTTATCGTCCAAATCAGCATCATTTCTCATTCAAATCAGCATACTAGATAAGTAAACCAGTGCGAGTTTAATATAACCAGGTCTTTAGGAAGGCACACCTGTGTATGATACATATAAACCAACATGGTACACATATGCACCAATGTGTCAAAACATGCACAACAGAAGGCCATGCATGCAAGTCACATTGTTAAGCATATGAACCACTATACAATGACAAATAGTGTGTGCCTAAAGAAATGCATATAAACGCCAGTGTTGATACACACCTCAATATTTCCTTTACAGTACCAATGTACTAAACAGAAACAGGAATGAATATGCAGCAAATTTAACCTGGTTTAGGAGGAACATAAACCAATAGGTTATACTTACGAATCACGTTATACCATACAGTTTCTCACACAAACCTGTGTGCTTGATGTGCGTACAAATAGTTTACCTATGCACTAACCAACGTATTGATACCAAAAAACCAATGATATTTATTTTACAAAAACTAGCGTAATAAGTGCAACTAAATGTAACTTGTGTGAGCCAGTGCAGTATGCACAAAGACACATTCAATATGTTCCATATAGATTTGGGAGGCGGATAACTATGGTTGTCAAAAACCCTTAATTATCAAATATGAGTTACTTGGATTTGAACTTGTTTGGCGCAGTATTCGGCATTCACTAATATTTTTCCATTGCTCGCCTACTGGGACCACTACTTTGTAATCTGGGCAAAAGTAAAAAAGCAGGGTCAGAAGAAAAGAATCATTTTTGGCTGTAAATTATTTATACATTTTTGCTACATATTGAATACAAATAGATTTCCCTTGAACTTTAATTTATTTACCATTTTATTCCTCTGATCCTTTACAGCAGCAAGGTCATTATAAATAGAATGGTTCCGGAACGACTTCCCATCAGCACGGAGTCCAAACTGTGCAGATGCTCTTACGAAGTGCCCTAACGTTCATATGTTTCTGGCTTTCCTGTCATAGTCAGGAATCTGTTGACCGCTCATCTTCTACAGATCAATACATTTATAGAGGTTTTTGGGACTGTTTCCTTTGCATAAAGACTTGAATTTCAGATTGTGCATTTACTTGCTTCAATGAACGTTTTGCACATTTTACCTACAACTGCACTTAACTCCCATTTTACATTTTGTTTTTCCTTTCACAAGCAGATATTCTGCCAGCTAAAGCATGACCTTGCGGTTTCCGAGAGGCTCTTTTGCGGTTCAGTACTTGGATCAGAGCCATTGAAACAATCAGTCCAGTCACGGCTCACCATGGTTACAGGGAGCAGGCAGCACGTGGGGGTGTGGGGTGGTAAATACATTTAAATTGAAAAAAAAAAACATGCACCTTACCTCTGCGCTGGTCCTCCCCTCTCCTCAGGATGCAGGCAGGCACAGGCTCCCAGCCTGCCCTGCGGCCAATCCGGACGCTGCACAGAGCAGCGCCAGGATTGGCTGGGAGCACCCTGGCTGGGCAACAGTGTTGCCAGGATGGAGAGAGCCTACTGCGCATGAATGTTTGGATGGCCGGAGAAAGCTGCTTGTCACCCCATGGCCCCACCCCTTTCACAAGGAAGGGACAATAAACATATTTGCCCCTTCCTTGTGAAAGGTTTGCAGCTTCTGCTGCTGGTGGGGGGGGCGGGGGTGTGGTTGGGGTGGGGGTGGGGGGGGGGGGGGGGGGGGGGAGGTGATGTTCCTCTGCCCAAGTGGACTGAATGTTGAGCACCTGTCGGAAGTGCAGCTTTTGAAAACAAATATTTTCTGATTTGATGCTTAAGACATAAGCAGGTGCTTTGTCATTTTGGGATGCTGGGACTCTTTCAGTAGGTCTACGATTGACAAAATGGCAGCCTGACTAGAAGTTAGCCTGGTGTGTTCCCGACCTTTTATAGTGCAATGGAGGAAAACATTCTTTGAGATGTTTCTCAGGGATTACATTATTGCAGATGAGCGGATTTGGTGCTATGAGAGCAACCTATCAGGAGTCATTTTACATTTTATTTCTTTTTTTCGTTTGTAGATATTTGGATAATTATGTGTTAGACACAGACGCAGTCTTCAGGCGTAAGCTACATACACAGTCTGTTAGTGACTTTGCCTTTATGGGTAAGGGACTTACGCTTAATATAGTGGTCATGTATTTTTGCTTTTGGCCTCAAGTGTTTTTTTTTTTTTTTTTTTGCTTTTGGTCTCATATGTGGGTTTTCAACTTGCATATAAAACTTTATTTTCTTCACATAGATGACTTGGGATATTTGACAATTGATATCTCGACTGATAATTTTACTTGAAGTGAACAAAATAACAGGTCCAGAACCAAGAGATTTAGTTCTGTAAGATTGAGGTGCATTTGGAGTAAATAGAGTTTTCACCACTATTGTGGGTGGTTTTTATACACGTAGTAGGGGTGATAATACACCAAGGCCATATAGTTTCAGAGTACTAACTGGTAACGAGTAAACGCGTGTCTAGTAGTATGCTACCTCTCGTTGAGGGCACAAGAACTTTTAAAATTCACATTACACTATTCACATAAAATTGGCATTCTTTATTTTTTCAATGCTGCACTTGAGATTTACATGGACAGTTCTTTTATTTAAGAAACTTTGCATGTTAGATCTGTATAAGGAAACTTATGCGATATTGTATATTTGTTGCAGCCTTAAAGTTCAAGGAATGAAACAGGTTTAAAATGTGACATCACCGAAGGATACTTTAGGATTATTGATTTTGGGAGACAAGAATAAAATACAAGAGAAACTGGCTCTATGGACTGTGTAAATTAGACCCCTTTCCATATTCATATAGCATGGTGAGCAGCTGCTTAGTTTCAAAAGTTGTTAGGTTCAGTTAGGTTTGTACTTCTAAGCAACACTGCATACCATTTAAATATTTCCTATTGTTTAGTCTTGAACAAGTCTAGGGGTCGAAACCGTGGAAGAAAATGTGACCCAGTAGACCCTGCCTGCGAATGGGGACCTCTGTTGCTCTTTTATAGTCTCCCCTAGAGGCCTACAGACAGGATTACAAATGCAAAAAGAACAAGTGATGGATGGAATGCTGAACAATGTCAAACATTCACCCCCAGCACAGAGCTCTGGGCCTAAAGCCATCATTTGTTTGCTAACCATGCCATTCCAGTTTGGACCCAGCCATATGCAAATTAGTCTTGACCCTGCTCCCAATGGGAACAGTCCAGCACGAAATGCCAGGCCCAGTCCTCCCTGGACAGGAAACATGCATCCTGGGACTCGATTTAGGGTATCACCCTTCATCAGCCAGGCTAGCTTGACTCCAGTGGCATGGGGGGGAAGGGAGGGGGGGGCAAGGGACCCACACCCTGGGCATACCCTTCTCACTTAAAGACAAATGTCTGCTTAGAAAGATTTGTTTCAATCCTTCCACCTGTAAATGCAGAGCTAGCACACCCTCTGCTAGGAATGGACCGGTGAATACCATAGCATCTTATCTTCCTGCTTGCTGGGACAATATTTGAAGGGGGGGGGGGGAAGGGGGAGGTGGAAGGAGGTCTTTTCCATAGGGCATAAAAACGTGAATATAAGAGGGGCCAATGGAAATATGCATCAGGGAAGGACCAAATTATGTGGCAGGCTTTATTAAATTATGCGGCAAGAAGGGCAAGTTATGTGGCATAATGCAGCACATTTTCTGATAGTGTTAACCTGCTAGTGCTCTCATTGCGAAAGCAGTTGCTTGAGTAGAAAATCTACTTGAGCGACAGAAAGAAGCAGCGCCATCTGGTGTGTCATGTGGTGCCTTTTGTGCCGATTTTACAGCACAGAACAAGCTCCCCGAGCTACAAATCAATATGACCCACCAAAATTCCACAGCTCGTGGGCCTCTGTGGAATCAGAGTTTTTAGGTAACTGTGGAATTCCACAGAGTAAAACTCTGCGATTTCCACCTACTCCTACTCATTAGTACCAGTCCGACACCCAAATACAGCAATAAGCAACAGAAAGATGAATAGTCAAACGTTGCGATGGGCCTTCTACAGCGCAGCACTATATGCGGTTGCATTTTTTAGTATCTTGATGAGCTAGAAAGCTTTTTGTTAAAATTTGCAAATTATGCATCATATGATGGAGTATATGACAAATGCAACCTATTCATAATACTGTGGAACATGATGCACCTGGGAAAAAAATAATAATAATAATAATAAAAAAAAAAGTAATAATCCCATTATTCCATTGGCCCTGAATAAAATAATCCTTAGAAGGCTATACAACTGTTGCTAAGTGTAAGGACAGCTACCATTTTTCCTCAACATTTAAGGAGTGGACCACAACAGAAAATGCTATAGATTAAACTGTACGTTGAAGAATTGGCGAAAATAGTCACAACAAGAAAGAGGGAATACAATTAATAATAATAAAACAATATTGTAAGATAAAATACAATAACTCTAATTTCAAAAGTTTGCTACCAGAGGACAATTTTCCACTAGAGAAAGGCACTTGTCCTATAACTATGAACTGTTACAAAGTCAAAAGTAATCGAAAACGTAGGGGAGGGGTGGTAATGAACAACTTAAATATCAATCTTTCAAGATTGTTACATGGAAATTCATTCAACCACAGAAAAGTTTTTTTTTTTTTTTTTTAAATAAAAGAAAGGATTATAGAAACGAGGATTTTTATAATATACAAGGGAAGGTGTGATATGCCCCATAGGACGTGTCTAAAGAGTTGGGATATTTTATGGAATGCACACCACTCTAATGCACTGATAAGATAAAGACAAATAGCAAAGATGTACATGGATTGCACACCAAAACAAATATGAACTATAAACAAAAGAGGGAATTTTATACCAAGTGGAAACAAGCATTGTTAATGATAATTATTTTGACGTTTGTACAGATAAATTATAGTTTCCACAATTTACAAGCAGACAAGCCAGGTTCAACGTGGGAAGCAGCAGTGCATGTTCAGTTAAGACAAAACATTTATAGGACCGCTAGCAGCATCAGTGAAATCCAAACATATACACCCTCTGTCCCCCGAAACGCCACCACTAACCCATGCATAGCGGCAGTGCATGCTGCCTTCAGATAGAAAACCCAATAACACAACAGTGCAAACTTCTGTCAGTGTGTGCCACTGTTCTTGTGAGTGTAGTGTGGTGTGGTACATTGGTAAAATGGGCTGTGTTAGTGTGCAGATGTGATCAAATGTATGTGTTATGGTTTATGCCCAATAATGCACTGCTGGAAGTGTCTTGTGTGATGAGGTTAACTTGTCAAAAGGAAGCCAATAGAATTGTTATAAATTAGTCTGGTCAAAGCAAATTAGGTTTCTTTTTAAGAAAAGTTTGTGCATATGGAATGGCTTGAAGGCAGACTTTCATGCCGAACCACAAAAAAAATATAGGGTTTGGGAACGCATGCGGGGGACGGTCTAATCATTGGGTAAATATTTTGAGCCCATTAGTCAACAGATTTCTTTCGGTCAGGGGCTACAACTCAGACAGGCCACCTCAGGTCAGTCTGGGGTCTGTATTTACATACTGATAAGTCATTAAGAGGAGGGAGTAAAGAGCTCTGTTATACATGTACTAATGAGACACGAATGACATGTAAAAGACACAGGGTTGTGCATGAATCTGGAAACATGGCAGAGGCGACTCTTCTCAGATTTAAATCAAATCGAGGTAAAAGGCATGTAACCAAGGTACAACTGTGCAAAATAAAATCTAAATGTGAGGCTGAACATAACTGGAAGGGAATAACAGAAGAATAAGAATGTAGATATAGAAGAGGAACTTCTAACATCTCCCAAAGTGATACTGTAACAAAAGCATAAACAGCACAGTTTTACCAACAAGGTAGAGTAAGCCCATATACCATAGCGTGTATTTGTAAACCACACGCTCACCCCTTGGGGTACTGAAAGCACTGAATAGATGCTTGTTATCCAACCCAATGGTACTCATTATATCAACGTCAGATGAATGAAACGCTGAAATCGTGGTGACAGGGGTGCATCCTGTTGTGTCCTCTCAGAGAGATCTCAATGAATTAGTCCACTGAGCCATCAGACATAACAATAAGTGACCTGAGATGGGTTGGTTGCTCAATTCTTGCACAGGTGCCCCAGGTTTGCATATTCTGGCAGCAGGGAATGCAGTACAGGCCTGCATATAATTTAATAATCATGCTACACTGTCTTGACCTCAGGGTGCAAGATGTAGTTGCCATAGACTTCACCGGTTCCCGCTGAGTGCTGTCCGTCTGCCAAAATACCCTCCTGAAAACAGACTTTGTATATGCCCACTGGGCTCTGGCTGCAAATGGTTCTCTCTCAAGCATACTCTGTATCTAGGTCTCCTGCCCTAAAAGTCCACGGGCCAACAGCCAAGCTCACACAGCACAAGGCCAGCCACGTCTGCATTAAGCTCCCGCCCTACCCCCATTGCACTGTACACAGCCTCTGGTCAATATCAGAGGTCACAGGGCCTGACCGTCTGTAATGCCACGACTCAGGTGGCCATGGGCAGAGGCTGGGTCCTGAACAAAGTATCTGTTGGGCACAGCCGCTGATCAAAACCGTCGGAAACACATGAATCAAGGATAGTATTTTTCTGCTGTTATCTAATGCAGAAAAGAGCAGTCGTTTGAGAGTGCACCTGAGATGTGATATATGATGTGGCGGCACGTCCAGTAGGATCAAATCACACCAAACTGTCAGTGTATGCAATTACCACAGGTGTTTATCAAATAAATCACAACGGGACTCACTTCGGTAGTAGTTAAACCAAAAATCTGGCATGCATCCAACTCTCCTGGACCCAAGCTGGACTCTACTGTACTGAAGTAGTGCATCATACAATAAGCGCATTGGTCAACACTGAACACTTTGCCATGACCCTAAAGTTTAGTACTGAAATATCAGAGCCAACTTCCCCTTTTAAGCCATTGAAATCTACTCCATGCATGCAACATAAAACTGAAACTACGCAATAGATGAAAAACACCAGCAAATAACACATGAGGTCCCATGTTCAAGGGATGTCACTGCCCACTTAATTGCCCACCTGTGAGGCTACACTGAGCATGCTGCAGAATACAGGCATGCAAGTATTTAATGATTGTTCTCTGTTGTAAACAAGTAGAAACAAGGTAAAATATGGCTGGACGGGGCAACTGTCAAACTATGTAACATGACAAAGGAAAAATCTGGAAACAAAGGCTTTTGAAGATTGTTCTTTCAAGGCCAAAATCGCCAATTATTTTATCAGCACATTGTGACGTGTCAACATTAGAAGTAATTGATAGGGAAAAATTTAGAGGTTAGTTGTGGGTCAATTTCCAAATAATTTTGGGCAATACTGGTGGAGAATGGAGCATCTTCAAGTATATATCATCAATAACATCGAATTAGTCAAAAAGCCATGGTGCTTCAAGCAGGAAGATGTGATCTCCCAACAAGTCTCTGCGAATGGTGCATTTTAAAGCACATAGAGGCAAGTCAAATTGGCAGCTACCACATTCCTCCCAGTAAGAACCCGTTTCTAAGCTCCAGAATCCCAAAATAAGTACACACTGAAAAGCTCACATAAAGCCCTGAGAGAAAGCACTTTGTTTTGTTACTTTATTGCCTCAATCTAGATACTTTGTTTCAACCGTTCCCCGCTAGGCTCATACTTCATGAATCCAGTATGCCACAGTAAAGCGCAATTTACCTGTATGTTGTGAACGCATGTTTTCTGTTACTTTCCAATAGCTTTGGCACATTAATAGAGTACACAATGCCTCATTATAACGTGCAGATTCCACATATGCACCAGTGAACATGAATCTCCGATCCTGAGTGTCAGCAGCAATAAAATCATGCAGGATGGAGTCACCCGCGTACGGTACTATTGGCAAATCCCGATGGATTACATTTAGCTTAATCCAAACACTTATGGCTTCCTCTTTCCAACGTTGTGCAGCAGCCTCAAAAGTGCAGCCATTTTCTTTGAGCCCACATTGGTACGGATCTGCTTACTACAGATAAAACGATTACCAAGGTTTTTGAGTGCAATAAAAACAGTGTCCAAGTCATTGCATCAGAACATCCATGGCTCTCGCCAATTCCTTTGCTGTAGTTCTTAAATATTGGATTTGCGCAAATCATCATGTCAGCATCTAATAAGGCACACTAGAGTAGTTTTGATGATGGTCCCCTGATGTCCTACAAGAAGATTGCACATCAATTTTGAGGCTCATTACAAAAATATCCAGCCCTGTGAAGGTTCTGGCATGAATGGGAGGCCTGGAACTTCTGGATTTTATGGAGTCTAATAAAACATTAAACTCGATCCAAGTGGGGTTTCTCCTGGAAAAGCAACCAAATTATTTGATAACATGTGGAAATACGCTGAAAGCAAATAGAGCAGGGCTGTGCAGTTGTCACAGTTCACCCACATTTAATCCAATTAATTTCCTCATTAGGACACACGGCGTATATTTATCAGCATGTATGTTTTTCAGTATAACATACCTAATACTGGTGGTGCACTCATCCTAATCTAACTGGTGGGCCATCTACTAAAGGCAGGAAGTTGCTGAATTTTAAGATCGTGAACCAGATTGTAATGGAACAGGACATTCTGTTTCTTATCCACATTTTGACACTTGGTCAATGTCATTCCAACTAGCTAAAATGTCCTTGTCCCCTCTTCAATGGTCCATCTACACCACCTGGATGTTTGGCTTTAATCTTTCTTTCGCCAGTTCAATGATTGCATTCTTCCTTTATAACCCCGACTCCCAGAGTAACAGTGGTTAACACTTATGTACACAAGTTTGCATTGCTGCAGTGGAATCTCCAAAGGTACTTCGCAAGTAAGGAAGTGTTAGACTTGTAAATCCATAGAACACTGCTGCCATTTCTGAATTTGAGTTTTTCCTTCATTTAGCCCCGACTACACTATTATATTAACTCCATGTTCAGCAGAGAACTTCCAAGCAATGCATGTTATTCACAATGTTCACTGGTTACAGGAGATTTTTTTTATCTGACAAATGTGTTCTTTGTGCTTCAAGTTGATTTTTTCCAGCATCTCGTGTTACTGTTACACCACCCCATTCCCCCAGTTAGCACTATTCAGTGTTGCTTCTTTTCATTGCAGAAAAACTATGGAATTACCTTTTGTCTCTGCAGAAAAATGCACAAACCTGATTCAACACTTATAAGTTCCTGTCTCATTTTTGGCCAGTGCTTGCTGGCATATTTCCAAATCCTCGAGGTCTGATGGAACAGTCCACAAACTTAATAAGAACAAACAAAACTGAATTTGTCACACGCCATCTACATGTATATTTCATGTCCAATATTTAAGAAAATTATGGTTACCTTGTTTGCAACTAACTTGAATATCAGAATGTCGTCCTACAAAGAGGTCTAGTATAAATCTAGTATAAATGCCAAAGCTTTTATTTCGTTTCATCTGAATAAGTAGTAATCCAGCTCTCTGGCAGCAATCAAGGTTGTAATCAAGGTGCCAAAAAAGGCTCACTTTCCTCACAGCTGCCACTCAGTCATAGCACTTCCAGTCCACTGATGGGTCCTCAGTGTTGGCATCTTAGCATCTATATTGTTTAAATTCCTCATTATGGTTTAAGTGACACACAATATACATGACATAGATCTTGACCACCTATGACAGTACTTCAAAACACTTATCTTGCATACCCAAAATATTGTTGGTTTAAGAACATTCAATATAGTTACATTGTCAGCAAATCAAGAATCATGGTTTTGCTTACAAGAAAAGGTAAGAGCCACATGAGTACAGAACAAATATAATCAATTGATAGAGATTCGCACAACGATCTTTGTAGTGAGAACATAGGTAAAAGACCAATAAGATAGGCACCAAATAGTCGTGGAGCTTATAAGCCTAACAATTTCTCTAGAAGGAGTTCCCACTTTAAGAACTACAAAGCTAAAATGGCAAGTCCTTGCCTGCCAAGGGCTGTGCGTTGGGTTCCAGCAAAAACAAAGCATCTAAGCATAGGAGGCAATGCCTTTTGGATGGCGCGGGGCTATCTCAAGCAACATCCATAAATGTTTGTTTGTAGGACAGCTACCCCAAGTGCACAACACAATTACTTAATAGGTTTTTAAAGTACACTTTATGCTTCTACAGGCGTTAGGAAAGGGTTAAATGAATCGAGTAATCAGCAGGACAGGAGGTTAGTAGACTCAGTGACCACATTGCACCTCAAAGCAGCAGATCTGTTTTTTTATTAGGGCTATGGATAATTTGTCTGATCAAACCATACCAGGGGAAAACTACTAGTTCTAAAAAGGCACTGCTAAGGATTTGTGAATGGAAGATCTTCAAAAGACCCTAATGGTTGAGGCCAAGCTGTATTCTTGCACAGCGTCTGCAACAAATGTGTGGAACAATCACTGCTCTGTCTATTTAAAGCTTCTCCTGCAGCAGTAAGTAATATTTTACATCTATGCCTTTATTTCGATTTTTCTCTGGACTTTTTTTGCTGAGGGTGGGTGGGGGGAATTGGGGTCCATGTGCCCAGGTTAATGCCAGATTTTTTATATATATATATTTTTCGATGTAAAGTAATTTTCATTACTATGCGTTAATCCAACCACTGCTGCTCACAGCCTGTGGCCAGGCCTTGCAGCCAACTCCTATAACATAAAATCCAAGCTCCACACAGTGTTGGCTGCAGGGCCTGGCCTGTGGCTAGATGCTGCAGCTAAGCACCCTAAGCACCCAACCCCACGCTGCTTGTGGCCTTTGGCCTTGGGCAGAGGGAGTTGGCTATGGCCTGTCTCTCTGGGTGTGAGAATAGGAGTGACAGGCTGTATCTGGGTGTGAGAGAGGCTGTGAGGGTGCCTGTCTTGGTGTGAGAGGTGGTGTGTCAGCGTCTTAGTGGGTCTGTGAGTGGGTGCATGAGGGTTTCAGTGGGTCTGCGAGTGGATGTGTGAGAGTCTGAGTCGGGCTGGGAGTTGGTATGCAAGGGTCTGAGTGGGTGTGTGAGTGGGAGAAAGACTGAAAAAGAAAGAGAAAGAACAAGAGGGAAATAGAGTTTTTTAGGCTTTGATGGACGATCTACTTAGGAGATATTTCTGGACAAATTTAAAAGCATGTATTTGTCAATTAAAAAGAGTGAGATCACCTTTCAGTATAAAACCTTAAACTTTTGATGTTTAAAAGAAACTAAAGGAGGAAAATGACCATTGAAAGTTGAGGGTTCTACTCCAGGTGTGCCAGTGTGAGGGTCTGTGACCTTAACATTTAGGCCATAGGTGACTCCTTATTGTGATGCTTCCAGACATACCTATGACAGTCAACCCACCCATGTGGTTGGAAAGAAACATGAATGTTCCATCATTAGAAAGGTTTAAAGTAGTTAACCACACTAGTGAATAAACAAACACACTGCCAAGCAATATTAGGATTTGAACCTTCAGCCAACTGAGTGACAGCACAAGACCTTGACCATTTGGCCAGAAGTGACTCTGTTCCACTCTGCATCCAAATGAAAGTATAACATTTGTACGAAACATCTTGCTAGTCTTACTCTTTGAAGTCACTGTATGGAGAGACCATTGCAAGGACAATCTCTCTTTCTCTACCTTCCGATTGTGGAACGGAAGAGACAGAGTGACAGAACCGGAGGGGAATGAATGTGGGAAGGGGGGGGGGGGGTGGAGATTGCTTTAAACAGCAGCTCCCTGCTTGTGGGGGCAAAGTTTTCATCTGTTTTCCTGCACGCATATTGCTGCGCCCCCAGCATTACATTTCATTAAGAGAGGTGGCAGTCCCTGGGACTGCAGGGGGGGGGGGGGGGGGCATGTGACATGCCCCACATATACTCAAAAAAGTTCTGGGGAGGTGGCAGTCCCCAAGACTTACCCCCCCCCCCGCCCACATTAGTTAAAGCATTTTGCCCTCGGGAGACCACCACCCTGCAAGCAATATGAACAAAGCCCTGGGAAGATGGCAGTCCCCAGGGCAAATATAAGCCCTGGAGGGGGGGGCGCACCGTGCGCCCACCTCTTTATATTTTCCATACCTCCGGGACCTGGCTCACCCAGGTGCTTAATAAAAATAAAAAACACAAGTGCCGGAGACCGCACTTGTTTTTTTTAAATTATTACTGTGATTTTGCAACGACGTTGCAAATTTGCTGTAAATTTATCTATTTTGTTAAATGTTTTTTGCTCTGGTGCAGTCCCTCTGAGACCCCCCCCCCCCCCCCCCCCCCCCCTCAGCACCATAGCTAAGGGGTCAGGGTGTCTCTACCCTGGCCCCTTTTCCTTGTGTTTTTAGCTGGGACCTAGATGAAGCAGAGTTCCAAGATGGCTGCCAACACTTCCTGGCTGAAGTGTTGGCAGCCAATCAGAGCTCTGCATTTCCTTGCATGCGTTAGTCATTATTCATGAAGTCATCTCGACCAGAGAGATCCAAATGTAACTTCCCGTTAATTTCTCCCAAAACTACAGAACAGATTTACACCAAATAAGCAAAAGTGTAATCTGTGTACCGAAAGCAAGCTTTCTGCCAAGTTTCCGTTCAGTGGTTCGGGCTATAGTAGCATTCAAAGGTCCTATGGAAATTAACATGGGAAATGCAACTTTTTACCCCTCCCCCCCACCCCATTATCTCTACCCCCGCTTGATGGATCACCCCTAAACTTTCTGTGTGCAACAAGAATCACTGGCACACAATTTCTGGAAAATGTTGACAAGATTCAAACAGTGTCAACGATATAAGGAAATCAAAAAATGCTTTTCCTATGGAAACATGGTCCCAACTATAACTACCTACTGGCGACCATCATTAGGTAATGTGTGTGTATAACAAAAACAAACCCAGCACCAATGCTAGCTCAAAGTAAAAATAATATAAAATGGTGGTGTCCTCTGAAGCTATTCTGAAAAATGCAGCACAACATGGACTAACGACTACATATAAACCTAAATGACACACACAGCATGTGTTTTCCAAGAATAATTTTCTATTTTGTTTAAAGTATTACTAGGTAAAATGCTAATGGGTAGAACATATCTTACGTGGACACCTATAACTATTAAATATTATTGTTTAAGCATGCATTAGTTGTTTAGGTAACCCTACAATCTTGTGTACGCCTTATGGTTAAATAACTCCCATGGGGTCAACAAAAAATAAAACATGAAAATAATTTGTCTTCCTGCTCACTTATTTCACATCTGAACAAAAAAAGAAAAGCTAAATATTGTGGCCATAAAAATGCTTTTAACTTTTTAACTATTGAATACACGTACCGCAGATAGATGTTAGTCATCTTCAACAGCTCAGAATTATTGAGAAGAACAGGCTGCAAAGGCCAATTAGAAAAATGTAGAGACGTCCACATTTTTTTATTAGGCCAGTTGGTACCAGGTGCAGTCCATTAGCAGATTGAGCCCTTATTTTAATCAAGATGGTGGTTTTACATTAAGATAATGGCCTTGTGACAGCGGCTACAGCTGTACTCCATGCTACACTGTACGGAGTGCTTCTCTGCCCCCTTGCCAGGTTTACCTTTTGAGACCCTATATACAACTGCTGAAATTACTTACTTTTGATGGGTGGCATACTGCAATAGTATCTAAATGATCAGTGTCCAGTTAACTGTGTTTTTGTATTGTTATATATACTTCTAATATCCTTTCACTATAGTGAACAGGGTTTTTAAAACTGAAAACATTCTAGGTGCAGTCACATTCCAAAAATGAAAAAGGTACCCATTAGACTTGGCCCTCTCTGCAGGGTCACCCTCAAAATGACTGCCTTCACCCCTCCCGTTTTTAGAATTTCATTTGTGTTGGCATTAGGACTAACAAGAGCTAAAGTGCTTGCACTTTCTCCTTTAAAGATGGTAAAATTGGCTCACACCCACATTTATTTTACTTATAAGCCCCTGAGAACGTGGTACTACATGTACCAGGGTCTGTAAATTAAATGCTAATCGTGGGCCTTTGATTCTTATTGTGCCACAGACTTAAACAGCCTTTAACACGTCTCGGGTCTTTTATTGCAGCCTGTGTGCAGGTTTAAACTGCTAATTCGACATGGCAAAATAACTCCTTTGCTAGGTCTAAACTTTCTATTTTAATAACATAAGTTACCCTCATAAGGTAGGCCCTGAACAACACAGGGTGAAATATATTTAGAAAGTAGTACGTGCACTTTTAACTTTTACATCTCTTGATAGTGAAAAACTCCTAAATTTGTTTTTCATTACTGCAAGGTCTACCTCCCCACAGGATAACACTGGGTTATGTTATTTTTGATAAGTGATAACGTTTATTTGGAAACGGGTAGTAAGGTCATGTTTGGCCTAACAAGAATTGTATTTGAAATCCTCTTTAAAGGTAAAATCTGATTTTAAGGCCTGTTGAAAATGGCCTATTTTGGGTCATCCATAAACTTTTTGCCTCCTTCCTCCTATTTCTTCTGACCAGTTTTTGTTGGCTTTAGGGCTCTGAGCACTTTATCACTGCTAGAAGTGCTAAAGTGCATATTCTCTCTGTGTAAATTATATTGGGGAGTGGTTTCATTCATGATTGCCATATCTGATTTACCATCATAAGTCCCTAGTAAAGTGCACCAGAGATGCCTAGGGCCTGTAAATCAAATGCTACTAGTGGGCCCGCAGCACTGGTTGTGCCACCCACATGAGTAGCCCTATGAACATGTCTCAGACCTGCCACTGTAGTGGATCCAGAACCCCAGACTTTTGGAATCTTTCTGGATCAAGACGAACCTCTGCCAACGAGAAGAGCTGGAGGAATACTGCCCCTTTGCAGTGTTGCTTTGGCCTGCAGTTGCTGCTTCTGCCTTATGAGAGCAAAGGGTGAACTTTGCTGTGTATCCTGCTTGAGAGAGTTCTCTAAGGGTTTGGAGTAGAGCTTGCCTCCTGTTGGAAGTCTCAGGGACACCAATGACTTAAGATTAACTGCCTACAGCACTGGAAACTTTATGTTTTGTGCTGTTCAGGAATAAAAATCACTGCGCCGCCGCCAACGACATCACTGGCCTGTACCGTGACATGCCGACGCGGCACAGAGCCACACTGCCCCGCATCGCAACCCTAGCCTCACCCATGCTGCAATCTGGCGCCGTCACCAAGCCGCTGCTTGTGCCGTGACCTGTGAGACCCACACTCCAGCATCGCCTTGCTCACACCGCAACCTGGGCATCCCAGACACCACCGATCCTGGGGACACTGGTGTCGCTACCTGCACCGGAGCCTGTTGTCACCACTTGTGAGGGACACAAAGCACCGATCCATCCCGCACCGCAGCTCTGGTCCCCTGACGCCAGCACCATCGACTGCAGTGTCATCACCAGGAGTCCCCATCTGCACCGCAACCCGGGGACTCTGCACAGAGCCCGTTCCATGCCACCCCGCCAACTTGGGCCTACCAACGACATCACTTCGGCAACGACGATGCTGCTGCTTGTACCATGACCTGGAGACACCGCACCACCCGCTTCACACTGCAGCCCTAGTCTCATGACGCTGCTGGACACAGTCAACGAGCTGCTGCCTGCACCGTGACATGTGGGCACCAAACGTCGCAAAATCACGTTTTGCACCGCAGCCCTGACGCCATCCACGTCAGCGCCCCTGACTTCATTAGCCTGGAGTTCGATGCCTCAAACGTGTGACTTCAAGGGCCCACAGACTCCAGCACGGACCTCCAGAACCGACACCACAACGCCAGCAACGCTGCTCTCCAGACCTCATTGCGAGGAGCACGATGCCCTGCATTTCCAAGGTACTGTTTGAGGGTCTTCCCGACACTGTAGCTGCAGCCAGCCTGAACTGCTGGATTTGTCGTTCACGATGCCGTGATAGCCCCAGACAGAGCTATCGACTTCAAGGAACTGTATTTTTAAGTTCATGCTTGCAAAATTCATTACTTTAGTATTGTATGATGGATTTTTTTAGTTTTGGTCTTGTTTCACATAGATAAATATTGGTTAATTTTCTAAAAATGTTGTGGTGTCCTTTGGTAGTGTTTTCACTGTATTTATGTGTGTAATATGTGTAATGTGTAAATGCTTTACACATTGCTTCGGAGATAAGCCTGACTACGCGTGCCAAGATACCAAGGGGGTGAGCAGGGGTTATCGGAGCTGGGTATCTCTTTTATCCTGACTAGAGTGAGGGTCCCTAATTGGACAGGGTGCAAACAGACTGCCAACTAGAGACCACATTTCTAACAAGTCCCAAATCTGAAAATACCACTTTTAGAAAGTTGTGGATTTATTGTTATAACCATTTTGTGACTGGTCACATGACTGTGATTAGCATGGCAGTAGGCCTTTGTGTAGTCTTCCCAGACAGTGAGACAAAGGGGATCCAGATGTTGCCAGGATGGGCCATCCTGCCCAGATGTGATGGTGGAGCCGTTCCCTGCCTCACGTTTCAAAAGAGCTGTTTCAGCACACTCTGACAACTTCAAACCATCCTTTTGACACCCCAGACCTCTTGGAGTCTGTGCTGGGAGGAAGGAAATCCCAGAACCATCTATTGGTGGGGAAGGGGGGGGGGGGGGGGGTTAAGGGTAGGGACTAAAGGTGGAATTTCCTTCCACTTCAAAGCTGGCACCAGGTACAAATAGGGCCCTCCGAAACACTCTTCAGTGCACTCTTGGACCTGCAGAGGGCCACTGAGAAGGACTTCAGAGAACTGCCCTTGTGCTAGCAAGGGACTGCCCTGCTGCTTGAAGCCGGCTATGTACCCTCAGGGGACTGTCCTCCTATTTGAAGCCTACCTTGCTTCATGATCACAAGTCTACCAGAGTGACTCCACAGGTTAGCTGTCTGTCTGATATATAAGATACAATGACCTCCAACAACCTTGAACCCGCAGCTGGACTCTGCTTTAAGCGAGTCCTGCCCTCTAAGTGGTGCCATCCAGTTCTAGATCCTTGGAAATTATACTAAAGGTCCCCAAAAATCCAAAAACCAAAACCTGGGACTAACAAAAAGTGCTCTGAACAGACAAGAGGCCGGGACCTATCTGCTTATAGATGCACCCAAAGTGCATCAATGGTTGGCCTGACTTTGTGGTGGCTCCTGCTACGTTTTTCTCTGCAGCATCAAATCCTGTTGAGCTGCTCCTCTTCAGAAAGCTTTTGGACCTCCTTGAACCGTCATCAGATAAAGGCTGCAGGTTCTGTCCTGCTGGAGATTTTCTACTTCCAAAAAAAGATGCTAAGTCTCAACATAGTAATCTTCACTGGGACTTCATCCAATGGCTTCCAGGGGATGAGGCCTCCTCCTTCGACAACGCTGGTGGCCTTACCCTGGTAATCTTTACTGTCTCTGTCATTTTTCTTCAAAACTTCACCCAAGCCCGAAAGTAAACAGAGACCGGGCCAAATCCACCTACTGCATCTAAACTGTGTTCCATTGCTGTTGGCCATGACTTTCAACTTTGTTCTGGTCCCACATGACTAGAGGCCCGTGACAGGTGCTTTGATTTTTTAGGTTTATTTATTATTTTTTTTAAATGTTTTTAAGCTTTTGGTAAAAACTATCATAACGGTTTCTACTGATTGGAGTTGTCATTCTGTTATCAATTTTTTTTTTTTTTTTTTAACTTTTCACTATTGGTGTCAAGCTACCGGAGGGTTAAGCACATGATACTCTGGGGATTTTTGTGGTTTCTGCTTGAGAAAGGTTTTCACCCTCTACAGCCAAAAACGTTTTTTTTTTTTTTTTTTTTTTTTTTTTTTTTTTTAACAGTACCTGTGATTAATATCTGAATCGTGAATTGCAGACTCAAGCACCTCCCTTTAAAAATAAAGAAGCATAAAGCTCTGTTTTTTACTCGTCCACGCTAAGGAAACAAAGGCGAAACACACTGCCAGCTGAAACTAAAGGCGGACGAGAACTTCGTAGTGTGCCAGGGAGTCTCTCTACACAGGGACCTCAAAGAAGGAAGCCGCTAAACAAACCACCACATTTCCTTCTTCCTCGTGCTGCATTGAAAAAGAAAAAACGGACAAAGATGTGAAAGCCCATGACCTTGTGAGCCTCTACTCATAGAACGCCTACAAACATTTGAAAGTAGGTGACGCCAACCCAGGAAAGAAGTTAAACAAGGAAATAAAAAAAAGTAAATTTCAGTTTTAAAGAGCAACAATTTTTAACTGCAACATATAATTAGAGGACCTTAAGTTTACTGTTAAAAATAAAACCGAACTTTTCAATTTTTTGCAACATACATAGGGTGGGTCATCACTTTTACAAAACCCAGTTCATGACTGTGAAAGGACACTAAAAGTACACATAAGAAAATTATAAATTGATAGCCATCTATTAGTATATATGACGTTTTTGCTAGGGCTGGCACTGCCTTAAGAAGATGCACCCCATTCCTTTAGTAACAAGTAGGCACTAGCACAGATTGTAACTAAACGCATCAAAAAGGGTCCTCCTGCCACAGGAGGGGGGAGCACCGAAACAGCAAAATAGAATTGTGACATGGCTTCAAAAACGCAAGCAACGAAGCGCAGCAGAATCTTAAACAATCTTTTTTTTTTTTGTTTTTTTTAGGTCTGGTCTGAGAAAAAAGCCTGCATTGTCGCTTGTGAAATGCTTTGTTAATTGGAACAAAAAACAATTTAAAAGGTCCGCCCATTAATTACCATTGGTTTGTTTTAACGTCAGTCCTTTGTTTTTAGATAGCTGCAGGAGGATTTGCGTTTCACCTTCTTTAGATTCGTGTTTCTCTCTCGCTTTGCATCTCACTCCCCCTTGTCCTCTACAGTTTATTACACAGATAGGCACAGCTGCCACACATTTCTTTTCTGTATGGAAAATAATCCTAAAACAGCCTGTAATTTTACAGTGAAAGTTCTTGTAAGTAAACACATGTAGTGCTTTTAACTCCTGCATTGCCGGAAGAGGTGCCGACCCTGCAGCTTGAAACAGTACACAGCGCCAGTGCCTCTCGTTCGAGTGTTTAAACATTTCCGCATGTATATTTATTTATTTTTGTGTAACACGTGATTATGTTTCCCATGAGAACTTGTTTTCTTTGCTCACAAAAGAAATCCCTGCCTGTAACTTTCAGATTTTTGTTAAACAAAGGAAGCAAGATGTAGTGGCCTATCACTCATAGCTACAGAAACACTTTAAGCACATTAAATGACTTTGGCCAAAGTTAATTCACCTTGTGCAAGTCGCCGTGCAGCTTCCCTAAGTCAGAATGTAAATTATTCTAATAATCAAATAATATATGCTAATTATGCAGTTTTGTTGACAAAACGCCTTACCGATAACGTTACTTACAATTACCAATACTAAACTGAAATCGGTGCACTTTTACCTCAGAAGGATGAAGGCTGGGCTCACTTGCTGTCGTATTCAAACTACGGTCCGCATGTTTTTCCTATGATACGTGTATTCATGCAGTGCTTACTGCACTAGGAGGCGCTTGCACGCTGCACAGATGGGTAGCGCAAGGCTTCACAGAGCCCAGTTTCTGTCCCAGGCATTTGCCTGGTCGGCCCTGTACTCCGCCCCACGTGGTCTCCAGGTTCCCCTTTTCTCTTCTTGTCCGCCCTCTCCTTCCCTCTTTCCCCACCCAAACCGCCGAGTTTGTTATTTTGCAGTCGCAGCTGTTACCCGGATCTTGCCAGTATGTGCACATGCAGAGCAGATAAGTTTTATTCTCTACATTTCAATATTAATTCAGTGACATCTATTTATATATATATCTGCATGCATGCCATAAAAATCAATGACAGCCCACACCATAATATACAGTGACAGGCCACGCCATAGCATACAATGGAACGTTATGCCATGCCGTGCTATTCAATGATAGGCAATACTATACAATGACTGGGCCATACAGTGACAGTACAAAGGAATGTCATACCATACAATAACAGGACATACCCTACCATACAGTAACAGCCATATCATACTATACAACATTAACCTAACAAAAAATGATAACGCCAATTTATTAAGCATAGGCAAGACCTACTGGTTTTGCCAATGCTTGTTTCTGAATGCCAGTTTAATACAAACAGGACAGGATTGTTGAGTCAGTTAAAACCTACATTAATCACAAACCATACTGAATTAGATTATTCTTCTGAAAGGCTTGGGTTAATAAAAAGGAACCCAATTCTGCTTCAATCAATTTGAGGCTTTGAAAGAACTATACATTTAATGAGGCCTTGCAAGAATAGCTCATGCACCCAGAGTGGATGTCAATTCATTGTCTGCACTAAGTCGGTGTCTGGTCAGGGCCTGCCTTCAGGCAGAGTTGGTGAGATGCCATTTAAGAAGTCTGCAGCATAAAAGTATTAGCAGGGGCGCGGAGAATACACTCATTTCTTCTAGCTCGCACGGTACAATGGCTAGGGAACTGTACACTAAGCCAGTAATGAAAATAAAGAAGATATTCGTCAGGAGACAATGTCACTCCCTGATCGACCATTCTAATGAAAGCCGGCAATGAGTTCTGTCACACGAGATACATTTGATAAAAGCCGTGCCCTGTCCCCTGGCTCTTTCCAGCCAAAACACAACTGGAAACCCCCAATCTTCAGCACAGTAAAGAAAAAAAAAAAAAAAGAAAAAAAAAAAAAAAAAAAAAAACAATCGAAATTAAAGCATTGTTTTTCAAAGGTCAAACAAACCCTGCCCTGCTTTTCACTTATGTAGGTCACGAGCAATGGCTGAATGACAACTGAAATTATTTCATATTGTCATGGATTTAACAAAGGCACGGAAACATTTATTGTACTGGCCCAGCTAGAGTTTGATAAATAATTATGAGGGTTTTAAAAGAGACCTATACCAGTCGTCTCTAGCCAGTAACTCGTGAGCTGCCAGTAGCTCTCCAGCTACCTGTGGATAGATCTCCTGTGTGCAGCCCAGCCTACTAATATAGACACTTTCCATTGATTGAATTAATTATATATATATACATACATACATACATATATATGTATATGTATACACACACACGAATATTAAAAAGAGCGTACTCAAAAATTTGTGTATTTTCATAACTAATAAGCAGATGTTAGGAAAAAATGGTTGCTATTATTTGAATTGGGGAGATTTATTACTCAAATTGATGCCTGGGTAATTGCAGCCTTGACTTATATATTGCCCATGTAGAGGCATTTCCACATTGTTAATATAATTGATAACACTTTATTACTGAGATCCCTGTCTAATGCAATGATGAAAAAACAGACATCAGTCAATGGGTCAGTGAAGTCAACCCAAACGCAACAAAGGTTAGAAATAACTAAATCCATAGACAACACTTCAGGAGGTCCAAGAGGTCCACCCAAAAGCAATGAAGGAATGACATAAGAAATCCACAGACTCCACAATAGAAAGGTGTATGGGATCAACCCAGAAGGGGCAATGGCTAAACCCAAAGAATTCCAAACCCTTCTGTCACCAGTCTATGGGGTCCACCCAGAAGCAATGGCGGGGGGAGGAGGGAAACCCACATACATGAAAACAGTGGGTCAACATGACTCACCAAGAAGAAATGGTACATCCTACAAGAGTGGATGTATCTGTTAACAGACCCAGAAAGGCACGTGAGACAAACCAACAGTAGATGAGGATGCGGTGTACAAGAGGGATGTGTAATCTCTAGAGTAAGGAAGGTACCACCTACAATGGAAATAAAGTTAAGCTTTGAGACAACTGGGAAACGCAATATGTTCTTGCAAACTCAAACTGGGAAGTGTGTATGATATATATATATATATATATATATATATATATATATATATATATATATATAATCTATCTATCAGTTCCACAACAGCTCACAAAATGGTTGATAGCAGAGGTGCCATCATACTGCTCACTTCCCTTCCCTACCCATCACAGAAATTACATAAACGTGATCTCTAGTGGCTCGACTTAAATATTAGATTAAGGCGTAAAATGTATCCAAATGGAGTCTTTATGGCATATCTTGTATAGGACACTTGTTAGGAGAACCAGGGATTCCATGCATGATCTATGAAAATGTGCCAGGTTGGCTGCCACAAAACCTTATCCACAAATGAGCTCACTACATAGCGTTTAACACACCATCCTTCAGCTTTGAAAGGGACAATGGCAGTAGAATGCTAGAACCTCCTTTCAGCCGTAGAGCAGATTAAGTATTTGGTCTTTTCTGTGGTATAGGATCAATGCTGAATCCTTACTACAACTTGAGGGATAACACTTCTGTTCATTTTTTTTTTTTTTTTTTTTTTAAATCAATTCCAACAACCAATGAAAGAAAAGGAGGAAAATGTTACGTACCCAGTAAGCATCTGTTTGCGGCATGTAGTACTGTAGATTCACATGCTCTGCATACTTCTGCTATCTAGTGTTGGGTACAGAAGGTTGCAAGTTTTTCTTCGAATAATGTAGTACGCATCAAGCATGTATTAAGCATTTACATTAGCTTGTTTCTTTTAACATGTATAATATTTACATTGTGATCGGATGTCTCTCGTGGTTGTGATTTTGCTGTTTACTTTGAAACTTAAGTATTTTCAGCGATATATTTACTGAGTGAACTGTTATCATCCTTGTATTCCAACACTTCAAAAAGATTTTCTAGTCACAAGGCACAGTAGGGTAAAGGTAATAGAAATGAAATGTCCATGTGTGTGAATATGTATGAAAGACTACCTGCCAAAGGTGTCCAGGGAGGTGGGTGGGCGCATGTGAATCTAGAGCATTACATGTCACAAACAGATGCTTACTGGGTAAGTAACATTTTCCGTTTGATGGCATGAGTGGCTGTAAATACAAATGCTCTACATTGACAGTAAAGCTGTGCCTCCCCAAAGCGGTGGCTAACCATTGGGTGTTACAGTCTTTAGAAAGAGTACATGGCACTGTCTGACCTACATTAGCTTGTTGGCTTGTGAAAACAACCACATAATGCTTAGTGAAGGTGTGTGTGATGTTGTCCATGTAGCTGCCGTACATATATCAGCTGTGGGAAGGTTGCCTAAAAAGGCCATAGATGCACATTTCTTACGAGTGGAATGTGCTCTGGGTGGGGGGGGGGGGGGGGGGGGGGTTAGGTAGTGGCCTTTTGGCTTTTGCATAACAAGTTTGGATACATTTGACAATCCATCTTGCTGTACTGGATTTGGTAATAGGGTTGCCTTTGTGTGGTGGAGAGAAGGCAACACAAATTTGTTTTGTTTTTCTAAAGGCTTTAGTTCTATCAATGTAGAACATAAGTGCTCTTTTCACATGCAATGTGTGGAGGGCTATTTCAGCAACAAAATCAGGTTGCAGAAAAAAAGAATGACAATTTAATAGTTTGGTTGAGATGAAATGGAGGACCCGCTTTTTATAAAAAACAAAAAAAGATTGGTACGCAGAACCACCTTATCCTTGTATATTTGGAAAAATGGTTAATGCCTGGAGCTCACAGACATATCTAAGGGAAGTGATTTTGACTTTAAAAAAGCCCTTTTCAAAGATAGAAATTGTAAAGCACATAAATGAAGTGATTCAAAAGGTGTGTCAGTTAATCTAGTGAGCACCACATTAAGGTTCCAAGAAAGCGCTGGGGTCAATCTTGGTGGTATCGCCCTTAAGCCTTTCCATAAAACCTTTAAGGACAGCATTTTGGTCTTTTTTTAAATCCCTGTCTGTTTTGAAGGTGGGCAGATATAGTTGCTAGGTGTAAACATAATGAAGTGTATGCTAAGTTTGCTTTTTGCAATTGAAGGAGGTACAAAATTATGTTTTGTACCAACACTTTGAAGAGGTCCTAGTTTTAGAAATGCATTAGAGGACAAAGCATTTCTACTTTGCTGCATCACATGCTCCAGTAGTTGGTTTACGTGCCCCCCCCCCCCCCCCCCCAAGAATAACCATAATTTCTTGAGGTAGGTTTAGATATCCAAACTCTGACTTCAGGAGCCAAATTGCAAGATTCAACTCCTTGGGATTTGGGTGCCAGATCTGATCATGGCTCTGAGTGAGAATGTCCAGGTGGAGGGGAAGCTTCTAGTGCGGAACCACTGACAGTTCTAACAGAGTGGTGAATCATGGTTCTCTGGCCCAAGTGGGTGCCAGTACAATCAATGTGAGAGATGTTTGCCTTAGCTTCCAAATCAGATACAGAAGGAAAGGGAGAGGTGGGAAAGCGTAAGCAAATATCCTTGACCAATTCATCCATTGAGCAGTGCCCGTGGATTGAAGGTGTGGGAACCTGGAGTCAAAGTGGGGACATTTTGCATTTTTTCTTTTGTGGCGAATAGGTTTATATTCGGGGACCCCCACTTTTGAAAGTATAGTAGTAGGACTCAATGGTGGAATTCCTACTCGTGGACTTGTCGCATCCTACTGGGCAGGTCGGCAAAATTGTGGTGTGTTCCTGGGAGGTGTTCTGCTAACAGTTAGATGTTGTGGCGAATGGCCCAGTGCCAAGTTGTCTGTGAAAGACAAGACAACTGTAGAGAATGTTTCCCTTCCCCCTCTGTTTTTGCACATAATACATGGTTATCATGTCTGTGCATATGATACCTACTTTGTTGTTAAGATGAATTACAAATGCTTTGAGTGCTAGTTTAGCAGCTAGCAACTGAGATGGTTGATGTGTAAATTCCGATGTGTGGGACACCAAAGACCCTTGACTGTGAGGTTCTGGAGATGAGCACCCCACCCTGCCCGAGAGGCATCCATTGTCAGGATGATATGTGAAACAGGGCCCAGAAAAGGTTACCGCTTCAGAAGACTGGTTTTGTTCCAAGACTGCTGAGAGCAATAGGTGCATCTGTCTACCAACACTAGATCCTCTACATGACCCTGTGCCTGAGACCATTGGTGTGAAAGACATTCCTGCAACGGATGCATGTGAAGATGGGCATGAGGAACAATAATGCAAAAAGCCATCATTACAAGACGTCTCATGACAGATTTTACTGTGACTGGAACGAAAAGGAGAGAGTTGCACCTGAAAACTTTGTATTCTTGTTGCATTTGAGTAGGCTATTACTGTGTTGAGAATGGCTCCTAGATAAGGTTGTATTTGAAGTGGATTTAGATTTGAATTTTGGAAATCAATTGTGAAATCTAGTTGATAAATTAAGTCTATTGTGATTTGAATGTGATGCAAGTATTGATTGAGGGTACTGGCTTTGATGAGGCAGTCATCTAGGTACGGGAAGACATACATTTTAGCTGCAACAACTGCAAGGCATTTTGTGAACACCCTTAGTGCTGTTGTGAACCCGAATGGGAGGACTTTGAATTGGTAGTGTTGTCCTGCTATCACAAATCTGAGGTATTTGTGATGTGCTGGGTGTATAGGGATGTGAAAGTAGGCATCCTTTACATCGAACGCTGATGAAAAAAAAGTCACCCTATTAATGCAGTGGGGTCACATGTGAAAATGTTCTTATAGGATGCAATGATTTAAAGGACTGAGATCTAGAACAGGTCTTAAGGAGCAGTCCTTTTTGGGTATGAGAAAGTATAGTGAATATACTTCTGTTCCCTGATGGTGTAGGGGAACTGGCTATCGTTCCTTTGGCTAGTAAAGCCTGCACTTCCTGTTTGAAGAGAGTGATATGTTCCTATGAAAGTCTGAGTGCGAGGGGGGATGTTTGGAGGTGTGGAATTGAGCTCCAGACAGTAGCCATGTCGGTTAACATCCAACACCCATTGGTCTGTTGGGATATTTTGCCAATGTTGGAGAAAGTGCTGAAGTCGCACTCCTACAGTTGTTTTAAAATTGGAGGTAAGATGAAGTGAGTCACTGCTTGTGGGCAGTGGAAGAGGTTTTAGGGAAGGGTGTTTTTCCTCTACCTCTATAGTAGTTTCCTTTATAAGAACCTTTGTAAAATACTCTCTGGGAGGAAGTATGTGGTTGACCTTTGTGGTATGATAATGAAGTTTCCGGTGCAGGAGTTTTGGAATCTTTTTTATATTGTCCACTTCATTATCCTTATTTCATCTTTTTGAGCGCCTGATCTACTTGTTGCCAAAAAGATGCTCCTTGTCGAATGGTACACTTAAAATTGTCTGCTGTACCTCTTGTTAAAACCTGGAAATGTGCAGCTACGCATGCCAGTGTAGGAGGATACTGGTGTTTATCCCTCTTGTTGCATTAGCTGAGTCTAACGCAGAGTGAACTGAATTGTTAGATATTAATTGACCGTCACTGACCACTCCTTGCCCTTTGTTCCTGTGCTCCTCTGGGAGATACTGGAGGAGCTCCTCCATTTAGTCTCAGTGGGCACAATGGTATTTGGCAAGCAGTCCATGTGTATTCACAATATGCCAACGATTGGGTGCCTTAACAGCAACATGGTTGCCAGAAGCATCAATGAGTTTGCTCTCCTTGTCAGGAGGCAGAGCATCATGAGCAGCTTGAGAGTTGGCTCTTTTTGTAGCATTAGAGACCACTAAAGAGTCTGTTGGTATCTGACCTTTGATAAAAACAGAATCAGATGGGGAAGACCATATATTTTTTCCTCCACATGCGAGGTGATTACGCGTGCCCTATCAGGGTCCTGAAAAATATCGTCTGCATGACTCATCATGCCTTTAAGCATGGGCAAATATTGTGTGGCTTTATGAGATGTTGTAAGTGTCTCAAAAAGAAAGTAATCTTCAATGGGTTCTTTGTGAAGGGGTACTTGATGGTATGTGGCTGGCCTCTCAATAAGTTCCTGAAAGCAAGTAGTATTGTCCGGTGGGGATGGTCTAGCTGGGTAAACATCTTTGTCATTGTCTACATATGGGGCAATATCGTATTGAGACAAAGGTTCTATGTCTCTATGAAAAGCTGTGTCCTCGGTAACATGGAATGAATGAGGTGAGACCTGTGGGGTGATGTCAGGAGGGTTGCTTTGAGATGGAGGAGGTGAAGGAGTAGGTGGTGGAGTGATTGGTGGTGGGGGATGTAGGCAGGAGGTGGGAAAATCTCAGAGTCTCTATTAATTCTTTTTTGCTTGGCTGGAGGCATAGATCTATCAAAAGCATCTTCAAAAGAAAGTTGTGGTTTGGACGGAGTAGTGACAACAGCTTTAACCAAAACTCACCCGTTTGGGGTTCAATATGAAGCTGACATTACTTATTATGGGGTTATTGCTTCATTTTATGTAGGATAAGTTCGAGGGAGGTTGTTGACTCCATGGTTGTAAGTATTAAGTCCTCTAAGCACCGACAAGCTCTTGACTTTTGGTGCTGAAGTTGTCGGTGCAGAGGCACACATTAATATTTTGGGGCTGAAACACCCGGTGCAGAGTGGGACATGGAAGGTTTAGGTGCAGAAGCTGGTGGTGTTCAGCTCTGTATCAAAGTGGAAGGCTTCGGTCTGCTTTTCGGTGCAGAGCTTGGTGGCGGGGGTCCGAGGGACTTTTTCTATGCCTGCAATAGCCTGAAGGCAGTGGTAGCACAGTAGCGTTCACTTCCATGCTGGTGGACTTTTTGGATGGAGCAGGGGGACCTTTACTCACGGTTGGTTGAGGCAGAGGAATGTGCTGCATTTCAAGGATAGTGTCAACCCATGAGTCCGAATCTTCAATTGAAAAAGCCTCTCTCTCAGCAGCTGAGGCCTCAAAGTTCCTACTCTTGTCTTGGAGACCAAAAATATCCAGTAAGTCCTCAATTTGTGATGGCGGGCTCTCTGACCTCACAGGGTCTTTTTCAGTCAGAAAGACTGACAGGTCTTGCAGACCTTCCCTTTATGTTCCAGTGACAGGCATAGGTTGCAGATTTGGTGCTGGTCGGTCCGTGTGAACATGGAATGGCACTTATGACAAAAACAGAAAGGAGACCATTCCATTAGGATTTCATTCTCAAGGAGATAGATTTGAGAAAATGGCAGCCTGAATGGCGCAGCCTGCAGGGCCTTGATCGAAACTTGTCGTTCCAACTGAGACTTTCTTCAGTCCTGGAATGCCAAGGAAGGAAAATATGCGTTTAATGAACAATACCGACGAACTGGCAAGTTGCCTAAAAGACAGTCTCAAACCGGAGCTTTGGGAAAACTTGACGGGACCAGGCGGCAGAAGAAAACAATTTAACAATGGAATCATTGCCCATGTGCATTGCCAGTAAGAGGAGGAGTCACCTCAAAAGACTTTTTGAAAAAAAAAACTAAATGGCAAAAGTATGCAGAGCATGTGCATCTACTGACACACATGCCATCAAACACTAATTTCCCTGCCCAACTTTGTGAATTATCTGAAGATAAGAAATAAAAATAAAAAAACAACGGCCAGGATGAGAATACGTATTTTTGTCAAGAGAATGATTGCTGCCAGGAGACTCAGTAGAAGTCAGCATGGACACCTTCACAACTGCATAGACTTCCACACACCTCCGCTCAGACACATATCCCACATCCACAAAGCCACACCTGGAGGTTGTGCCTTCTCCTATATCTCCCCCAAAGTACAGAAGAACCTCCTTTACCACATCACAGTCTACACATCGCTTCTCAAGATCCATAAGCAGTGGAAGACCTAGCTTTTTGAATAACCTCACTAAGAAGACAGCTGCCTAACCCACCTGCAAAGCACCTGGATACACTCATGGGTGATTAGCACGGTATATACACATACACAACATAAAATACCAGGACTCTCTCTAATGGTAAACTGAGGTGAAGGAAATCTACAAGTTAGAATTAAGATGCAGCTGGCACATCATACTGCTAAGACTGGTCTATTTTCTCACCAATGGTAAATATTCCTTCCATGAAGGACTGGTGGTAAAGGGGCATTAGAAGACAGACAGTGCTCAAAACCTAATTTTAACAGACACACATTATCTAATCATTCACAACTGAGACAGTGGGTGAGTTTTTGTGTGCGGCAGAAAGCCCAGTCTCTTCCTACCCACTGAGCACGATTTGTGTACAATAAGATTATCCAAGGTAACTTTTTTTTTATTTATGCTCCTACACATGGGTTGCATCCATTGGGCATTTAGCATGAAGGTAAGCCATGTTTTTCATAGTAATAAATATTACTATGACTTTAGGCGGCAAAAGAAACTTGGTCTTTCTAAAGATGTAGGTTCCCCCACACCCTTTACCTCCACCCTGTTACAACATGTGAAATGAATGTGTGAGCCTTTAAAGTAGGCATTGGGTTATTAATTCCCAGCTCACCGCCTTTGTGAATATGGGCTTCGCAGTGAGCAATGCTTTGTATTTCTTTGACCATTCTATGTGTCCCCATGGCTCACATTACTTTATATCTATGATCCCAAGATTCAGATGGCCAGCATCCTGCTCACAAAGCATATAGAACTTTCACCCTCACAAATATATTTTTGATGAGAGATAAAAAGTCATGAATGTGAAACAAAAAAGTCACATTTTGACACACATGCTGTGCACACTAGATTAACACTTATCCTGTTTTTCGTTGGATGCTTTATTTATTTGTCCTGAAGACTAAGTCATTGGAAATCACCTTTTTTGGGGGGTGGGGGGCGAGGGCAAATCTCCACATACATTTATCTTGACTGTTACCAATGAATACTTTAGCTCTGAAAGCTGAACTTTAATTTGGAGTTTGTTTTCAAGAAATGAACGACTATCCAGTCAACACTGTTTAACTTTTTAAACACTAGCATGCTTTTGCTCACTTTTTTCACAAATTCACCATCACCGAGTCGTTTTCTGGAGCACGTATGTCTTTTACTAATATATATTACAATATCAGTCTTCAAATAACAGTTTTCTCAAAAATTCTTTATGTTTCTTGCAAAGGGAGTACAGGCTTAAATCTTCCCCCTAAGCATCAATTGATTTGAGTTCTTATTGTAAACCCATGTTCCCAGGAATACCCCAATTGTCCCATCTGTTTTTCAAAACTTGAGGTCAAAACAGTGCATCGAATCCACCATTTGGGTGGTCTATGGAATAATGTAAAATAAACTGATGACAAGGCCTCTCCTACTGGTGCTACCAAGAGTTCCTGTGGTGAAATCGAATGTCATCGAAGAGTTTGCTGCTGTAGCCATCAACAAGCAGGGATGGGCACTTCTCTTCCCTCTGCATGGATGGCATGGTAACAAAGGAAAGCAGATGCCTGGCTTCCAGTAATGCTGTAATAGGTTTTTGATACTTCAATGAACTCCAAAGCAAACCAGACAGGTAAAGAAACCCTGGGAGCAGCAAAAGCACCTAGAAAATATTTAGAAATGGTTGAACTCCTGCATTTGAACTGAAGGGTACCAGAGCTCCAGAGATTTGGGAGCCCAGAGATTGATAACTACAGACAAGAAAATGCATGGAAGACAGCTGAGAATAAGAATCCTTGCTTTAAAAAAAACCTGATGTCTTTAAAAAAAATGTGCTCAATACAGAACAGTGAACTAGAGAAGGCAGTTGCCTAAATCAAGTCTGGCCATGGCCCACCCCCAATATCCTACCACTCATTAATGCAATCATTAAATGGAAGCTCTGGCACAGACTCTTCAAGGTTTGTGCCAAGTGGATTCTGAAAATGGATTTCAGGCCTCTTGTATACATGGGATCCATGCAATACGTTCTTCGCTTTTACTAGTGAAAGTGAATTTTGATCAAGAAAATTGTATCTGAGGGATAATTCATGGAGCAGGCTCTCTAAATATTGGCACAAGCTGAGTTTACTGTATCTCGTGCCGAGGACTCCCTTCAGGAACGAGCCTCTCAGTTCTGTGCAACAATGCAGGAAAATAAACACCAGTACCTCAAAAGAAACAAAGTAAAAAGGTCCCTTCATTTTGAAGTGTTAGCCTTCAAGCCAGACATCTCAGGTGGAAGTGTACATCACGCAAGGTGTTCTAAACTTTGGATGAATAGAACAGGTGGCAACGTTACTCCTGAAATCCAGGCACCCTGGGTCGGATAGTCTAGAAAATACATTTTCCTATTGTTCCAGAGCCCCAGGGAGTCATTAAGATAATAAGGGAAATAGTTTTCAAAATATACAATTTGATATAGACCACGTTCTTCCAGGTTCAATTTAAATAGAATTCTTCTGAAAAAACTGATTAGACGAGCAAAGGAGATGGGGCACATGGACCAAAAAAAAAAATGAATGCAGACTTGTGAAGACTTTAGGAGACACCTCAGCTCCGCCCACCAGTACTAAGATGGGCAAGAAAGCGAGATGAAGTGTCTGCACTAAAAGCCCCATCTGTTTCTGGTAAAGAAACGTACTCTTATCACTTTGTTATACTGTGATAAAATATCGTACTGTGAGAGAACATTTTACAGGCTTGCTAGGAGATAACCTCTAAGAGGAGAATGATGCAAAAAGGGTTCCTCTTGCTATAAAGGTCTCGGGGATCAGTTGTTTTTCCTCCTTACAGTGATGCACTGGGACATCATTAAGCTGACTTTGTGATGCAGCTTCCTACTTGCACATATAGAGTTTGTTCTTACATTGTATTTCTTTGGAGCTACTACACTGTTCTTATGTTAAAAGCTATGTAATGTAGATGAAGAAGCATGAAAGAAGAATTTTCTTTATGGTTAGATGAAGCTCTTCTGTTTTCCTTGAAGAAAAAGTTAAACACGGTAAACCAGGAGGCATGATAGAAGAGCTCCACACTACAGTCACCATACACCTACCTTTGGACATCATTTGAACATAAAGGACAATTAACTGAGAACAATGTGGTTTAATCAAAAATGCAATACTTCCCTTACTATGGGGAAAAAGTGTCATAAGCATTCTATGGACACTAGACAAAAATAGTTGTGTATAGAAATGTTCTCCGTACAGAAATGTTCTCCCTACTACCAACAGAAATTTACCAAATACTGCTCAGGTAGAGCTAATCAGCAATATATTTTTTTCTTTTTACAACAGGGGTGTGGAATGTTTAAAATAATCCACTTGGCCAAGGGACAAAATGATGCGGAGATCTACATGTCCTGTAAAATTCCACTTGTCCCACCTACTCCCTACATCAATTATAAAGTCTGAAAAATGTAATAAATGTGTATTTTGTTTTATTAAAATCAATAATTCAATGCTTTGTAATCATGCTAAGGAATAACTTGAAAAGCAATATTATCCCGATTATCCAAATGTATAGAAATGTTATAGTAATACAATAATAAATGATCTTGCATGGCAAGCTGCTCTAAGACTCATATTGGCAATACTTCAACAGTTATGATAGATGTGGCCTCTCGTCCTGTTGTAAGCCAGACCTCAACAGCTCTGCTGGGGTCACATTCCTCAAAGTTGGGTCTTTTTTTAATCTTACGAAGCATTAGGTTTTGGAGAACATCTTGATTTATCCATGTTCTTAGTGGTTTCTTAATGATATTCATTGCATACAACTTGTTCAGCTTCTGCCTGCTGTAGATACACTGAATGTGAACATCATCTCCACAAGCTTTAATATATCAGTTAATGTGGAAGGTTTTGTTGCTAGAAGGGTGGAGTTTGCAGGCAATAGAGGACTGTCTTCGTTCTGAAAGCTTTTCATATGGGTTTTAATTACACAAAAACTCCTCTACATTTGACAACCTCTCGTCTGAGATGAAAAGTACCTCAAAATGATGAACAATTTCCTCAATATCAGAGAACACATATTTATAGAGTTCTTCTCTACAATCTGGCCATAGTGTTTAATTAAATGTCTGAAATCCTTGAAATTGAAATGACATGCAATTAAAATTTACAAACCTCTCATCAATGTACTTATCCACATTGTCAATGAGCTCTTTGTCACTTTTGTTGGTTTCTGCTGGTGGGTAACGTCCTGACAACTATTTCCCAGCAATCAGTAGGAATGTTTCCAAGCCTATTTTCTTCGGGGTGATACTATTTATGAAAAAAAAAAAAACTGCTGCATTGTAGTGCTATCTGTATTTAACAACTGATTCCATTTTGACCACTGACCCCATTTTGTTCTTAGCTTCAGATGCAGTTACACCGCTGGTGCAGGTATTTTTCCACGCACAGCTTGTTTTCTACACAGAACGTGTTTGTGCTCTTCTTCCTAGCACAAGGTGACATCGTGTTTGAACAAAACACGGGGGATGTGGAAGGTACATAAGCGAAGGCTTCAGCCTGGGAATGTTTCCATCAAGGTAAAGTACAGCTTCTCTGTCTCTGGAATGCGCATCTGGGCCATTCCTTTGCGTGTTTTTGACAGACCGAGCACAGCCAGCACTTGAATTTCATAACTTACGCAAAGGGAAGGGGAGGTTGCCAGAACCTTCCTCTTGGGTTTAAGGTATATATGGTGGGGAGGCTTGGTACTGAATGGTGCTGAATGTGGACGCATGGCTCAGGGTAAAATATCCCATGCTGGAAGGATCTCCTACTGCCTCAGCTGTCCAGGGCTCCTCGGCTTGATGTTGGCAAGAACATTATATATATTATTTTGGTATCTACATGTTTTACTGCACTCAAGTTAAATGCTCAAGTTCATATTTTTATGTGCTTTCGTTTGAGATCTGGGAAGTGCCTTAATAAATTCATTACTCAGACTAAAAGTGCTGCATTCTTTAGCTTTGTTCCCTCTTAGTCTGAAGCTAAGCAGAACATGCATGTATTCACTCAACTCACTCTTTAGGCCTATTAGGGTCAATACACACCCCTCTACAGCAGGTGGAACATGCAATTAAAGCAGTTCATTAGACTTGAATAATTCTGAAAGCTGAGACACTGGCTTCACAACATCCGAGACGGTTAAGGGTTTTCTTATAAATGTAAAGCTAGATACAATTGAGAGGTACTTTTTTACCTTACCAGCAGAATCATCGCTCCCAGCTGCAACCTGTCCCTGGTGGAGAACCACTGTCTGCAGGTTTTGTTGCATAGCTGCCAAAGGCCTGGTTTTGCTGGATACCCGTCTAACCTGTTTAATATATCAGTGAAATGTGCAAAGTTTTCATCAATTATTCCCGACATTTCTTTGGCATCTCTTGGCAATATCAGTAAAGTTTGAAAATTAATTTCAAAGCTTGTTCAAACTGACAAATAGAGAGGTTGGATTTTACAGCTCCTAGAATCCCAAGCTGAAGTTTGTGAGTTACACTGTGGAATGGTAGAAGAAAAAGGTATTTTTAGGAGGGCTGCAACCCTACACTTAGATCCCATCATAACTGCAGCACCATTGAAATTTGACAGCTATTAGGGATGGGCCTGAATGCTCTGCAGACCTCAGGACTACTAAATCCAAAGAGAAGCTTTTTTATTCCTTTAACTGTATCACTCAGAACACCTTGAGCAAGTGCATGTTTGAGTCGACCAAGATCTGCAATTAGAGTGTAGGGTTTCCCACCACTGACTACTCTCACCAGCACAGTTTCCTGTTCAATTATGGCACCATCTGTGCTCCCATCAGCAATAATGCAGATGAAGCGAGGATTTGAAACTCTTTTGATGTCTTGTTGAAGTACATCTGCCTCACATCTTATGAATTATGATGTTTTTTTCACGGTTTGTATAATTTTCTTTTATATCCACCCCAGCTTTTTTCATAGCCTTACATATGGTTCCATGTCTGAACTGAGAATAGCTTACCTTGTTTGTAATTAGGTAAGCATTGTTAAACAAAATGGTCAGTTACTTTCTTTCTCTCTCCTTCAGTTTTTGCAGTACTTTAATGATGAGGGGTGCTCTGTAGGGGCACTGGAATTTGAGGTACTCGCTTTAAGCATCTGACTGCAAGGCCACTTCTTTCATTTCCTGGCGGTGCCATGAAACATGTCAGATGAGCCTTATGCCGTATTTGCTCTGAGTGGTTCAATGCGCAACTGGTCACATCCACTTAAGAATGCATTTCTACCTCAACCCGAATAGCTGACTGCTACAGTGGGATATTTTTGGCAAATAGTACTGTACATTTTTGGTTCTTCCCCCCTTTTGAATTTCGTTCAGGTTTAGCCGATCAGGATTCCACCCAGTGAGAATGAAAAACTTGTTTTATTTTTCCAGCATCATACTTTTATTCTTGGTTATGTTAGGATTATGTGGGGTGGTACAAGAATACAACAGGAACAGTTTTTACCTCACCCACGTTTGTGGGGCAAAGCATATGCTTCTTCTTTGAAGACCGTTTACAAAGTAAACAGGTCTCACTTTTCATCCGGACCTATTAGCTTTGCAAGCACTTTTTGCTGATGTGATGCAGCATCTGCAAAAAGCTTTTGACAGATGCCAAGTAGCATCATAACAATAAGAGCAAAAAACAAACAGGCATGACAATGAGTCAATTTTCTAGGCTCTCACATATATGAGGAGGTTAATCTGCAAATGTAAAGGGTGCTTGGGAGCCACTACTGGCTTTAACTGAGGAATCACATTAAGATTTTGTGATGACAAAGATTTATTCTTCAGTGGTAGTATTAGGGAGTTACCAGCTGAGCTGTGAAGTGCAGTTATATAAAATAAATTGCATTACATACATTCTGGGCATTAATAATTTTGGAAGCATAATTTTATCTTAAACTTTTTTCCACTTTTTGCACCATTCTACCTTATATTGTGTGTAATGCAAGTTTAAAATAATGACTTACTTATTCACAGCGCTTTCAGTCACAGGCTGGGACCTCGTAGCACACAAAATATGCAAGTCGCTACATAGCGGTCAAGTTTCCAGGATACTTATGAGCGACGTTTGAATGTTTTTTTATTTGCATGCTTATGCGTGACATTTAGTTAGATAATGTGTCTCACTTTGAGTGACAGTTTATTGTGGGTAGGGCCGGGCACTTCTGTCAATGTAATTAGATACAAATTAGCACATTTGTTGCAAACAGGGGCTGAAACACTCCTTGTAGGATGTATAAGGTACCACTAACCTAACTCTTTTCTAACATGTTGATCATATTGAAAATATTTGTGGCATATAATAAACATGCACTTAATTTGGTAATGCACAGTAGTCATGTAAGACAAAGAGCCAGTCCACCATTGTGAAAATTGTAGCACTAGTCCCAGAATGCAAAGTGCTCAGTGTTGCCTAAAGGCCAGGGGTGGCCCGAGGTATCAACTTCACTGGGCACAGCCACGTGTGACTCACTTGCTGCAGTGCAAATAGTTTATACTCGGTTGCTGCAGCTTCCTCATCCACATGGTTGAGCAAGAAAAAGTGGTTTTCTAGTATGCCTGCCAGCAGGGCCTGCTTTAGCGCTGGTGGTGCCCTGTGCCTTTTTTGGCGCCCCCTCCCATCCCATGACCATCTCCTCAGATTCACTGACTATCACCCAGAAAATATGTCCCTCATCTCTATAGCCCCCTTTCACATACATTTATTTTAAAGCACTTGTAAAGGCTGGCTTTACGAATCCACTCAGCTATCCACATAAAATATAGTTCTGTTATTTCCAGCAGGCATATTAACCCTCTGCGCTACTTTAAGGGGAGTTTAAGCTGCCCCTAAACAAAACATTTCTCTCTCTCTGCCTAGCAGGAACAATAAGCACAAGAGGAACCTTGACATTTTAATTGTTTCCTGAAGGCTGGACGCACCAGGAACTTTTCAGCAGGTGCTTTTAAATCGCAAGTTTCACACAGTGCCCCCTGAGATCAGCGCCGCCAATCCAGGACACCACTCGCACCGCCCTAAAGCCAGGCCTGGCTGCCAGAATAGTGCCAGCCCCATCATTACGAGTCGTAATTCCAGCCAGGACTGCTTTTTAAAAGCCTGCTGCACCCTGAATTCTTGTTGTTTTGCATTTCGGATAGGTTACTGGCTAAAATGTCAGAATTTGCTGAAAGTGTGCAACACAAACCTCACAGCTTTCGCTCTCCCTCTTACCCCATCCTTTTTTACCTATCTGCCAGACTCTGTGGTGAGCACCGACTGCAGCATCAAACTAGAGTGAAAATAATGTGCAAGAAGAGCATAGGTGGTTTCGGCAGAATGAAGGCATATCCTCATCGGCTCTTGGTAAACCATTTAAGATTTACGAGTACAGGCTCCATAGGAATCCGGGGAGCTTAAGCAGCCTCTTGCAAAAGAAATACTGAAGGAGATAAATTGCCACTTTACCAAAATGACCACTCTCCAAGGCTCTAATGTCGGACATAACTGTATTTTTGTATTAACTCCAGCTGTATGGCCTTACTGCTGATGTTAATTACTCCGTATTTTCTTATGCCTTTATTTTTTTGTCTTGAGGTGCTATGGACTCTGCTTTTGGGAAGGCCTGCGCTGTCCCAGCAACAAACCATGTGATGTGTGAAACGAGGCTAAGACTCGCACCCAAACCTTCACACTGCCAATAGTATAAGAAAATAGTGTGGTTTTAAATGGCCTTATTTTCCCCTTCTTAAATTATCTATATCATAATGCAAACAGAATGTCCTACTTACAGCTGGGAGTAAAACGATCACCCTTTACAGATGGTGATCGCCGATTTCCTTTGGTTGGACTGAACCAAATGTATCTCTAGCACTGAAGACATGTGAACCATACACGCAGGATGACATCACAGTCGCTTTACGGAGGGCAGACTTAATGGTGCATTCTATGGATAAGCAAATCTCTTTTTTCTGGATGGGATTGGGGAGGCGATCTGGCAGACATCATTACAGATTCTGGTCCAGACTCAATGCTCTCGGGATTGTAAGTGCCAGTTCTCCCTGGCGTGACAGATGTGTCTGCTTCTGCCACAAGGAGGCGCAGCTCCCTGTTTACCATTCTCCACTTGTTCTTGGTTGGAATTGGGTTTAAGGTGCTTCTGCTTATAGAAATTATGCCAGTTCATTCTCTGCAAAGATATTTTGATCAGTTATGGTTATCAAATGCACATATTTTAAATGAGCCTGGTGACAAACATTTGTCTGTTTGGCTATTGTAAATTTAGTTAAAATGCCACACATTTGACCCCGCCCCCCACGCTCACTGAACACAGCCCGCTGCATGCAGCATCACAGTCCACATACTTTTCATAAGGCTTTGACTGCTGCATATACCATTATCTGCAGCAAACTGACACCTGATGGGGAAGCATACAGTGTGCTGGAAACGCCGACCTGCCACTGTACATTCCAAGAAGCACGTTGTAGCGTACAAAAGACAAGCAGCCTGCCTTGGACAGGGCGGGAGGCAGAGATGGCTACAGGGAAAAGAAAAAAAAAAAAAAAAAAAAAAAACAGAGCCAGGCAGAAATCCACAAGGCTGCCCTGCCACACAGCTCTTGGACCTGGCAGCGGAGAGAGTGTTTCCTGATCAGGGTCTGGCTTTGCACGTTTGGCAGCTGGATTCCAAGCGCAGGTGGGCTGCACCAGTGTGGAACCCGTGCTTTTCACACGACACTGACGTTTGGCTCAAGTCTCCCTCAGCCAATGATTGGCTAGAAGCCCATGACTGGGCTCTAGCCAATCAGAGGCCTCTAAATTTTCCCCAGAGTGCCCACAGCATGTTTATTTTCAATGATTTAATGTCTACTTGTCTGTCGGACAAAACATACATTAAATCTTCTTGCCCATAATAAAAGTCCACATGTTTCGGGCGATACCCCTGACTTGCTAGATTAGCTTGACACCAGGGACAAAATAAATGTTAGGATACCAGTTTCAGACGCTGTTGATATTCAGGGCAAGGCTACATGCTTATTTACCATGCGGGGGTAAATTAACGTTTTAGTTTTGTGTAGTAAGAAAATGAAAAAAGAATTCTGAATCAAGATATTTCAGAGATTCAACACTTAGTTGCAATCTCATTACCAAAAAAAATATGGTAGAACGTATACAAAAGGAGATATTAGAAAAGCAACACTTCAATGGTAAACAGTTGTAAAGTGAAGGAACTATGTTTGCATTGGTTCTCTGGACTATCTGAGAGCCAACAAGAGGAGGCAAAACTGATAACCAATTCCCCCCCCAAAAAAAAGACATTGTAAAAAAAATAGCACGCACAGAAGAACATACAGCATTAATGGCAATCTCTTGAAGGCCCTTGTGCCCCATTCCGTTAAATACAAAAAACTAAAGTCATAGATAATTGTTTGCAAATTAAGAAGTGTTAACAATAAATAGTGTTTCACAAATAAAAAGAACTAAGCCGTCAACAAATGGCTAATGTACTTTGTGCTCTGTGACTATCCACAATCACTGCTAGCAAAGTCAGTTTTTATTTCTAGTAACACTTCAGAAATGCCTTACAGATGAAGATTTCATGAGAATTGTGGTTCAACTGCACAGAAAACCACTATTAAAGCAAACGTCTCAGCAAAAAGGTGGGCCCTTCAGGTTTATCCAGGTTATACCTGTGCAATACAGGTCTGATTCACGTATTTTTTGAGCAAATGAACCAAGTGTGTGGAAAGTACTACCTAGGATTATACATTCTGAGGGTTGAATGAAGATCCTACAGTAGTACAGCAGCATTTCCGCTATACAAATATTAGGGTTCTGTAAAAGTGGACAGGTACATTAAATTGAGGCTTTTTATTAACCATGTGGAATAGCATGACCCACTCCTGGGGATGCAGTATATCTGAAAGATAACAGTGTGCCTCTCATGATTGTTTCATGGCAGATGTAGCTAATGGTCCAAAAAATCTGAAATTACATTGCAGAAAAGGTCTATAACATGATAGAAAATGCGAAACTAGGAAAAAATGCCAGACTTCTTGAGTAGACAAAATACTGTGTGCAACAGGTGTTTTTCAGTTATCACCACACCAGTTTCTGTAGCACTTTCAAACTTTTTTTTAATAAACCTAGACTGTCCGTGTTCTGTAATGAGGACACATGGATGCCATGTTGCTGGAACTAATACAATTACTAGATTTCAAAAGTAATTTTTTGGGTTTTAATGTAGTGTTTACTTTTTTTGCTTTTCAGTCACAATCGACGAATAGAATCAAGAGCATTATTTAAAATATCCATTAACATCAATTTTCCAGACCAGTCTGAAAACCAGTCTTCCAATATTGGTGTTCAAATCGAGCAATTTACAGACATGTTTAAAAAAGCCTAATCCTCCTTATGAGACCTTTGACTAATGAGTAAAAAACAAGTTACTGAAAACATTACGCAGGGCTCACTCACAAGACCGATCTTTGTGCATCAGCTAATCATAAAACTACCCAAAGGCAAGGGCCTAACTATATTAATTGCCCCACCCCAATAATTTAGTAATCCGAATAATAAAACCATGAACATTGTAAGACGACGCAATAACGTACATTGTTAATGTATATTTGTAAACTGCTGCTTTAAAATCTGAGGCAAAGTGCACGTTACTCACAATACATGGCATTTTCTAAGCAAGCTACCACCCTTAATGTCAACCCCCCCAAGAAGTCCAGAAACCCATTTTTACAATGGTTTTCGCACTAGAAGTATGTGTCATCCCTTCTAAACCTTCAAAATCATGCACTGCTAAGAGGGAACCCGGTTTGCACTTTAATTTTGACAACATAATTTTAAATTTCTCTGGGGAACAATTCAACCTTATGTCGCTAGGCAACATTAAAATGCAGAACTGAACAAAATAAAGGCTTAAAAATCAGAAACGTCTCAGCAAACCTCCTGTTCAATCACACCCCACCTGCTGAAATCACTCCAAAAGCAGAAGGCTGAGAGACAGGGACATAATCAAGCAATGAAAACAGACCTCTAACTTGAAACAAAGGAGTGTGTAATAAGAGAACAGATAAAACAACCATAGTAAGATTAAAAAAAAAAAAAAAAAACATTCTCTAACAACCACTCCAAAACAGTAGAGTGAATTTCAAGCAAACACTGGATTTTATTCCCATGTTGAGTTTCTTAGAATTTCAATTGACCACCAGTCCGACATATGGGCCAATTTGAATGCCCATACTCTTTCTGATCCAGCATACAGGTTAGAAAAAAAAAAAAAAAAAAAAAAAAAAAAAAAAGGAGGTACATGAAACAGCATGGGCTTTGGAAGATTGATGAAAGGGCAGTTTAAAAGAAAAGTGAAGAAGAAACAAAGAAAAACAAAGACTACAAAGATGCTGATTTGCTTGTCACTGAGCAGCCTTAAGTGTGTAAGGCATGCCCAGATTAAAGGGGGGTGGGGAGGTGTTGTTCTCACTGTGCCACTAGAAACAAGCTGGACCAGAGGTCAAACTCCGATTTGGATTGCTTGTGCTCTGGTTCAGTAAGGACCTGGCTTGGAAGTTTGGGCTGGACTGTTCCTATTGGTGCAGGACCAAAGGAGATTTGCATAGGGCTTGATGTAACCTGGAGGAATGACGAGGGTAGTAGGAATCAAATATAGACTGGGATGCTACCCTGAGTAATTACCAGTAGCTAAAGGTAATTCAAGCCCTCAGTCCGTACATTTTTTGTATTCCTCAAAGAAGTAAAACAAGACAAATGCTTTGTTCATGATCACACACATTGGTTGTTTGAGAAAATTGGGAATAGGTAGATCCACGGTTTGATAGACTGAAATCTCTACGAACCCACATCTGACACACCTTGTTAACAATGCTTTCTTAACACGCGGTGGGGGCATGAGTTTATTGAGTCATGGATATACAAGACCAGTGAGGTCGAATGACAACACTTTCTCAAAGCTTTTTTGTTTCCATCATCTTATTGTGCTTTCAAACAGTTAAAAATACATGCCTGACTACATCATAAATATAAATTTATGAGGTTTACGCAAAAACAGATAATTTGAAGATGGGCAGTATTTTCTGTTGCCCACTGTCCTGGCAGGTCGTTTTGCCAAAAGCGTTTGATTCATGTTTTTGTAGTTTCAAAAACAAATTCCTAAACTGGGTGTTGGAAAGGGCCAGCCAAAAATTATTTCAGGAAATAGTTTTTTTCTTTTTTTTTTTTCGTTTTTAATTAAGGCATCTGTTAGCTGACATCTATCGCCTCCAAAGACTAAACAATTCCTTACATTACTACAAATTAAGGCCTAGAATAGCAATACTGATAGTTCAAGGTTATTTGGAATACATAATATCCTAATTTAAGAAACTGAATGCAAGTTGGTCTCCTGTCGCAGTTAAAATACTGGCTGCATTACATAAGCAACAAGCAATGTCTCGTGAATTTCCCCTTTGCTTAAGACTATAAAGGAATTCATGCACTGCATCAACATACAGATCTCTTTTGGTCAAACCTGCTAAACAGCACATTTAATTTGTTGCGAGGCATAGTGTAGGCTTCCCAAGAAAGTACAGGGGGCTTGGAGAGCCCCACTGCCTACCATTGGTTGGCTTTCCTTTCACTCTAACCTGCCCGATTCTTATTCATATTCTGGCTTGTCAATCTTGTGTGTTTGTCCCTCCCATAGAGTAAGCCTCTTTACAATCTCTTGACTGGCTGGCTTCTTTGTTTTCACTGCTTACTTTTCAAGCATTACTTTTTTCTTTGGCATTAAGTACTCCAGGAGGTGCATGTGTTTCACAGCCATCCCCCTTCTGTTAATCTCTTCCCCTGCACTCTGTGTTGCAGCCGGTTGCTGCGTGCCTCCCTCCACCCCCTTCCATGCTGCAATCACCCTCATGTACTTCCTCAGTTGCTTTCCTACCCATGTGCTTCTCCCCATCTCCTCACCATTCCTCCCTTTTGTTGCTTTTCCTCCCCATCCTGATCGTATTGCTTCTCACCCAACCGCACCCTCCTGTCGCACATTGCTGCTCAACACCCGACCCTCAGCCTCGCCCCTCTCCTAGTTGTTTCTCCCCCTCCCATGATCTACTCCCTCACCCGTTTCCTTGTCGCCTCAGCCCCATGTTGCTTCCCCCAATTAAAAATAACAGAACATATATTTTTTTGTGCATATATATTTTTTTGTGATACTTTTTTTTTAATTGTTTGTCTCATTCTGTAGGCACGTGCCCTTCCAAATAATGAGACCATCATGGCACTATAGCACCTTCTTTTAGCCATGCTGCACAGCTTTGGGGATGCTGTGCAGCATGGCTAAAAGTCACTGTCAAAGACAATAGGTCACAAACTCAAGATCTACAGACTTTGGCAATGAAAAAACAAGCATTAGCATTCACAATTTCTGGTCTTACATCAGGTTTTACTCCCCAACTGGATCAGTAGTTTAGTTAGATGGCTGATATACACAAACATAGCTTCAAGAGACAGCTCAGGACTTTAAAAATAAACTTTTATTGGCGCAGCGAACAATATTTTCAGACTGCACTAAAAGAATAAGAGTATGATAAATTAAGGTGTGGTGAAAAATTTAATTGGGACTGTAATGAAGAGCAGACTTTATGAGCAGTTTTAAAATGTATACATTACACACAGTTACAATTGCTAGAGACTAGAAACTAGATTTATGTTCCCAGAAACACCCAGCGATTACTTGAGTGCAGAAGCTGGGATTAGAACACAGATGTCTGGTTTCAATGTCAACAGTTTAGCCTCTGGCCCTAGTCTTCAGCGGAAATAACATGCACTGACAAAGACAACAGGTTTTGTCCCAGTAAAATCTGTTGTTTTTGACAATGCTTTTTAGATATGTTACACAGTAGCGCTAACAGCTGTGCAGCATGGTTTAAAGTTTTTTTAAAAACACACTTTGACATTGGTGGATTGCCACCAATAAGCCTGGTCAAAGCTGAGCACCTCCAACTTGTCTCCAGTACGAAAGCCTAAGTCATGTCTGTGTGCGCACTGTAACTGAGCAGGGCTCCCTACATGCATTTCGAGGTGGATTCCTGAAGACCACTTGCTGCCAAGTGCACAGTCGCTTTTTGTAATTTTTCTTCAGGATCCCTCAGTGTGGCTCATTATGTGTGCTGGCTGTATTTGCATGATAGTTAAGGATGAGAAGATGTTAAAGAAATTAAAGACTTCACCAGAAGCCCCATACCCTCCCGCCAGGGCAGAGCCAGGCCAGGCCTTGACCGAGACTGGCTCTATGCCAGCAGTCCCAAGCACGTAACCTTTAAGGTGGTCCGCGGGAGCGCCAACAAGTGTGGGTGTAGTCTTGATCTACAGCCACCTACATTAGCACCATCATGGCCTGCAGATCCACCAAACAAAACATATGCAGTGGTATGTAACACAGCAGGCAGTATGAAAGGTGCTCTGGGAGGCAGACACACTAACACTTGTTTCTGCAGTGGAGGCCACGGTCAATTTTCTGTAATATGGCATTGATTAATCTGTGCCTGGTGCGCACACTCTGAAATATGCGTTTATTGCATACATGTACTATAATCTTGCTTAACGTAACCAAATAATGTCTAACCAAAAATGTGGTTTCTGATGAGAACTTCTTTCTGACAGTGGCAAAAAAATAAACTAAGATATTACAGCTGTTCAGTAGGTTTTCCTATGGCCAGCCTTGCTATTGGAGAAGCATTAAATCAAGCTTGAAGAATACTGACCAGAAACAGAACCGTCTCTTGGATGCTCAGAAACAGGCATCATTATTATCACATAGCAGCACCACAAAATAAAATGATGGAGTGTTGAAACTTTTCAAACACTCACCCCCTGGCACCGGTTTCGGGTATCACCCCTCATCAGCCGGGTTAGTTTGAATGCAAGCGGCACAGCGAGCAAATGACCCACATCTGGGTATACCTTAGCCACTTAGGGTGCACATAGGAACACTACAAAATAAAATGATGGACAGAGTGTTGAAACTTTTCAAACACTCACCCCAGCCATAGACTGGCTTTGAATCCATCAACCTGGCCCGGCAGTTCGAGCTGGCCTGTTCCCATGGGAAACAAGGTCAAGACTGATTTGCAAATGGCTGGGTCCAAACTGGGGTGGCATAGTGAGAAAAAGAAAGATGAATTAAACCCAGATCTGTGACAGGGGGCGAGTGTTTGAAAAGTTTCAACACGCAGTCCATAATCCCTCTGCATTGTTATTATCACTACAGAAAAGAACAGAACTGACTTAGTTGCCTCCAGAATAGAAGTTTGAGCTGTCTGCCTGGTTTAAAATATAACATTACCTATGTGGACATGTAACAAAGCTCTGCTGGCTGTAGTATTTTACTCAGGTCCTATCTGAAAACCGAGAGAGAATCTGGGTCAGTAAAGATATGCAAATGAGGCATTAATTCAAATCAAAACGTTTACTAAAGAGGCAATACTTTAGAAATGTATGCTTACTCTAACTATAGAACTACTTGCAAAGACACGTAACTTCTGAAACATACTAAAACGTACCGCAAAATGTCACTAACAATATAAAATCGGAGAAAAGCAACAAATTATGAAATAAAATGTTACAATTTAAAAAAACATAAGAATAATTTTATGACTGATGCACAAAGTAACAATCTTTTAACCATGGCAATGTGTGAGCACCCCCTAATGGACAACAAACAAGTCCGAAACAGTGTAACATTTCAAGGGGTGAGTACCTACCCCTACACATTACCATAACAGTCACTGTTTCTTCTGAGGCCGTCGCCCCATGTTATGAATAAAAAGGCATCCAGAATTATTACTAAACAGGACTGTGAACCCTGTGAAATCCTTAATATGGCAGTCATTCGAGTTGTACTACATCAGTACCAAATAAATGGATATCAAAAACCCCACCCCTCCCCATGGGATTATTGAACCCATTACGGTCTCTTTTGGGACACCCAAGCAATGGCTGACCAAATAATATGCAATCAGGTTTTTTACTTCTCAGAGTACAAGCCAAAGACTCACTTGGCAAATCAAAACAGGTAAAGGCTTCGGAGCACAGCAGTACCTAGCGTGTGAGTGACCTACCCTGGCCAGCTCAAAAAACAGCCTCAGATGCACTTGCAAGGAGTGCTCATTCATAAAGGCAAAAGAGGGTCTTCAAAGTGAAGTAGTCAGTGGAAGGACACTGGTCAGTAGCAATTGGACAGTGCCCAGAAGCTGTACTTGATCCAAGCTGGACGCCAAGCAAGAACCGCAAAACAACAGAAGTGAAAGCGGACGGCATGGAGACAACATGCTGGCTAATCAGAAACATGTAAATTAGAGAGACTCTGGAATAAACAAAGACTTTGCAAGCACAGCACATGTGAAACCTAAACATGGCCTGTAGCCCTCTGCTGTGTCTCATGTAAAAGATCTGGAAACATCAATATCTTGCCAAGATATGAGGATCTGCAGACCTCAAGGTCCCTTCCCAAGCTTATTTTCCCAACTTAATCACACCACCCCCTCCCCCACATCACAATACTATTAGTAATACACCGTAAGCACTAGTTACTTAAGTCTCAGTCAATCCAGAAGTCAAGTCTCCATCTACAGAAAGTAATCTCAGCCACCATATTCATAATTTAAATACAGTTCCCGCAACGTATCAGCTTTGGTTTCTAAGTAGACCATAACCCATACATACTTCTGTTGTTTTCGGGGGGGGGGGGGGGGGGGGGGGGGAGGGGTTGGGGGGTGATATATTTAGGTCAATGCTACCTATTGTATTTTTTTCCAGGATAAAAACCTCAGTGATTCATCCAACAACTTTGAGCTCTGTGTTTGAATACTTAATTAATACCCTCCAGGAAGATAATCGAAGGATTTGATTTTACTGTGTACTTATGTAAGGCCACCACCGAGCTCATTAACAACTGCTCCCTTATTACGTCAGTTCTGCTCCAAGAGCATGCACAGCAGAAGGTATCTACTTCACCATACCTTAATGGTCACTCCGGAATACCGGCTAAGTTTGTCACCTCAGGTCTGGTCCCTTTCGCTCAAGCTAATGGGGAGGAAAACGAGGAAGGATGTCCCTTCAGGGACGAGCGTTGTACGTTTTAAACCACATTAACATAATAACGGGAGTGGGGATAAATAATTGAAAACAATGTATCCCAGACAACATCATTATTTGTCTTATTTTTCATTTTCTCAGTAAGAATGCCTGCAACAACAGAAATCCTGTGTGCTCAGCCTTTGTAATAGGTGATACGAGGCCATCTCAGCCCCACATATTGCTAGAAGTGAAATCCTTCTCCCCCCCTTCAACAAAGGTCTTCTCATTCTCCCGTTGTGAAGACCTGGGCAAAAATGCACAGTAGGGGTTGAGTTGAGCAATGTGTCTCATCAGTTGCCAGCAACTCGCCACTCTTGTCCACCTATACTTGTGCCCCAGGATACTACAACTTTAACTGTGGCCCTATAGGGCAGCTACCTGGGCCAATTCACCAACCCTTGCATGCACCACTGCTTCTATCAAACTAGAATTCTCTACAGTAACACCTACTGCAATAAATGGGTGTGCGCCCAGTTCTGTCACTTATGGCTATTGAGCATCTCGCAGACTAGCACTGGTGGCACAGACAGATTGAGATCAATATTGCAGGACTGATATTTACATGAGTGTTAATTTCTTGGTACTCTTGTGGATCTGTTACCCAGACTGTTTATTTTTGCAAGTGCAAAAGAAGCCTGAATTATAATACAAAAGATTATCACTGTCTGGAAATACTACCAGAAAAACCTCTAACAACTGAACATAAACACAATCCACTATGGACTTCAGAGTCCCATCCAGCAAAGCAATAGTGCGCAGACGAGATATCCGGTACAGGTAGAATTTTATACGTCCCCATTCCGAAACAGGAGTTGGCAATTACACCGCCTTAGTGTTTATCTCTTTTCAACTTTTACATAGTTACTGATAAACTTTGCTGGCATCTCCTCTGCAAGCAGCAGTGGGATGACTTGTAAAGGTGTGGGCTGAGCTGGGCCTGTGGCTGACACAAGCCTGGAGGTTTTGATAAGTATTGTCTGAAAAAACACCTCAGACTGTCAAGCTCGAGAGCTCTGGGAAGTCGTGCATTTTAAATGAAACAAAATGGCCTCCAGTAAACATGGTGTCAGGGTCGCCATGATAATACCTTCCGATCACGGTAACCACATTTGCTTGATGTTGTCTGTCAATCTATGGTAATTCTAGACTAAGCAGCAATAAAGCAAAGGCTGTTGAAAGAAAGAAGCACACTCCAAGAGACAATGGAAGATTCATGTTAAACCTCCAGGATGAGGGGAGTACCGACTCCTGCCCATTTATCTTCGTGGCGTTTTTGAATGCTAAAAGACAAATGACGGGCCTGGTTGCTTAAGTGTATCTCAACAAATATTGATTTAGGCTCGAACAGAGAAGAACCCATGGTTCGTGATAGCTCATTGATTTTATTTTAAATGTTTACTGTGCATTTCAGGAACAAAAAAGTGTAATACAGATAATACTCATCTGCATCAATTAAGTGCATAATCTTTAAAATTAGGTACTGCAAATGCATGTTAGAATACCACACAACCAGATACCACAGCAGCAGGAAATCCAACAACGTCTTTGAGGAGTAACAATCATGATAACGTTTTATACATTGCTATAAACCACACACGTGCCATTTCTAAGCACAGTGATTAACATTTTATTGTTACACAATTAATGGTGCTCAATTTACCAGCATCAGGAGGATTGAAGGTTGAATCAGTCTTGCCAGGAACTCGTAATCTGTAGATCACAATTTATCTCAGCGGCAAGGCATCCATCTTGGTGAACCAACCTGCCGGCAACAATGATACAAGGGTGCATGTACAGTGGCACATAAGATTCAAGTCCCTCACTACTCAAACCACTTAACCTCGACATAAGCAATCTGCAGTGGTTCCCATTCCCTTTTCCGTCCACTACAGGAGCACGTTTTGCAGATCACAACCCAATTATAACGTGGCTACAATACAAAAGTAATGAGTCTCCTTAAGAATGGAGCTTTACTTTGGTCTGGGTAATGTTAGGAGGAACTTAGATCGCGCAAGGCAATCAGGCGCAAAAATGGGGGAGATCAAGCAATAGTAAAAGCTTTTTTGCTCATTTAATAGCTTGATAGGTGTAATGCCAATAATGCACATGAGCTGAGAGTACATAGGGCTCAATCAATTTAGAGCAAAGAAATCAACTCAAATTACAGTGAGGCGCTCGAGTGTAGGAATGAACAGACTAGGCGGCATCAGTAACGGGGAAGAAAATGCCCCCAAGGCTTCATTAGGTTTTCATGTAATCTGTTTCTGCAGCCATCACAAAGTCATACGATTCTATGGTGCACAGCAGAGCTATCTGCTCCAGTCCCTTGTTCAGAAGCCATTTTGACTTTCATAAGGGTAATTATTTTAGGTCCAGCATGTCATTGTCACTGAAAGGGCACACACCACTCACGCTGATGCTGCAGTATCTGTGAATAAAAGTCACAGCTCTTTGTCCAAGGGAGAATACAGAAAAATGACCTTGTACAGAAGAGCAGTGTCCCTTTTAGGTGGGTGACATTAATGCTGATTACATTAAGAAACTCTGAACACATTTATCTTCAATAGGGTTGTCAGCTTTCTCAAAGAAAAATGCAGGCCATATGAGTGCCTTTTTTGGGGGATCCAGAAGGGCTGGCAGCTGGAATAACCATTTATGCAAAATACAGGCATTTTCAACGCAATGGGTCTTGCGTTTGCTTGAGTTAAAGCGATTAGGGTTGTAAACTCCTAACCGTCACATAAACAGATAAGTAAAACAGTTTCACATAAGCAAGCAAATGGCCGCCATGAGCACAAAGGAGACACAGAAAAGGAAACAGAAGTTCGCTCGCAGTGAAACATATCGGCAAAAGTGCAATCATCCAAGTAACCGCAAAAGTGCAATCATCCAAGTAACCTGCAAAAGTGCAATTATCCATGTAATAAGGTCGGTGTCATGCAAAGCGCTCAGCTACTGCCCAGTGAGATCGCGCTGCATATGAATTAAAGAGAAAAAGTAGTCCAGAAACCATACTGAAAACATGGAGCCTTGTATGTATTAAGTAGATGGCCACTGCACTTGAGGCGTGCCAAAAACTGGGAAAGGCATAATGTATGCATGCCTTTCACTAATTAAACCAAGTGAATTTTAAACTACAAGCCCACAAACCAACCAAACTGATGGACGCGGTTAAAACTCCACAGAGAGATTACACCAGGGACAGAGCGCTTTGCGCTCAACCCTAAAGACACAGCCCTTCTGCCTGCAATTTAAAACACTTTTAGAGATAGTCTAGAAAGCACTAACACTAACTTGTTTTCATCTTGTTTCTGTACTTTCCAGTTTAAAAAAGGCAAAATACAAGAATGTTATGCTCTGTATGAAACCTCTACCTGTTTTAGCATGGCAAAACTGGGCAGGCTGACAACACTGGCGATTTGTGAAAGGTTTTATAAGGAGTGTAAATACCTAAAACGTGTCCCAGTGCTACGACTCAATGAAACATATATTGAAGCACGCAAATCACCTGTGAGGGTCTATAACTAATTCCCAAGAAAATAATATGTACTAAAGGAGGAATTAAATTAATAGTCATTCAGAAAACAGCCAGTGTTTCTAATGTTTTTCGTGAAGGTAAGAGCGGGTCATGAGGCTGTAAATAGATGGGGAGAAACATTCCAGAGCTTTGCTGCAGCAATGGAAAAGTCACAAAACACCCGCCTGTTGGGAGCAGAATCTTGGACCCACTAATAATCTGGCAGTGTCGGATCTTTGAGTATGGGATGGGTGAGAATGAGGAAATTTAAGTTAAGGGTAATAGGGCTGGAACTATGAAAAGTTTGAGACACCATACAGAGGGGCTGAAAGATGATCCGCGCTGGAATGGGAAGTCAGTGTATTGATTGGAGTGCTGAAGATGAAGTGGGGATGGGTAGGAATTTTCAAAGCAAGGCGAGCTGCCACATTCTGGATGAGCTGAACCTGCAAAAGAATGTAGTAAGAGATCCTAAAAATAAAGTGCTGTAGTAGCCCAGGGTGCTAAGGAGTGGTCAGGTGGCAACACTGCCTGTGCATCAGGCAGGATAGGTAACTAGTGTTAGCTTATTTTTTAAGAAACTGCTCTAAAGCTTCCAGGTTTCCATAATATTTTCCAATAACTCACTCCTCCTTCCGATGCTAGAAACCAAACAAAGGCAGTCATGCTACTTTGAAAGATTATCAAAAACAGTCCATGCAGCCCACTTCTGTTCAGAACTGATGGAAGCAGGTTATATGGAGGGGGGCTGGTGCCAGAGTGTTAAGAGATTAGGCAAGGCAGGTTCTACAAGATGTCGTACCTTTATCGAGGAATGATGCACATATGAAAAAGTGTCATTGGTTGTTTAAATAAAGGGACAGATGGACATAAGGCTCGGTGAAAGCAGTTACTTAAAGTGGCCTGGAATTATCATTCTGGCAAGACTCAGATTTTTAAAATAGCTTTTCTTAAAAGACTGGGAATTATAGTGGCCCTTCGTTAGATCCCTACAGTGCTACCTACAACCTGGGTGTGGGACCAGCACTTCAAAAAACAAAAATGCTCACTCTGTGCACGACATAACTGAGGAGCGAACAGTTTCAGTCCTGGGTGCAACAACATCTTTCATGGCAAATGTGGGTGTACGCATGACCAACCTGAACACAAGATAGAGGAGTATTGGGGCCTGGGTTAATAACACCCACATGCCATTTGGATGCAATGCAGACACTCAGCCGTGTAATGAACGTACCATCTTCCACAGATCAACTTCAGTCCTTCCAATTCGCACAGGGGACAAGCCTTTGCAAGAACTATTGGCTTTGCCAATGGGTTTTAACCATCTTATTCAGCAGCATGGCTGCTGTTCAACATAGCTAAAAGTTAGTGGCATAGAGGGTTGTAGAGTGGAATGGCAAAGAGTAGAGTGCTGTAGAGTGGCGTGGCAGAGAAGGTGGTGTATTGGCGTGGCACAGTCTGGAGTCATGTCCAGGAGTGACATAGCCTAGAGTCACAGAGTGGCATACACTGTAGCAGCAGAGAGAAGGGTGGACCGTGTAGAGTGCACTGTTGCAGAGTATAGTGGAGTGGAGTGGCATGGAGTGCAGCGGTGTACAATACAGCCGTGTAGACAACGCAGCGGTGTAGATTAGAGTGGTGCATAACAGAGTGCAGTGGCACAGACTAGAGTGGCATACAGCGCAGTGGCGCAGAATCGTGCAGAGCAAAGTAGCACCCTTGGAGATGAGATCGCATGCTGACATTTGACCTTGATCTTTGAATGGAGAGCAAATGTGACGAGATAACAAGAATGAAAGGCCTGTTAACAGAAGGCGAGCACCATACAAGCATCACTCATCACCACAGTACTTCCACCTCCATCAACGCGCACCGACTTGCACTTGCATGCTTGTGAGTGTAAGGGTGGAAGAATCTCAAAGATTTTTCACTCTTGGCGGTGTGCCGGACACATTGTGGTTAGCCACCTGCCTAGTGTCCCATCAACTACCATGCTGTTGTCTGCTATTTTTCCATTACCGCCGTCATGGCCTGTTCAATTTGCCATTTGAGAGCTTAAATTGCTGGAGGACCTAGTAGTGTCATGATGGAGAAATGTTAGAAAAGAGACATAAACGAAGGCAGTGCCAAGTCTAAGGATACTTTACTTGTGTACAGTTTGATTGAAGTCATAGCTTCTCTGTATTGATCGATTATTTTGCACCATGGCCTAGTGAAAGTATGCCTGAAGATGAGTGGGAAAAATAGACTACTTCTGTACAGTAACTTATCACCTGGTCCAGTCACACACAGCTCTTCTGGAGATGTCCAAGTAGAAGGTTCAGCCTTGATGAATATTGGTCTGCATGTTAGGGGGTGGAGTCAGGACAGGGAAGGGAAGGAGTAAGTAAGTCGAGGGAGATGAAAGACTTACATTTCAGACCACTTTTTATGGCGTGGAGAGCACACCCTCCGAAAATAGGGTGAGCACTTCACACCTGCAAATCATATGTAACAAAGCCCCATCATTCCTCCAAATATGGAGCAAAGTGGCAATTCAATGACTCCCATCCTCTAAAGTCTACATCAACTGAAGTAGGTTCAAAGTAGAATCTTAAGATGGACTACTCTAGACTGGCATGAGGCCTTTCAGTAATTTCACAGTTATCATCAGTCAAAGGTCCCAGGTCCCTCCCCCAAGCATCCTATGGAGATGTTAAGTAATCAGGTGCATTGCTTTGTAAGGACGTGCATATCTACAATAGTGTTTAGAGACACAAATCCTAATGTAGGATTTGCAGGAGCACAATTTACTAAAACCTGGGAGTTCTGTGAGCCATGCTATATAAGGCCTTAGTGCGTGTCAGACCTGCAAGTATCGAAAACGGACTAGAATGCACGTCAAAATCCTTTTCCACCCTCCAGGAGAAGTTCATCACCACTTCGGACAGGACATCTCCTAATTTGGGGACTTTGATCGTATCACAGCTCCTGACACACTGCAGTTGCGAGTCCTGCAGCAAGCACCTGTCTTCTCACACGTCTGTCTCCTAAGTGAGTTTGAACCACCACCCCAATGCCTTCATAGTATTGTGGCAAATCTGTATCACCAATTGGGTGGCTGGTAGCAGAACACCATCCGACTTACCACCGTACTAAAAGTGTGTCAGCTGCAGACCCTGCATTGCTCAATTCTCAGACACAAAGCCGGGGTTTCCATCTGCATTGAACAGTCATTCATTTAAGACAGCTAACTGAGGCTCAACAGCAGGGTTAAATACCAGCTGCCACAATGCTCCTACTCCTAAGTGTTTTTTCAACATTTGTTCGGGCCAATACTGGGAATCCTATCTTTCCAGCGAAAACCTGGGAGCATAACATTTATTTAAAAAAAGAAGCTATGAGGGAGCAATAAGTAGGTTCTGCAGCTCATAGAGAAATAGTGTCAAGGCTACCATTTAAAAAAAACTGCAGAATGATCCAAGAGCAATAATGGAAAAGCCGTCCAGAATCTTATGTTATTTTCTAGCCTAGTGATCCAAAACTGTATATTCATGCCCCATGCCCTGTTAGCGTCTGGCATAACATATACCCCCATATATTTAAACCAGTCTGTAACAACTCTCAAGCCCGCCACCCATCCCAAAGTTCCAGGAGCTGCATCAGACACATACAAAGATGATGTGGCCTTATTTACATACTAACTGTGAAATTACCAAAGATCTAAAGAATCAGTAAACACTTGGCACCAACTACTCCAGGTCCTTCAAGACCACCTGGACAACATCCACATAAAATCTCACATTCTCATTCATCCCGGGCACCCACCTGAGGCCTTTGATCTGGGCATCCACCCTTACCCATTGACCCAAGGGATGACCCTTACACCCCAAGTCCTCTACAAGAGTGAGCAGACCCCAATACGCGACTTTCACTCCAATAAGTTCCTGTAACATTTTAGACGGACAGCAGGAAGGACTGATGGATTTGAATGTCTGTATAAATATTGGCACCCTGATGTTTGGCAGGGCACAATAGTATCCTACTCAGTGTAGGGGACAGACTCTAATTGTCTCATTTTAGCCCCACATTGAGGGGTACAGGGTCTCTTACAAACAGGTATACGATGGGTCTGACTTAATCAAATATAAAGCTTGTGTGGTAGAGTAACTGAGATCTGGCGAAATTCGTGAAGGGTGAAAATGTGTACTGGATGGTTGGTATGTTAGTGTTTGGATCTGGACGGTCAGTCATTCTAAGGATTTTGTGAAAACAGCTTTATACGTCAATCCTTAATTATTATTGTAGCTTATAATAAACCTATTCCTATTGAGAATATTCTATACGTCGTCTTGTGCATTGGAACATTACAGTTATCCAGTCCATTCAGCAGAGATGTGCTTCTGGAAAGTCATAAGGGAAACAGTAAAAAAAAAAGAAAAAAAAAAAATGGAGTCTACATAAGAGGCCCAACCACTCCAATGAGGAATTGTGGAGAAATGAGGAGTCCAGATTTCGCTTAGGGGGTGGGGATTTCTAATGCCTGATGACAACATCGTTTTCTGTCAAGGATACGAGCCTTCACGTTTTATTTGTCTACTAGACAAGATGATACAGCTCACTGCATTACACCCTTGTTGGCTGCATGTCAACACCGACACTAGAGGACTGTCTGTTCCTGCAAAGGCAAGGTAAAAAAAAATCTAATTATATATATATATATATATATATATATATATATATATATATATATATATATATATATATATATATATATATATATATATAAAAATAATGTTCAAACTTGTACAGATATTCATTAATACAAAACTTTACTATTAGGGCACTAACTCTTAGGAAACTGCGAGCTGCAAGTTCATCTTGCTTTACCGTCACTGGTTTCAACAGTAGAAAAAAAAATGTACACAGGTTTACAAAACATTTATTTTGGGCTCCTTATAATGTTTTTTAAAAAATGCTCCTCCATAGTTTCCAAATACAGGCAGAAAAACAGAAGCAAGATTGGTGACGTGTGCGTTCAAAATAAAAAGAGTACCCCAAAAATATTTGCAACTTCAACAATTATGTTTGTGGATAGTTTTGATGGCTATTGTGCAATTTGTTTACCTTCAAAAATGATACGTTCCTAGATATAATTCCTACCTGAAAGGGAAAAAAACAACTCGGAAGGTGGATAAAGTTTGCTAACTTTGCTGGAATTTTCAAAGACAACTTTCAATGTTTTCTTTAAGGCATCATTAAAAAAGCATCTTTAATGCATGACAATATTTAAAAGAAATGCATGGAGAAGCAGAAAACAAACCATTATGGGCCAAACTTAGAGAGCTCTTTCGTAAAATAAAAATCACAAAAGGGCACCTGCAGCTCTATGACCTTACAAGGGTGCAAGTGTCTGACCCTCTGGAATTAACCAGAGTTTTCCTAAGTACACAAGTAGCCGGAAAACCAGCTATAGCTGCAGGTCTCCAGCATACTGCAACACAAATTATCCAGCTGCAAAAGACTTACTGTCAACTTACCAAGGACTTCGTGAGCTTAAAGTCTGCCCACTGCTTACCATTGGATGGCTTTATTGTCTTATATTTACTAGCTTCTTATTTGATGGCTTGTCCATCTTGTGTTGGTCTCTCCCTGAAGATTAGCTTCTCTACTTATGTCCTTTCACTGCTCACGTTTAGGGAGCTGCCTTTTGCTTTACCTAAGCATTCCACCATGGTGCATGTGTTTTCCAGCTCTCTCCCTTGTATTCTTCTCTCAATTCCCACTCCATGTTACTCTTTTATCAGTCTCATTTTCTCCCTCCATGCCATTCTCTTCTTTCTGCTTAAGAACTCTTTGGAATGCATGTATTTTCCAGCCATCTCCCTTGTGCACTTCTCCCCCTCCACCAGAACTCCAGGGTGCTCTCTAGTCTGGGTGCTCCTCTGCATCACCTTGGGCTCCAGGTTTCTCCTCATTTGCTTCTGTGGTATTCGCGCCTCCTTGTGTTTCTCCCATTCTCCACACTGTGTGCCACCTTTCTCCTTCACCCCTTTACCTGCTCAATTGTTACTGTCCCCAAACACCTGCATATACTCCGCGAGTACATTTGTCAACACGAAAATCTTCATGGTTTGTTAACCCTTTAATGCAAAACCAACTCTAGCACGTGTATATTGTACTATACACTTTGGTGGCTTTGAAAACTAAGCCCATGCCATTTCGAATCAGACCTTGCAGAGTTCATCTAATTGTAAAATGTAGATGTAGAGCCATTGTTTTGGCACTAGGAATTAGAATTTATGCTAAGTATAAGCTCACATTTATAGCAACCACAGGAACAGAGGCACACTGAGGTGAAGGCATTTGCCCAAATATTTCACAATGTTCTCAATGGGAGACGGTGAGCATCCTTATAATCCTCAACTGGCAATATAGGATAGAATAATCGGAGTTTATTTGCAGTAGAATTTTGTGAAATTTTGTGAATGCCTAAAAGTACGATTGGCAGAGCAATGTAGAAGACAGTTCTTCAAAAACTAAACCCAGAAACACAGCAATGGCACAAGTGGGACAATGAAATATTGTAAGCTGTGCAGTACTCTGAATACTAGCAGAAAGAAATGCTATAGCATATTCCGAGCCCCCTATCACGATCATAAAGCTGGCCAACTCAGATCCTCCTCATACACACAGCTTCTGCGCATCCACAATCTGAAGATTCAAAGACCTGACACAAACAGAACACTAGTATGTTCAGTGTTTGGTATAGTCACAGAGGTGGAATAGTGACCTTATTAGAATCAAAACCCTGACTTACTATGAACCCTGGAATAATCGGAGAAGCTGCAAATGCATATTTAACTTATTGTGAATAGTATTGGAATGGACACATCACTGCATGGCACCAAGTGGGACAAGTCAGTTTCTCAACCATCTTGTCCTTCAAACAAGTGTATATTTTATAAAACAATTTGCCACACCCCAGTAAGTCCAGAATAAGGATAACGATCAGTCTACTAAAGAAGTAGGTTGTCACTGTAGCACAGTGAACATTAATGGCAAGATAAAATGTATAGTGCTTAGAATCTTCCAGAGAGTGCCCTACTCAACAGCATGAGTCAGGTTAAAACAGAATAACTGATCACATCAAGGGGAGTTTGGGTTTACATGACCAAATGGCACTTTGAATTGAAAGTTCCTTACCAGGAAACCAGTCTGGGGGATTAAGGACCAGGATCCCCTTTGGTGCCAATTGACAATGGGATCAGGTGAATAAAGGAATTAACAAAATAAAAAAAAAAAAAAAAAAAAAAAAAAAAAAAAAAAAATAACACAGGACATTGTAGCTCATAACTGCTGATGGCAATGGAAGTGAAGGAGCAATATGTTCTTTGATTATCATCATACAAGAATGTCACATGCCATCAAGAGGTCACCTAAGTTTGCAGAAAGCTAAACTGGAGTAAAGGTGCCCTTTCGGAACAGTTCTTCTGTAGAAAATTCTGGAACCGATGAGCTGCAGAATATTTCAAATTCTCCGTGATTGAGAATGGAAGAGGTTGCAGGCCGATGAAAAGGTGTAACTTTGGGTTATAACAATTTTAATAAGTTATACCCAGGGAGATGCGCGGACACAGTCTGTGCCAGGTAACCTTTATGGGTGTTAAAAAACAGTGAGGAGGCGGCACCTGGCAGCACTTGGACCCTGTGGGACTCCCTCGCAGCAGGAGCTGGGGGAGTCACGGGTCTCTAGCGCTTATAGCGCATTTTGTTTTCCCGCTGCGCGGGACACGCCCTGGCCAAGGGCGGGCTTGTCTTGTGCCCGTCATCGACCGTCAGAGGCTGGGCTGGGCTGGGCCACCCCCCCTTTCATCTTGCCGTGGATGGTGAGTTTTGTGTTTATTATTTATTTTTATAAGTGTCTGGAGACCTTTCTGCCTGAGAGACTTTGTTTTAAACTGTGTTTCCCGCTGCTGCACCCCAGTGAGGTGCTACCGCTTGCTTAAATGGGGCGGAAAAAGGGCCAGCTATCTGGAGCCATGAGTGGTGGTGGTGGCAGGCAGGGTAACATAAACACTACTTTGGACTCCTTTCTTTCTAGAGCTGTAGGGGTTGTGAGTAAGGAAATTGATCTGGCGGAGAGGAGGCTATCTATGGAGATGGAGGATTGGCGTCATGTCTCATTAGTCAGTGATCCCTCGGTGGCCTTGGAGGAGGAGGGGGTGGTGGCCCATTCTGGAGGAGAGCTATGTGTTGTATCAGAGCGTGACCATGCGGAGAAATTAGGGGACTCTGGCGACCCAGGGCCTTCGAGAAGAAGTAAAAGGCTCTTGCTGTCTTCTCCTGTGGCCTGCTCTATGGACAAGTGTAGTCCTCCGCCGAGGAAGAAAAAGACACTGAAGAAAACAATTCTCAAAACTAAAGCTTCTCTTGTGGGTAATTCCAAGGAGTTATATGGCGCTACAAATTCTAGCGAGCCAATGGGCTGTGATGCAACCAATTTATTGTTAAAGCTTAAGGAGATGATTGAGGGTATTCTGTCACCTGTGATGGCTAAAGTATCGGTGATAGAAAAAGCAGTTTCTCGGCTCGGTGAATTAAGAAGCCAAGGGAGCCAATCTATGGGGGGTTGTAAGGTCTGTGTTGTCTATCTCATCCTAGTGTGGAGGTGAATCTACAGGAGGAAGATGCTGGGTCCCTGGGAAATTTGCCTCAGCAACTGGATAACCCGTCAAATTCTGGGGGCCAAGGTGCCTGTGCTCAGTCTGTGGTGGCTTCAACTACCGCCCCACCAATGGGCAGGGGGGCCTTGAATGGAACTAGCCTCGTAAGACAACCTGACCGTGTTTCTGTGGTGGCTGGGGGGGTGGGGGGCTTGCCTACAGCCGGTTGGGAAGTCTAATCAGAATCTGTTGAGTAAAAAGTCTTCATTGGCCCGTCTGTATCTCCCCCGGCATGTGCCCCTTATGTGGTAGTGCTGACTAATGTCCCTGCTTTGGCCCCTGGGGTAACAGAATCTATGGCTCAATTAAAAAATACAACTGGTTATTGGTTGAGCAAAAACTGCAATTTCTCATGTAAGGATCTCAAAGATGTTTTGTTTGTTCGAAGAATTGACTGGGTTGGGCCGAGTAAAAAAAGAGGGGAACGAGGATTGTGTTATAATAAGTGTCTTCTCATATAGTCATACTTTTTCACGGGCAGAAACAATTGGTATGGTCCCCCTGGGATATTTCTACAATCATATGCGACTGGGTGCTGACCCCTCTCCTAATCTTGGTAGGAGACCCTTAGACCAGAATGCCCTGCGGCCAATCTGCAGGAGAACGGATTACAATATAAACTCTGACTTGGCAGGGATGGATTGAGAATGCACCAAGTCTGTGACTGCGTTGGAGGGGGCGGGTTCGAAGTGTGATCTTATTTCCTGGAATATTGCGGGGTATGATGCCAAGCTATCTGACCAGGCTTGGGTTAGGTGTGTGGCTGACTATGATATTATGCTACAGGAGACATGGTCTGAGGGGCTGGCTACTTGGGATGTTATGGTAGATTTGCTATCCCAGCTGTTCAGTCCCTTGGAGGTCGTTCGAAAGGGGGCCTGGTTACCTTAATCCGTTTTCCCAAGATAGTGGCTGCTTTTCAAATTAAATTGTAACTACCAGGGTATATTGCCTGTTTGGGTAATTTTTTCTAATAATTTTAATGTCTTGTTGGTTCATTTTTATAATGCTGTATGGGATGGGGGTGTCAAATTGGGATCCTTTTCTCCATTCTTCAGGTGTTGAAAAATAGAATGGAGGAGGTGGGGTTGGAATTCTGTGCCATTGTATCGGGAGATTTTAATGCTAAGCTGGGTCGACTCAGTACAGTCGTAAATCCCTTCGAGTACGACTGTGTGGACTACTTGGCAGATGACATTCAGGATGTTAGAGGCAGGGCTCTGATTAAGGAACTCAGGAAGTTGGGCCTTTTGAACTTCCGGGACACTGAAGTAGTAGATTTTCATCAGCTCCCAACATTTGTGGGAAGAGGGTCTGGCACCACAATTGACTACATTTTCGTGTCACCGTTACTGAAAGATTTGATAACTGGAGGGGAGGTGCTTGGAGAATGTATAAGTGACCACAACCCCCTCACAGTGTGAGTTAAACTTCCAGGGGCTCCAAGTAAATCAGGGTGGGGCGGTCCCGCAACAGTGAAGATAAGAGATCAGGGTAGGCAACTTGGCTGGAAACAGGTAGATGCCCAACAAGTTATTGAGAGGGTGGTGGGGGTAACCTATCCTTGTTTATGGATATACTTTTGAGAGAGACTCCGAGCCCTAAGGAAGTGATGGATGCAATAGCTGAAGTCAACATAGTAGTTCGAGACTTTTATTCTCAATAGACAGCCGTCCCAACAAGTGCAGAAGTGGGTGGTTTGATAAGGCCTGTTACGATGCTTGGGCAAATATGAAAATGGCCCTCAAGGAATATCCCAGAGATAGGCCCGCGGTGAAAGCAGCAAGGATTAAGTATAAAAGGGCTCTGAGGGAAAGTATGGAAAAATTTAAAGCAAAGGCCTGGGTAGAGCTGGAGCGCGCCACAGTCCTGAAGGATCCTGGTCTGTTTTGGAAGGTGGTGAATAGAGGTTCTTTTGCAACAGAGACATCCGAGGGTTTGGGCTGTAATATTGCCCCGGAGGCTTGGGCAAATTATTTCTGTAGAATCTTTGAGGGACTCCCTCTAAGAAATAATTGGGAAAAAGAGTGTGTTGTGGTTCCCAATTTAGCAATTAGGTTTTCGCTCCAGGAAGTTATTGACGCACTCCAGGGTAGCGCTAGAAACAAAGCCCCGGGCCCGGATTCCATCCCCATGAATTTGTACAAATCTTGTCCTCAGTTATGGGCACCTGTTCTCTTAAATGTTCTTAATGCGGCAGTTACTGTGGGAATTCCTGCCTCTTGGAGAAGGGCTTGTATTATTCCAGTTTTTAAAAAGGGGGATTGGAATGACCCCAAGTCCTATCGCCCTATTTCCCTACTTGACTCTTCCGTCCCAAAATCTTCCCAGATCATCTAAGGCGTATTGAGGCTTGATGGCAGAAAAGGAAATTTTGAGCCGTGACCAGTATGGCTTTAGGGAAGGTCTTGGCACACGTGAACAGTGCCTTAATCTTCTGATGATGATTGGGAAATACTTGAGTACAAGAAAAGAAAATGAGCTACAACTGATGCTCCCTGTTGTCTACAATATAGAACAACCAAACAGACAAGATAGCAAAAATACAAAAATGATATTTATTACATATGTATGTACAACATGAAAATGCAATAATCAAAATTAGATATATAAATATTTACATATTCACAAGGAAAGACACACACACTCATATATAGTGAATAGACAGAGACAAAGTGTTACACAAGACAAGACACAACGGATAATAGAAACATAACATTGACAAAAGCAAATCCAAATTGTCCAAGATACAATAAGATGTAAGTTAAATATACACTTTTTCTTTCTAAAGCCTTAATAATATTCATAGTAATGACATGTTATAACTCAAAGCTAGATAGCGTCTCCACCTAATTCATAAAGAGAATTTGATTACTTGGACCTTAAAGTTCATAATCCATTGTAACAACTGTAGGAACTAAGCCTACGTGCGTTTCGGCGGTAACCATCTGATTTTTAAAGCCGCCTTCGTCAGGGCAGTTCCTTTTCAATATTAGGTAACTAATGTCGCAGGTCTTTTAGATTCTCGTCCTTCCCACCCGAATATATTGGGAAATATACGCAAGCCAGGAAGGGCACCCTCTATCTTGCCTTTATGGACCTTAGTTGTGCCTTTGATAAGGTAAATCGGTCCATTTTGTGGGAAAGGTTAAGTCAGTTAGGGATGGATTCCGATATTGTGGAGCTGCTCTGGTACCTCCACTTAGGATCGATTGCTAATGTAAGGGTGGGGACAAATTGGGAATGTTCAGAGGCTTTTATGCTCACCAAGGGCGTTCGCCAGGGGTGTGTGTTGGCCCCTACTCTGTTCTTTTTATATATTAATGGATTGTCGGATTTCTTGGTGGAACACTGTAGTGATGTCCCTAAGGTGAATGACACTGATGTCCCAGTGTTGACATATGCGGACGATACGGTCCTAATGGCCCGCACAATGAATGGTCTCCGGAAAGTAGTTAGAGCCTATGCCTCTTACATGTCAGGCTTGGGTCTAGAGATCAATTATAAGAAATGTATTTTATGGTATGTGGCAGGGTCGGGGAGCTAAAGGTTGATGATCAAACTATTAGCAGGGTCAATGAATTCCCATATTTAGGGGTGATTTTTTATGATAAAGGCTCATGGAAACCCTCTATTGCCAGAAGGAGTATGCTTTTCCATGCCTCAGTTGGTGCCACTTTTGATTTTGCTGTGAGTAGGAAGTAAACCCATTAAGCCTCTGCTTGACATCTACAGGTGATAATGTCTCCCTGCCCTGTTGTATGGTGCAGCACTCTGGGGGTATGTGGACACCCGAGTGCCCATTATTGAAAAAAAATTGTTTCTGTAGAAGATTTTTGGGTGTTGCCCAAAATACCTCAGGTTTTTGCTTGCATCTCGAACTAGATCTTCAGTGTGTGCAAGATACTATTCAGTTGGCTCCCCTTTTGTTATGGATTTCGATTTGGAGTAATGAATTTGCCTTTTTTTAATAGAGAGATCTTAAGGGACTGTTTGGCCTGTGATAATGTAAAATACATTCCCTGGCTGATGTATAAAAGAAAGGTAGCACGGGATTTGGGGTGGCCGGACTTGTTTGACTCTCCTGAGGGTCTGACTAGCCAGGATAAAAATTGGGTGAAGGAGAATTTAAGAATTCGGAGGGCTGAAAGAGAGGGAAAGGAACTCGGGAAACAATCGGTCAGGGATTTTGTTATGTTAAAGATCGGGGTGGGTCCTGAGCCCTATCTCCTAGCAATAAATGACCTGAAGGAAAGGACTTTTATTACTCGATTCCGTTTGGGGATCATTATAAATAATCTCTGCTTTCCGCTAGGTCAGTACGGTGAAAAATCTATCAGACCGTGTCCCTGCAGACCTTGTCCCATTTTACATTATTCTGTGTTTTTTATGCACTTTTTAGAAGTCTTTTTTTTATTACCACTGCGGAGGCCAAAGGGTTTTGTGCAATTTCGTCCTGCTTTCATGTGGCTGCAAATGGCCTCAGATGCATTGTATGGAGGGGTTTGGGATTGTTTTTGAGGGAAGCCATTACTTGGCGTAGTAAAGTAGAGTTTTTTTAAAGGGATTTTTTAGATTATTATCCTTTGTAACGAGGTTTTATCTGTTTTTTTTTAATTATGATTATTGTTATTTTACTGTTTTATTGATATTATGGTCTATTTATTTTTGTTTACGTAATTTAAGGGTTGAATTATTTCATACTGAATAGAAGTCTTTCTTCTGGGTGTTTAAAAAAAAAAAAAACAAACAGGAAGTATTTCAGGCATCCTCAAATTATAAATTAGGTGTAGTGCAGGCACTATAGAACAACATAGACAATGTCACTCAGTGGGTCCACTTGTAAAGAAATAATCGGACACAAAAATTCTTACTCAAGAACTTAGGGGGTCATTCTGACCCTGGCGGCCGGTGACCGCCAGGGTCACCGACCACGGGAGCACCGCCAACAGGCTGGCGGTGCTCCCAAGGGCATTCTGACCGCGGCGGTTCAGCCGCGGTCAGAAAGGGTAAACCGGCGGTCTCCCGCCGGTTTACCGCTGCCCCATTGAATCCTCCATGGTGGCGGAGCGCGCTCCGCCGCCATGGGGATTCAGACACCCCCTACCGCCATCCTGTTCATGGCGGGAAACCCGCCATGAACAGGATGGCGGTAGGGGGTGCCGCGGGGCCCCTGGGGGCCCCTGCAGTGCCCATGCCAATGGCATGGGCACTGCAGGGGCCCCCGTAAGAGGGCCCCACAAAGTATTTCAGTGTCTGCTTTGCAGACACTGAAATACGCGACGGGTGCAACTGCACCCGTCGCACCCCTGCAACTACGCCGGCTCAATTCTGAGCCAGCGTCCTCGTTGCAGGGGCATTTCCGCTGGGCCGGCGGGCGCTCTTTTGGAGAGCGCCCGCCGGCCCAGCGGAAATGTTTGAATGGCCGCCGCGGTCTTTTGACCGCGGTGCGGTCATTTGTCGGCGGTACCTTGGCGGACGGCCTCCGCCGTCCGCCAAGGTCTGAATGACCCCCTTAGTCACTTTAACTCTGACAAAATGTGTTACTATGTAAGACTGCATTCACTGATCCCTAGCATAATGGGAAATTCCAGGCCTCTATTTAACCCCTCCCTCCACTTACACAGCACCTGCAACTAAGACTAGTGCATAGAAAACTGGGACAAGAGCGCTTGGTGGGGTGGGATCAATTATGTAACGCCTGTTTGTACCCGTTTAATATGAGGGTGTAAAGAGACCTGGGAATAATCCCTGGCTTGAAAAATTTAAACTGAAATCTCTAAATATCTGTAGCTTGATGGCAGGCAGATACCGAAACATAATTAAATTTTATCATTAATCAGTCCAGGCTGAATACAGCAAAGAGAACGAGGAAGGTGGTAGTATTAGTGAACAACTTTCAGGAAATTTTCCACATACCCCTACAGTACTGGGTGCAAGTAATTAAAATGTGATATAGACAGCAAATAGGGTTAAAGAAGCTGTAAAACATCCAGACATGCAAATACATGCAGTGTCATGAATTAATTGTAAAGAAAGAAATGAAAGAAAGAAAACCACAATGTAAGATCAAGTTCATTTTTTGATTGAGTTCCTCCAAAAAAATTATAATAATCATCTTTTGAAAGCATGCACATTGCAAAAGAACAAAGAGGAGGAAGAACAGAGGTACTTGGTCTGGACTCCGGAGAGAAGCTAACACAACAAAGAAAGGAAAGCCTACGGGAGCTAATCAATCGAAAGACTGTAAATGAGTGACAGTATGCTGTGGGCGGTTTGTTAGCCGACTAATTACTAAACATGTCTCGCAGCACAACACGTTCTGTATAGGCGAGACCTCAAAAGTAGAGTGAAGTTCATACTCCGTTTGTTCAGCTCAGCTCCCCAGACAAATTTGACTGGCTAGGAGACTATGCTATTATTGAAGGAAGCAGCCAGGCTACGTGCGAGTAGTGCATATAGTCAGGGTCACTGGGATTATCATATTGTCATTGCTGCGGTTTTCGCATTATTAAAGAATTGTCATGTTTGGCACATTATCCATCATCTGCCGCATAAGCTGCAGATTTAAAAAAAAAAAAAACTGTTTCGAGCTTAAACGGTTCAGAAGTTATTAAAAACACTGCAACACATGTTGTGCATTGGAAGGCCCTTTGCAAGGTTCAGTGGTTATGTTGCTTATGGCTATATTTGGGTGTTACACTCATACTACTTGGGTGCAACCAATGCCCAGCTAGTGTTAACAAGTATAAATGGCAAAATAATGAAGTAATGCTATTACAAAGTGTGCTGCATTAAACAGCATAATTTGGCATTTCTTGCAGTATAATTTACTTAGTCCTGCTTCATAATTTTGCTCTCTCCTTCACATAATACCAGTGGCCCTGCATATTGTTCTTGACATTCCTTTGCATTCTGGGACTTGCATAACTCGTTGTGTAAAAATAAAAAATAAAAAAAGTTTCAGAATGCAAAGAAAATTAGAACTGAATAAGCTAATCAATTAAGACATGGGACTGCTTGCCAGCTTTTTCGATAGACTAGAAAAGCAACTTATATGGGATAAAATACCCCCTGCATGCACAGTAAAGGATATAACCTGTGGCAATCGATTTTAGTGGTCAAGGACCTCCTCTGGGATTACTATTTTTATGTACACTTGCGGGCAGGGGGTACATAAAGCCATAGATAAAATGTTAATCTTTGCTGAATATTGTACACATTAGCTTCCATAAGCAGGTGAGATAGTTCAGCAGGTTGAATGCCTGTGGTGAACATCTATATGTAACCTGTACATGACAGGTTTAACATCTTCAGATTATTTGGCACTTCTGAGGATAACATAATTAGCACGATTTAGAACAGTAATGCTGATAATGTTTTCCATAGCGCTTTTAGCATATTTCTTGGTACTGTAAATGCCATGTATTACTGTTCCCAAACACACCCATACTTGCTCTATCGACCTCTGAAAGGTTGAGTCTGGCAACAAATCTATAACATTCAGGCTTCACATATATTCCACCAGCGAGCAGAACTCACATAAAACAAATACCTTTCCCCATTGTCCTATGTTTGATAGATTTTGGCCCACATAACTCTCAGAATGAAACCATGGTTGTAGCCCTGGGCTTTCATTTAACAACACAATGGAAGATGAAGTCTAAATTTCACTTTGATTGGGCTGTAAAAAAATAAAAATAAGAGATACTCAGTAACACAGAGACTCCTGGCACCCGAAGCATTAAATGCACAGGTACCGTTAATATTATTGTGGTAAACAAAGACAGTATTTCCCCAAAGAGACACCAATGCATTAATAATATTAATAATATTAATGATCTGAGGCAGCAGCAGGTTTCATCACTTCCACACGCCCATCTCACACCCTCATTCTTTGCCAGGATTAGGAAGGGTTAACACAGAAAGGAAAAAGGGCACATGCTTTAAGCAAGATTCAGCCTGTCTTGTCTGTCCAAAGACACACATGCTTATTCATAACACCAAAACTTACTTGAGTGCTTCTACAATGGCTAAACGTCAATGAATTGCAGCTTCAATGAGTATTGTTCACAAAAGCACCTGAAAGCCTACATGTGACTGACGATGCACAGATGAATGCATTCTACGCCAAATTGCGTGTAACAGAATATACACAGTAAGGAGCATTGCCCACCAGAGCTGACACAGATGAAGTCAGTGGATAATACATAGCCAAACCAAGTACGGCAACCCAACCGTCTGGAAACCCAAGGAGCAGAGCTGCACAGAAGTAAAGGGAAGAGGATGGTGCATTAAGGCTAAAGAGGGTGACTTTGGAACTGGGCCATAAGGTTAAAGTCTCTGCAGCGGCTCACTATCCTGTGATTCTGGGAAAATCATTTAATTTCCGCTTGCCTTCTTTAAATAAAAAATAAATTAAAAAAAAGTGCCCTTGTGTAATGTAAAAGGTGCTAATCTGAAGTGCTCCCTTACCTTCAAGACGAGTTTAAGCTATGTAAAAAATTATGATGATTAACTCCAAAAAGGGCCAGAAAAACCTAAACCAAATCACAGAAAACAACAAACAAGCAATGTATGCCTTCAGGCTAAAAAGAAGAATGTCCCTGTCTATTTGTTTCTTCCTTGCAGGAGGAAAGCTCACTGGGTACAAGACGATATTAACTAATGTTTTGTAAGTGAGCAGAGAGCGCTTACGCACCACAGACATGCTCGACTTCAATCTTTAGCTTCAGTGTCAGCACAGTACAAACATACAGTGAAGATTCACAACGTAAAGAGAGGACTAGGTGGAAGTGGGAAGAAGGATACAGTGCTATGGGTAAAGATTTAGACTTAGAAACTGAGGAACCAGGTTTGAGTCTCGCAATCGCCTCACAATCCTGTGTTTCTGGGCAAATCACCTAATCTCCTCTGCTTTAAAAAAAATACCTGGCTTAAAGTAAAATTTAAAAAATATATATATATATGATGCGGCCAGAGTGCATGGTGAAAAAGTAAAAGAGTACCTGCAGTGGAAGGACACTGGCCAGTGGTAGCAGCTCTTGGTCAGGGAGCAGTACTTGGTCCAGGGTCCATGTAACTACAGCAGAATAAAGACTCGAAGCTAGGAGGTTGACTGAGGCATGGTGGAGGTGCTGATCAATAACAAGCAAGGAAACAAGAGTGATGTGAAAGCCCACCAATAGTAAGTAAAGGTCAGTAATGGGCAAGCTCTAAGCACCTTTTATGTTTTTTTTTTTTTAAATACAAGAGATTTCACTAAGAAAAGCACCAGAGCTGTGCAGCTGAATCCAAAACAAATCAAGACGGCATGCCTTTTCCCTCTAGGCACAGAGGCCCTGGAACAACATTCTGTATCCATCAAAACCACCCTAACACTGATCCATTTTAGAAAAGAGTAGAAGACTCACCTCTTTAAAGAAGGGCACATCACAATACATTAACTGCCCACAACTCAGCTTCTTCTCATATTACTCGCCAACTTTAAGGTTGCCTTTTACCTGCGGTCTCTTGGCTGGGCTTCCCCTATAGAAATACCACAAATATATATGCAAATCTTGGAGATGGGCAGAGTTAAGACATTGCTTCTTCTTTTGTTGCTGTAAACAGAAGGTTGCCACAAATTACATGGTGTGTATGGATTCATGCCATCTGCTATAACTCCTTAACTCAGTTTACTGCAAGTCCTTCCTTTCATACAGCACATCAGTTTCTATTCTCCTCTTCAGATCCATGGACAACAACTCATGGAAAAGACTAAGGGAAGTGTTCGATATGAGTCTAAAAGAATGTCCATCACCCAATACCTACTTTACTCTAGAGTTACCTGCAGTAAAACACACACAAAAAAATAAAACAAAAACAACACACACAGAAACTGTAATTCAATCAAGCAGGGAACTGCTTTCCTGAGGTCCCTCGGTTACTTGCTGATGGTCAGTACAAGACCGAAAGGTCAGGGAGAGTTCTATTGATAACACCACTGTTACTGGACAAAAACTAAGTTCTTTAGTCTGACCGCCGATTTTAGATAACCAGGGATATTCTTATTGGGTAGGCAGAAACTGTTTTTCATTAACAGGAATGACCATGCTTGCCTTAGGTTATCACATATCAAGTTTAGTAAACGTGAATAGTAAAAAAAAACGCCTTTTCAAAGATAGCTGCTGTAGAGAAAAGGACAACGTGAAGCTTATTTTAGCAAGCAAACCTCAGTGCTTTCAGTTAATCCATTCCATCGAGTTTTCGAAAGAATTAGAAACCGGGGAAAAAAGTGCCCCATCGGACACTGCCAAGAAATGCGACCATCCTTCCCGGCAACGAGCGACCCGAGTTTACAAAAGTTTAGATGGTTTAACAAATGGAAAAAAAGAGTCATGCCATGGCACTTACAAACGCGTTATAAGTGTCAAAGCATCATCCACTAAAATCAGAGGAGAGCCAATTGAAAATAAGAGCATTAGGGTAACACATTCGCCATTTGTAAGCATTCAACTAACTTTCTTATGTACAGTTTCATGTAGCACGTTTGCTACTCACTACTCTAGAAAAAAAAGATATTACCATTACCCAAAGTAAAGCTACTACAACTATCATCTTCCAAAATCAGTGCCCCTCTAATGCACCGGAAATCCCATCATTTAGCAACAATGGTCTAATTTTCACACATGAACTGCGTGTTAATTAATGTTAAAGCCCTTTCAATGTCTTATTTAATAACAGTATTTGAACGAAAGTACTGTACACTTTGGTTAAAATATAGTCAAGGGACTCATGAATTTGAAATTAAAAAAATTTCTCGTGTAAAAACGAAATACACAACACCATAACGTGAAGCACAACACAGCTTCAGTCAAACAACATGCTGTTGAGTTTAATAGTTCTGTACAATTCCCACATGAAAGACTAAATCGGTTTGTGTACTTTGGAAGTTGACTAGAAGATTAAACAGATCACGGATGGCCGCAAGACCGACCACTGCAAACTCCTGTGCAGCCTAGAGACCGTCAGCGAGCTTCTGGCTAAGAAGTCAGGTGTGTTCAGGTTTGAATTTCCATAACTCAGGACTGAGGGATGGGAGCAAGACTGGCTGAGTTTGCCTTTAGGGAAAGTATCTCCCTACAGAACACACTCATTTGCATGCAGAGAAGGGGTCTGGCGTACACCTGCTGGAAGCACACCGTAGTCTGAACCAGCGGAGCACCTGTAGTTTTTTAAATACCATTATAAGAGGGCTCGGTATTCAAAACGCTTTACAAAAGAAAACCACCCCCCCCCCACCCTTCGTATGTTTCCAAATGATCTAATCAAACACACCTACAAGACCACAGAAGCCGATGGCAGAGGCCTGGTCAGCACACAGGTCCTCATTGCATGGGAACCCAGCAGTCACGCCGAATTATGAATAACCAAAGCACACGTTGAGATAAATACGCCAATATATGCCGAGCGTGCAATTCATTAACTCAGAACTCAGATCCCAAAAATGCAATTAGCTGGATTAGAAGGCAAACAACAACGCTCATTGCCTCCACCTATTTATCACACGTATATAACTGGTGGCCAATCATATCTGAGGAGCAATGGGTACCGGTAACAACTGAGAACATGTTTGGCTTCATCCTTTCAGGCTCATTCATTAAAAAAAAACCTAAAACTAATTATAATGGACATGGTCCTCTACTGACCGCACACGTCCATAAAACCAATTCAGACTTCGATTTGCAATGTAAGTACTCAATACCGAATTATGGTCGAATGGTGACTTTTGTGCTATTCATGTGCTGGATAACGATACCAATAATATTTTATTTGATTCTACTGTAGAATCTATACAGAGGTTCAGAACACTCGAGTCTGCAAAGCATTCAGGTTGTTAAAGTGCATGTTTATATTAGTGTGTGTTTGTGGTACGGATGTTATAGGATTGTTCTATGTAGGTTATGAGGTTTAGAGACAGCTCCCCAAACAAGCTGCTGCAAATAAACAGCTGGTGATGAAAAATTGTGGCTACAGGGCTCAATATGCATTTTTTCAGAGCACTGTGAAGAATACCTGCCACTAGATACTGTGAATTTGCATGAACTACACATAACCTAAGCTTAACCACTGCGTTTATCGTTTGTATTATTAAGGGGCACTGATAGAAGATGACTTAATGACATTACCAATTGCTTGCACTCCATTGGCTGTTGCTTTGCAACATGAAAGATGACTGCTCCATTAATTTTCTCGTAAACCCCCAAGCTGCTGCATCTTGGAAAGAGGCCAAGGTTACCATAGCTGTGAAAATGCAGAAGGACCACACCGGCGCGCATGATCTGCCTAACTTTGCACTGCACTAGAGTCTAAATTAAAGCTTGTTCTCGATTTCCTTCTACTAGGCTCTGCTAACGCAAATGTCTCAATGAGAAATTATTAATGAATGTTTATGTATTTTGAATGACATTTGTAGAAAATAAATAACGTAGAGTAAAAATAATGTGCACATATGAAATTGTGACCTCGGAGAATGGCCACCAGGGCTCACGAAATGTACTAAATGAATGATTAACATATGTAATATTGAAAATATATTAGATTAATGCAGTAATGTCATTTTGAGAGTTATGAAGTATGTTTTTTCCTTATTAATGTAGGTCTTAACTTATCGAGTGTCTTGGCCTAGTCTTGCCAGGCCTCATGCAGAAGCTGTATTTCTTAACGTTTAATAGAAAATGCTGGCAGAGTGAACTAACTGTGAAATGCTCATTGTTTTAATAAAATGCTTAACCAAAGCATTCTATGGAAACCGAACAGGAGATGATGTTTCTAGAATTTTATCATATCGTATGTAAAGTGTGCTAGATGTACTTTCTCAGGACGCGAACAACGAAGACACTGACTGGAGAGGAAGATGCAACAATTTTGATACCGGACGAGCCGGATGATGAGAACATCGTAAGGCGAACCAATCAACGACATGAGAAAGAAGAAATATTAGAATTCATAGATTTGGGATAGTAAAACTTTGGTAGAGTAATAACATACAATTAACTGACCAATTGGAAATTAGGGGATAGTTTGGGTGACTTTGATATAACAACGTGACAGAGGGAAAAAAGACTTCAGACCTTATTACGATTTTGTGATGCGATATTGAGAAGAAGAGATTCACGATTCTGTCATTGGGCTCATACTCTCTGACTGGGAGCCTGATGTGATGCTGATCGATTGATGACCTGAGGATGAAGACGGATTCTGTTTGCAGACCCATACCGTGGATAGGTAGATATGACAATATGACTGAAATATATATCTGCGCCTTTTCTTTCTAGGTACCAACTGCAATGTCTTAGTTAGTTTTCCTTAGCTAGGTGTTTTCTAAATTCATGTTCTAAATTGTTTTGCATGAAGCCCCACATGCTGATGCTAATCTGGGTTAGATGATGTTTTCTACTTGAAGACTGACCGAATTACAGAGACGCTTAACTTTATGGACAGTGTTAAAATATTGAAGCTGACTTTATTATTGATCTGCGCTAATGCTCTACAATGTATTGTGATACAAGTCTTAATCAGATTGTGTTTTTGGCGTCTTTTGGCTAATTAAGTGTTTAAAATGGAGTTTAATCCCGCTGACATAGTATTGTAAGCAAAAAGGGAAATAAAAGTACTAAACTTTTACAAAAGGTGTGGTTATTCATGGTTGAGAAGTAATGGTTTGTGATACTGACTGAATATTGATTTGACTAATTAGATTACTGTGTATTGATTACTGTGTCCTATGCTAGAGTTATGGCAAGATTATTTTAAACAAGTCAAAAGGTTCCTCGACCTATTCGCATCCCTTTGTAAGTTTACTTATTAAGGACCGGCGCGTTAACAGCTCCATCTCTTTGAGTGCATTTTCTGGGTTTATCTTAGCCCTGATATTACCTTCTGTAGGTCATCCTCGGGTAGAAGAGGAGACACTTGTGGGCCAGGTCTTGCAGAGTAGCACTGGGCATAAATGAGTTCTACAACTGTTCCACACACTTCACATGGAGACATCAGCAGAATACCTGGGTTGTTTTAAAGTAGTGCATAGTATACAGCAAGGCACCAAACCTTTTAGAAACTACATACCCACACTCCTCCAGTGTACAGAATCTGTTTCCTTAACATCAATAAGTATAAATACAATTCTTCACTTTTTAATACAATCCTGAAGCCAAGTGTAGGCAGTGCAAACAAGACTTGATAAGCCGTTGAAATTTGAGCCAACAAAGCAGGAGCAAATGTCCATCTCCAGTTGACATGAATGTGCAGAGACTGAACGTAGAACCCAAAGTATATCACTACAGAAAGCATTCAGTATGACACATGGGAAAATTGTTATGAGATTGGGAGCGCTTATGTCAAAACAGGTACTAGGTGGTGCCATTCAAAGACTCAGCCCTCTAGCAGTACACCTTCGAAACTTGGCAGAGACCATAAAGCTACTAGCTGCTTATTCAGAGGTACCAAGGAGACAGAGATCCCACATTTTACTCCCTTAAAAATTATTATAAACAAATCTCTAGAAGCAAGAATCTTAAACAGGTGCACTATAAGAATATCTATTTGAACTTAGAAAAATGTATATAAAAAAAAAAAAAAAAAACAATACAACCATTTAGTAAACATATTGAAAATTAACTACAAAAATACTTAAAAGGCCATTTTGAAATAAACGATCGGCATGTGCCTATCAGATCTCAGTGTCAGTCATTGCACATGGAGATTTGGCCAGCAATCAACATATGGTTATTAATAATGGAGAGGGATGGCAGGATGGACGGAGGTACTTTTGACAAGTAGCGGACATAATCTTCTACTGCAATGTATGCAAAAGGTTCCAGCATACGAATTCAGACATTAAACTGATCCATTTCTCTTTTTAAAGCCCGAAGAAGGAAAACAAGACTTAGAAGTGGTCTGAAAGTTATCAACTTTTGGGGCTACGGAAAGGTTCAGTTTAAAATATATGCAATAAATGGAGGGTGAGTTTGACTCGAGTTCCGAAGGTATATTTAGATTAACTTATGACCATGAGACAACAGTTAAAGCAAGCTACTTAAACTGGCAACTATAAATTGAGAGTCAGAAAGAATGAAACCATTCCTCTCTACGAAGCAGGTGATCGGGATATGCGCATGTGTACTTGAGAGGGTAAGAAGTAGTGGGGGGGGGTGGGGCCAACCAACTTGGCGGTCCGGTTGTGATTTCCGGAGGCTCCGCATAAAACCTACCACAGACACATAAAAGCAGTGTCTTGAGGGGGGCCTCTCACCAGCAATGCCCCGGGGACATAGTTTGAAGTCCCAGGGTGAGGTGAGTGGTGGTGGGGGAGCCCGGTGGACAATCTCGCAGATGCGGGCGACGCTGAGCCGCGGATGGCCGGGAGACCTGAGGCCTGCGCTCCTGCTACAGCACTGAAGAGGAAGAAGGGCACTTTGGGCCAGGGACGCAGCGACCCCCATTGTAGACCGGAAAGGGGGGGGGGGGGGGGCAGTGAGGCTCCCCACGAGCACCCAGCAGTTGCGCGGAGCAGACAAGGCGTGGCCGCAAACAAAGCGACCCAGGAGGCGGGGCGGTCCCGACAGGGTGAGAGAACCGGGGACCGCCGGAGGGAGAGTCCGAACGCGACCCCGTATAGAGGAATATGGGGCAGCGGCAGGCCCCTGGGTGCCCGGTGATGGGGCTTGCCCGACGCTTCTGCCTGACCCCAACATGGAGCCCAAGGACAGAACATGTGGAGCTTCCCCGTGGAGGAGAATGGCCGAAGGGAAGCATGACATACACTCCTCTCTCCGTGATAGGGAATTGGATGGCAATTTCGGCACTGGGAGGCACACCCTGGTAAGGAGCAATGGGGGGCCAGCGAAGGGAGTGGTGAACAAAGTGGCAATAGGAGCACAAGCAAGAGGTCCTTGGGTGGGGGCGCCTATGCCTCAACGAAGGCTACAAACCAACAGGGTCTCCAGTTACTTTGCACCTGCCAGAACAGGAGTGCCCTCATCGCCGCAGACAGGGGACATGGTATTAACTAAGGAGGACCTTCTGTCTTCCCTTCGCACCTTTAAGGCGGAATTGCAAGCAGAACTCATGCCTGACTTTAAGACCACACTTGCTGCATTCCAATCGGACATTAACAGTCAACTGGCCTCTCCTCAGGCGGACGTGGACTCAGTAGGGACCCGTACATTAGATCTAGAAACGCAGGTCCAGGAGATTAAACAACAAGTCCGTCCAATGGAGAAAGAGGTCACACAGCTCAAGTCGCAACTCCAGCTCTCCATACTAGAATGTGAAGACTTGGAAAACCGCTGCCGCAGAGACAATATCAGAGTGAGGGGGCTGGAGGAGGGCAGTGAGGGAGCAGATCTGGAGGCTTTTGTGGTTGGTCTCTTGTCCACCCTCTTGGGCAATGAACATCCAGCAGTACATAAGGTGGTAAGTCGCTCCGCCAATGAGAGTAAGAGGCGTAGAGACATCCTAGTGAAACTGAGCTCATTCAAGGTCAAAGAGCACATCCTCCAAAGGGCGAGGCAACAGGACTTCGTGTCTTTTCAAGGGGCTAAGTGCAACCTATTCCAGGACATCGCTCCAGCAACACTGCTCCGCCGGCAGCAGTTCCGTCCAGTAACAGATGTGCTGAAATCGAAAAATGTTAAGTACAGATGGACATTACCCTTCGGCATAAGCTTTTGAACTCAACAACAAGTCATACCACTTCATGGATTTTGGGGCAGCGGCGGCTGCACTGGGGCTGCAGGAGAAGAGTGCAGACGTCGGACTCGCCAGAGAGTCGCAACGCCGGGAAGACCCTTCCACATCCACTGCTATGGATCAATGGAGGCAGCCGAGGAGGGGGAGGAAGCCCCCCCAAGAAGTAAACCCCTGAGCATGGCACATGTCAGAAGCAAGATCAGCTAGGAGCAGAGTAGAGGATCTTGGACGGAAGCCACATGAGAGCTCACAAAGGCACTTCAGAGGGGAGCCCAGAGACTTATGATTGGTCACAGGGACGCTCGCGGGACGAACACTTTCGATGTGTTCCCTACCACCCCACCAGCACGTGATAAAGGAGGTCCCCACATTTGACACTGTCAGAGCCTTCAAAAGAGGTCTTGTGGGGGCGGACGCAGATAAATACCCCTTCCCTACCATGATGACCACAGGGAGATTTGAGTACCAGCGACCTGTAGTTTATGAGTTTTTACCTGTTCTGTTGTTATTTTTTTTATGTTTGGTTACTGTTTGTTGCCCCTTCTTAGCATGGACGAACAGTCTAGGGGGGCCGGGAGACATCGGGGGACCTGGGACAGAGGTGGAGAGGAACCAGAGTGACAACACAGGACAGATGTCCCCACAGGTGAGGTGCTCTTGGTCACATCGACAGGATGCTAAACTTTCTAACATGGAATGTTAAGGGGCTCAATTCACCCAATAAGCGGTCACAGTTGTGAAAGTTCTTTGACGATCACCAATATGATATTGTGGCTCTGCAGGAAACACATCACAAGAAGGGAGAGGGACACAGATTACACCACAAACAATACCCACAGATACATACTGCTTCAGCGACAACAAAGCACTGCGGGGTCACCCTGTTGTTCCACAGGTCCATACACTTACAGATCTCGGGGTTGAAACAGGATAAGGAGGGTAGATTTCTAATGGTCAGGGGCAACCTGGGGTGTGGGTGGGGGTGGGGGTGGGAGAACTTGTACGGAAGCTACACTATATGCGCCCAATAGTGGCCAGATGCAGTTTCTCTTGAGCTTCCTTGACATGTCGGGGGTTTTGCAGAGGGAGAGATAGTGTTGCTGGGAGACTTCATCTTGATTTGGGATGTCGCTCAAGACAACCCATCCCCAGAAACCGCTTACAAGGGTCTTTGCAAAATCAGGTAAGACGGCCCTTAACAGACTAGGGCTCTTTGAATCTTGGCGCACGTTTTATCCCACAAGGAAAGATTATACCTTCTTCTCCCACTCTCATAGATCCTACTCCAGGATTGACTACATATTTTTAAGTCAGCCCCTTCGGCAGACTCTCTGATCAGCAACTATCCACCAGATTATTATATCTGATCATGCCCCGGTAGAGGTGGGGCTGGAATGAACCCTCCCATGTTCAAAGGGTAGGCGGTGGTACATTCCAAACATCTTAACCCATGACCCAACGACCCGAGACGAGTTGGAGAGCTTTCTGAGAATTTTTCCAGAATAATAAAGCAGGGGATACCCCCTCCCCACTAACTGGGAAGCTTTTAAAGCTGTCCTCAGGGGCACATGCATCTCATTAGTGTCTTCACTTCACCAGTTAATTGCCGAAGAAAGACAGGGTCTGGAAAGTGCACTGACGGTAGCTGAACAGGCCCATAAGCTTTCCCCTACCTGGCAGACCCAGAAGAAAGTGACTTCCATTAAATGTAAATTGCAATCTATATACACAAACAGAGCAGGAGTCGCATTGTTGAGACTCCAGAAATCACATTATGAAAGAGGGAACAAAATAGGCACACTCCTTGCAAGGCAATTATGCACTAAGCAAACTAAGGACTACATAGCTCAAGTGTGTGATGAGTATGGGGAACACTATTCAGAGGAGGAGAAAACGCGAGCTTTTAGGAAATTCTATTCCCAACCATACAAATCAGATAACCTGAGCGCCCTCGCCCAGGAGAGCTACCTGCAACACACTCACCTCCCGCAGGTTTTCCAGCATTCTAACGACTTCCTGGCAGCCCCATTCAATGCAGACAAAGTACGGGAGGCCTTCAACTCCCTTCCACTACACAAAGCGCCAGGCCCCGATGGATACACTGCACATTTCTACAAAGCCTTTGGGACAGAGCTAACACACCACCTAGCTGACCTGTTGAATTTCGTAAGAACCGAGCACACACTGTCCCCCTACTATGGGAGAAGCCCTGACCACGCTTATTCCTAAGGAGAAGGACCCTCAGCTTTGTGCCTCTTATAGGCCCATCGCCCTGCTTAATATCGATGCAAAATCATATTCCAAAATCTTAGCTCGGAGACTTGAGGGAGTGATACTAGATCTGATTCATCCTGACCAATCGGGCTTTATCAAAGGTCGGCAAACACACGATAATTTGAGAAGGGATGTTCACCTGATGGAAAAAGTAACAAAGAAGCAGGTACCAGCAATACTTTTGGCACTGGACACCAAAAAAAGATTTTGACCGGGTGGAATGGTCCTTCTTGATAGCAACCATGCAGCGATTTGGGTTCGGGGAACAGTTCATAGCAATGGTAATGAACAATTACTTGTGTTCCCGGTCACGAATACGAGTAAGCGGGGTGTCTTCTGACTTTTTTTGACCTGTCCAAGGGAACAAGACAGGGCTGTCCCCTTTCCCCGTTGCTTTTTGCACTTAGCGTGGAACCTCTGGCAGCCCAGATAAGGGCAGATCCGAATTTAAGGCCTCCAGTTTGGTCCCATCCAACACAAGATATCACTGTTTGCCGACGACATATTGCTCTTTATTACTAAACCACGTATGACCCTTCTGACCATCCAGGAGGAGTTGGGTCTTTTCGAACAGGTAGCAGGCTTCAAAGTGAATGGGGGAAATCATATATCCTTAACTTAACAATACCCACCGCTGAGATGGGAGTGCTAGCCTCCACATCTCCATTTGTATGGGCCAAGAAAGAAATTCCATACCTGGGAATCAGGCTCACCCCCAGGGTTGCTGACCTGTTTAAGGCCAACTTCCTGCCCCTTCTTAGGGCATTACGTGTGGACTTTAAGGGATGGTCGACGTTCTGGCATACATGGTTAGGTCATATAAACACCATTAAGATGACGGTACTTCCACGGTTTTTATATCTGTTCCAAAGCCTGCTCATCGACATTCCTAACGATTTTTACACAGAGCTCCGTACTATGTTCACCCGGCTCATTTGGCAAGGCACTAGAGCTCGGCTTTCCAATAAATTGCTTACATGCTCCAGAGACAAGGGCGGTTTGGCCCTCCCAGATCCCCTAATATATTACAGAGCGACACAGCTCCGCATCATCGCTGAGTGGTCACTCCGAGAGTCAGACATGTTGTGGCTACATATGGACAGGGCAGGTACGGGACGGACACTATGGGACATGCTTTGGAAGCCCAAATGAGGCCGACCGAAGAACGCATATCTCAGCACCCCCACTGCTACCACCCTTAAGGTATGGTACACAGTGACAAGAGTCTATAAGCTCACAACTTTTCCCTCACCACATACCCCATTCACTATAACACAGCTGTTCCTCTGGGAGCTATCCCAGGTCCTTTTGACAAGTGGAGGGAGGGAGGGAGGATGCTGGACGATCGCTGATCTATACCATGGGGAACATATATGTACATTCGAAAATTGCTGTAGAGACTTTCAACTACCCCACTCTGAGCACTTTCATTACAATCAATTAATGCACTGGGTTTCTCAGCCTCCTATGCGAATGGCGGCCAACAGGGATCTTCTTCCCATTGAAAAGTTCGTCCAGCAGTGAGGGGTAGCATGGGGTTTTATTTCCACACTGTACAGGTTGTTGACGTCGGCGCGTGCTTATGTCCTCGGCACCTTCCTTTCTGGGAACAGGTTCTGGATTCCCAGGTGGGGGAGGGTCACTGGCACCACCTGTTTCAGGACATAGTCAAATATAATCGCTCCATGGGGACCAGAAAAACACATTATAGAATACTCTACAATTGGTACCTCTACCCAGAGAAACTTAAAAAAAAATCTACCCCCAAGTGTCCGACAGATGTTGGCGGGCTGTGGGATGTTGGGAGATTTTGGGCATATCTGGTGGGACTGCCCAGTTATTTGCCCATACTGGAACAAAATCCTGTCACATTTAAAAGAGATTCTGGGCTACCCAGTCCCGACCTCACTGGCACATATCTTACTGGGCCTGCGCACCCCGGAACTGCAGCAAACACAGGGCGATCGTTCCATTATGTGGCTGGCATTAGGAGTGGCAAAGACGGCATTAGCGTCATACTGGGGGAAGGAAAAAAAAAAAAATAAATAAAAATAAAAAAAAAAGATCCACCCCCAATAGCATTGTGGTATACTAGACTATGGTGCGGCCTCACCATGGAGTGATTATCTGATAAGTTGGACAACTCCAGGAGAAGCTTTGACTATATTTGGGATCCACTGGTGAGGTTCCTCTCCAGGGGCATACCGCTAACACCCTGTAGCCTGCGTTTTAGGGCTCTGCATCTTTTCTATGTGTAAGAACCAGCCCAATGGGAGGGACATTTGGGGGTTGGGGGGCTGGGTGTGTAGCTAAATGGATGAGTGTGAAAATTTGCTTGACAGCTATATTCTCAGACTTCGTAAACCGCACTGAGAGGGACAGGACACATAGTTTGGTTGTCAGTATTGTTTTTTCTTTTCAGTACAAGGTATCACAATTCAGTGCGCTACTGCAACTTTTCAGGTGGGGATATATTTGAGATTTAAGTTGCATGCAGCTCTCCCAAATGATCAGAGATGGAAAGGGGGAGAGGGGAGGGAGGGGAAGCTGGCACATCTGGTGTATTACTCGATGCTATTTGTGATCGGAGTTACATGTATCATTGCCTTATAAAACAAAAAATGCCAATAAAAACAGTTTAACTAATAAGTAGTAGGAAACAAACTTCAAGTCGCAGAAAATTAAGCACAACAGATTTATCACAGCAGTAAAGAAAATGTACAACACAATTCTGATCTTTATGAACTCCAACAGTTGTAACAGAGGGCACTGGCAGGGGAACTTAAAGTGGTCTCCTCAATACACAAGTTGGACAGAACTTGACTCAAAGCATCTAAGAAATAGAGGTGTACACCTTTTACTCTCAAAGAAGATCTGTAACTGAATTAGATGCAGAATAGGCAAATTAATTAGGAAATGTGGCCACTACAATACAATCAACAGGATACTTAAAATTCATCTATGCACATATTTATCGTCCCATTGAGCAGACTTACTCAGATCTTGTTATGTACGGTTCATATCTCTGTTGAAGCGGTTTTCGCTAAACCTATGTAAAGCTCTGGCTATCCTTCCACCTCTATAAAACCAAATAAACATTTAAGGGTGGTCTTTGAACAAAGGGATAGGGATCGGACCAGCTTTTCAAAATGGAGTGGCCCTATTGTATCCCTTTATCAGATGCCAAAATTACTAATGAACAGGGAGGAGAGGTTATATTTTTGATTCACTATTTTTCTAATTACCTAGAAAGGTACACATTTAAGTGGCAAAAGGAACAGGTGAGGTCTTACACGGGGGGCGGGGCACTAAATTGTGCTGCTCCACTTTTCTGTAAAATCTAGAAGTAAAATGGTCACGAAATATTCACCCCTGCTAAAAACACCAGATAAATTCAACCGGATGGAATAGACTGTAATTACATAAAGCAGAAGTAAAAAGAAGTGTGTGACTGAGGAATCGAGAAATTAAAGCCTGCGGGAAATTAGGATCTGAATGTAAAAAAAAAAATCAAAAAAAAAAAAATCACTAGTAGCCCTGCCTAGGTATTTGATTCAAGTTGGCGCTTTAGCAGCAAATCTGTGTTCGGACACGTACTGCTAATACGTAAAGACATTTTTAGACGCAAAATAGTATAATTAAGTTTAGTAGGCAAAAAACGAGAGCCCATGTTAGGGTACGTCCTAGAGCTAAGCCAGGCAGTATCCGTTTCAGGCCAGGTACTGTTCACCACAGCTACCAACAATACAGTCACTGTCCCTCTAAGCATTTTCAAAAAGCACGAACTTGCCCCAAGGGCATTTCATCACTTTACACAGAACTAGGTTACATTACACATTATCTTTCGCTTGGGGAGATTAAGTGAGGTGTCCAAAATCACAAGATAGTAAGTCGAAGCCGGGACTCGAACCAAGTTCCTCAGTTCCAAAAGCCCCATCTCCAACCATTAGGTCACATCGCCTCCCACACTTAAATTAAATATTATATACTTGGAGTCAAATCTTACTTTCTTTATATGTAATCTCAGTTTTAGCCATTTTGGATATTGTGACAATAATCGAATTTTCATAACATTCCACTGCCAACTGATGTAACCACAAGCCAAACAATTCTGGATAGATCTTCAGCATTTACTTGTTTTTTTCATATTCTACTTTCCGAGGTTTATGTCGTCATTGAATATGCTGGGGCAGATTTCAAAGAACTCTGCAACCCTTTTACCCTCTCCAGAAAGAGGCATAAAAAAAAAATTATATATATATATATATATATATATATAGACACATACACACACACACACACACACACACACATATATATATATTTTGTGTTTTTATGGTTGGAAGACAGCAGAGAAGCATCTCCTCCTGGTAGGCGTTGCAGAAACATATATGCTCGTACACAGACATATGTAACAGCACTTCATAACATATAGAGTATGGTAGCAGACAACAATTGCGTACTTCCAACTAGTGTGTAGAATTCTAAAGCAGCATATGGATGTAAACAGAACCTTGCAACTAAAGTTAAGAGCCCACTATTCTTTTCCTTAGGGCTCTGTGGCAGGGTTAAGAGTTGAGGCGTAAACAGAGGGACGCTAAAATTATTTGCCTCTGTGGTCACCAACATATCTTATCACTGGGAAGCAAATTTGCAATTGCCATCTTCAACGTGTCTGTTCTAGTTAAAATAAAGTTACAGGCAGCAAGCACACTGTCCTATGTTTCTTACACACAAACATACATGAGAACATCTAAACCAACCTAAACCTCCTACTTGTAATGGCGCGCGCACAAAGGCAAGGAAAAAAGTCAACTTGGAATTTTCGTAGTTTCCCACAAAATCGTCACAAATAATGCTGACAGGCCAAGCTCATGAATAAAGTAGAGTTCATATATTAAAAAAAAAAAAAAAAGTAAATATGACACTTGCTGCTATAAGGAGACCGTCAATTATTCACTTTTTGGGCTATACAGAAAAGCGATACGATTTACAACACAATCAAGACGAAAAGAGAAATGGGGTGTGCTGCGCAAGTTGCAAAGGAACAGCGAGCTCTTCTACTCTTCCTTTTATTTTTTTGTTTGCAGTTTTATATAGCGCGAACACGTCCCGAATGTATTGAAGCGCTTTACATGACAGCCAGTTAAGTTACACAAGGGCACATTCACTATGATTAAAGGGTTGCAAACCAGTATGAAGGCGACTTCAGGGTGAACAGGCACTACGGTAAGGAACAACTCGTTATTTCTTTTTTTAGTCCTGAAGCGCGTCGTGGCTTTGAAGAACGGTTATTTTTAATAATAATTATTTTCAGGCTGCGACCTTATCAAATCCCCACTTGCCGGGTTTCCAAGCTGCATAAACACACGATAAGAAGGAAAAGGAAGCTCATCTGTCACAGACAACAAAAACAGTGCTGCACGGATTACAAACAACTGGCCGTCGATTTGTTTGGCAAAGGGCTGAAAGTCTGGCGCCAAACGGTTCGTCGAGTGTGAAGGCCTGCATACCGAGCGCGTGAGCAGCTGCAGGACCACGTGACACGGTCTCCTTTTGTACACAGGTCCCAGCGGAGGGTACGCACTACACGGGCCTGTACATTCACTACACATCTGCCGTCTTCAGATAATTCAATGACAGCCTCGTCCTCATAACTGTCAAGATTACTGGTTTACCAATTTCTGGTTAGAGTGCATCTCCTCAATTACTACAAGACAGTATTCAATTCACGTTCAATGTATTACTCTGTATTATATTTGTCGCTTGATAGTTACAAAGTGGGTAATGTCTCAGCTAACATTCCAGTAGCGCTTGAACTAATCTAGTATTCTGCCCTAATTTCCAATCTTCAGTTCTGAACAAGACAAAAGAAGTGCGTCCTTATGTGCGAGACCATTACCCCACAAATTTACATTGCACCATCTTTTTACGAACACACCTTACATAGCTGAACTCTGAAGGGACGTTCATCATGCACCGCACAACAAGTTGAACTGAAGTCGCTAGCACACATCCTTCCAGGACTGGCAGTAGTGAGTGGTTTTTAGGTTGCAGCCTACCAGACAGTGGAACTGTATGGTTTGCTAAAGACATCTTGGGGACATTCAGAAAGTTGACTACGAATGCATTCTGCCCATCCCTTGCCATTGGTTTTGTAACTCAAGTTTTCTTCCTTCCCATTTGCAGGCTTTATTTGTTTTAGGCTCTCCAGGTTCAGCAGTTTGGCCCCACCCGAAGAGGATGCCAAAGTTGTGGTCACTGAGTACTTACACAGACAACTTTTCTGTCAACAGGCATTTAAATCTTGTTCTTATCGGTCACGATTTGTGGGCATTTAAAGGCTGATGTTGTTGTGGGAGCCTGGCTATTTTGTTTTGCTTTCTGCTTAATTCAAAGTGACAGCCTTTATAGGAAAGAGGAATGCAGCTTTTCTCCATGGAGCCTGCTTGTACCCTTTCAATAAATTTTAGACATAGCCATCTCAGAAAGTATCTTTTCCTTCAGATGCACAAAACACTTAAACTCTTTTGCAAAATTCTTCTTCTTCTTGAGACTATTTAATTTGTGAAACTCCCTTTTTTAGGAACAAATTACAAAACAGCATATGAGTCTCAGCGTCAGCTTAACATATGGTGATCTTAGGTCACTTACACGGTCTATGGCCCATTCACTATCAATCACAGGGTAAGATCTTTTCACAGAAAAGCCACACATTGTAACACAATTTCACTCTAATGTATAAAGCATATACTTTATTTATGACAAATGTGGCAACTCGTTTTGGAGAGTTGGATTAGGTTTAAAGGCACTTTTTATGAAAGCTTTTGCGTTTGCCTACAAAATAAATATGTATTCTGTCTGCAAATGTGCCTTTTTTCGCCACACATACATTACCTCATGTTACCTTGTAGGCATCAAGGGTCAAGATTTGGATGGTGAAGCAGGTGCAGTGACAGAGTGGCCAAAAGCTCTAGAAAATTCCCAGAACACCAATTATTGCTATATGTTACCACTGAACAAGTAGTCACAAGTGCAATTACCTTGCAGGCACTAAGGCTATGATTTGGATGGTGCAGAAGGTGCAGTGGCACAGGAGTCAAACACTATAGGAAACCCAACGAGCACAGATTGTTGTTATATGATGCTACTGAACAAGCAGTCCCAAGCGCATATACCTTGCAGATACTATGGCTATGATTTGGATGGGGCAGCAGGTGTACTGGCACAGGGGCCAAAGCTCTAGGAAACTCACAGAGCACAGATTATTGGTATATAATATTACTTTGCAAGCGGTTACAAGTGCAGTTCCCTTGCAGGCGCTAGAGCCGTGAATTGGATGGAGCAGCAGATGCAATGGGGGAGGGGCCAAAAGCTCTAGGAAACCCACTGAGCACCCATTATTGCTATGTCACCCCTGAACAAGCAGTCACGAGCGCAGTTACCATGCAGGCACTAGGAGGCTTTTATTTGAATGGTGTAGGAGGTGCAGTGGCCAAAAGTGCTAGGAAACCCACTGAACACTGATTATTGCTATATTTTACTACTAAACAGTCAGAAGTGCCTTTTTGATTCTTTTGTAACAATTGCACCCAGAGTAACACATAGCCCAAAGCATCACTGTAATAAAAGCTATAACCTACTGGACTTTTCTATCTACCTACAACTTGTTACATTCAGAACATTTATATGGCCCATTTTGACAGTTTTTGTTTGGTCCTAAAATGCTCCTGAATCTGTGTACAGTAACACCTCGGCAAGGGCATTCTCCATTCTAGAAAATTAGCACTACAGCCGTTGTAAACACTATATAAATACTTATAAATTACCATGTGGCATTACATACAAAGCATTGGCAAAGCCAAAAGGTCTCGCAATGAGAGATCTATTGGCTTAGTCAATGTGTTTTTAGACATTACACAGCTGGGTAACCTTCAGTGCTGCATAGATGAAAATTAAAAAAATGTCTTTTAACATGGACAACGCTGACTGTAATACAGCTTTTTTACATTACTTTCAGCCACTTGCAACATAGCTAAAAAAAAAAAGCTAGCAAAACCAATAAATCTAACATAGGCAAGACCTATTACCAATGCTTATTACCTTCAGTGCTGAAGAAAGTAAAAGAAGGGTTTGTGTTTATGAACATGTGTGGAAAGAACAGCTTGAGTGGAGACCAGGAAGAAATAAGGTAGAGCGACGAAGGACTAAAGAGGACGTCAAGTAACCGTATAAAAGTAACAAAAAGGGAAAATTATGAAAAATTAGGAGATAGGAAGAAGGTAATGGAGTAAAGCTCTGGAATCATTTACAAATAAGTTGAGACCATTGCAAGGAAAAGCCAGGAACTGAAAGATCCAGCTGAGGAAAAGTTCAATAGCTTTGCCTTCACTGGCATTATTATGAAGCTATGAGATTTGTGTCAGAATAGTTACTTCAAAGTGTGGTAAATATAGTAACTCAGCTAATGGGCTCATGTAGATCAGCCTTTTTTACAGACTGACGGGGTGGGGCACAAGGAAAGACTTCTACTGTGCCTCATACCTTTTCAAATTTCAAGTCCTTCCAGCCCCTCAGAGTAGCCAAGTTCCAAAATGGAGGTTCTGTGAAGCTGGTTGCCCTCCCCTGCTCTAATAAGCTCCAGATTGCTAGGTGCATGCTCACTAAGCTGCATCTTAATGGTCAATGTTATAGGCCGAGTCTGATTTATAAAATGTTAACAAGCTCTACAAGAAAATGCCAGTTTACAAAACGGATCAGTGGAAGTGTGGCCACTTAGATAATTTAAATTAACATTAAAGAGTTTCAGCACACCAAAGCTTGTATTTCTCTTTTTTACAATGGATTCAACAGTTTGCTAATGTAACTATTGTTCAGTGTTCCCCTTTCTTGAAGGCCGTCCTTTCATAATCAAATGTAGGCCTACTTCTCCATGCATAGTTTGAACGTCACATTTGAGAGCAAGCCATTGGCAGATAAAAATGTTCTGCAAGATGAAGTCAAGAAAAATATTTTCCACAGATGTGAAAGCGACCACTGTAAGGAACCATGCAGGACGTCATGAACATTTTTTTTATGCTCAAGCATATTTTTGCAGTAAATTCAACATAAATGTATCATTTGCTACTGGGAGATTGAATGATTGGCTGGGACAATTTCAAAGTGAAAAGGGCCTATTTTTTTTTTTGAAGGACTCTGAATGTAAGAACTTGTATTTATGGGAAAAATGCAAGTTCCAGAACATAAGATGCGGTTAGTTAAAAAGTAAGGACTGGATTATGTTGGCAGCAATTGTGTAGCCCTTCTTCACAGGAAGGTGATTAGCAACATCTGGAAATCCATTACAAGTTGGTGCAACTAGAGACATCACAAGTGATAGTATCGGATAGGTGGAAACTTGCATTGTTCATGGTGTGTTCTGCTACGTGGGAGTGCATGGCTTCCCTCATCGCCCTTTACAGTTGGTAGTTCAACACAGCTCTCCACGACTCACCCAATTTGTGTGAGTTAGGGCAACTTCGGTGGCAGTTAGCTTTCAGCACACACCTCAGTACATTATGGTGGTTGTGTACAATGATCAGAACTATAAGGTATGGAATAAGCAGTAGGAAAGAGCCGCAGAGCCCTGTGGCACATTTATCCGATTTCTCCCATCCCAAATATGATCTTTTCAATGTATTCTTGAGAAGTCCAGCATGCACCAGACTCCATAAATCGTCCTATAATTCCAAGAGACACCACAACCTCCTAAGAACTGGATTGCTGTGTGATAAGGATTTTAGTTGAGGAAGCACAATTAGGTTACCAGGTTTGGCTTAAGGGGAGGAGAGAAAAAAAAAAAAGGCAAAGGAAGTCCTTTTATCACATTTAGGGAACAGTAAATTTGGCTAGGCAACAGTTTGTAGTGAATATTCATCAAACGTGGTCCTTGTTAGACAGCTCAGCAGGCTCCAATAGCATAGCAAGCGGCAGAACACATAGAACAAAGTTATATTTCACGCAAAGGATTTAGAATGTTAAACAAACTTAAACCTATACCTTTGTAATGCACAGTTGGTGCTGCACATCATGCAAACAACCTTCTGTGCCTGCAAGCTCCTTGTCTCAAGAAATCCCGAAGCCTATTTATTATAAGTCTTGTATTTGCAGGTACAAGATGTGAAATAGGCAAACCCACTGAGAAGCATGAAATTGGTTACTGGGAAAATTCTTCTGACATCATTTGACCACTAAGGAAGGTGACTGGAGAGCCCATTTCATGACATTCTAATGGAATGCTATTTTCATTTCAGACTTGCCACAATCCAGACATGTGGTCTGACCTGTTCGAGCTGTCCAAGCTTAAATGGCTATTAGCACACATATTTGAGTGGCTTTGGGCCTCATGCGGAAAGAGTGAATTATACAGCACATGCAGGGAAGACGTTTAGATTATCAGACGGATACTGGCACAACATTACCAAAAGCTCAATCCAATGGGACACGATTGATGGGCAAACTGGTCATGTATGTATCAAAAGGTCACAGCAAGTGTTACCTGTCAGTGGTCTAGCGACGTCACAATTACTCAATGTTTTCAAAACTCACAGGAAGCAGGCCTTATTGGGCTTTGCCCAGACTGCATGCTGGCAACAATATTTTAATTGACGTTAGCATTTTTAGGTAGCACAAACACGACCCAAGAGCATCAGAGCACTTCACATAAGCAAAATAACAGTAGCAAACAGGATTATAAAATGCAGTAGTGAAATGTTGCAAAAGAAAAAAAAAAAAATTGTTAAAGAACACTAACAGCAAACAATCAATACAAGGTCAAACTATATACGTGAATAAGTCCAGGTCAAAATTGACACAAAAGGATTTAAGTTACATTTCGTCAGGGTAGGAGAGGGAAGAAAAAAAAAAAAAAAAAAAAAAAAGAAAAAAAAATCAATCAGGAGATGAACCGATGATCAAACTGACACGTGAGACAATGATTCCCGAGTATTAGACTAACTTAATCGTGGTTATGGAAAGGCTCGTGGAGATGACAGTCAATAGGAAATCGTTTTAAAGATGGAAAGAAGGTGTAGAATCGAATTGGGGGTGGGGGGGGGGGGGGGGGGGTTTGTGTTGAGCCAAGTGGTGAGAGGCCAGAATTCACGAAAGCTTATGAAATGGCCTCATTAACCAGAAACTATTCTAAAAAGTGTGGTGTTGGGGAGGAGTGTTCCAAACGGATAACCTCAGCTGATGCATGCAATAAAGCATTCAAATGAGCAAGTTGAGTTTTGGGAATGCCATTGAGAAACTCAATGCAGTAAGAGTCTAGAGGACTATAGTTTTGGTCATACCTTTCAGAACATGGATGGAAAGTAATTGTTTTTATCTATGATTAATTCGAGTTGATAGCTGGCACAACTGGACATGAGATGCAGATGATTTTTTAGGCAGAATTCAAAGAATTGGCATCACCAATGACTGAAGGACAGCAGTCGAGAAGGCTCATAGAATCAATCCATATGTGCACCTGAGAAGGATTAGTGAAAGGGGATGTGACAAATGACAGTAAGCTCAGTTGAGCCGCCATTGCGTTTTAGATAAGAGGTCACCCAGGTTCGTATTTTGTCAAGTGTTGAAGCGGCTAAGATGTTGCGATCATGGAAAGTAACCTTCAGGTAGAGAATTAGGTCATTAACTTACTGGTGTTAAGCAATTCTATTTGAAACCTATAGGAGAAATTAGACCAGCTCAGGAGTACTGGAGCTAGCACAGAACCCAAGGAACTCCTTGAGACAGTGTCATAATGTAGAAAAAGGAGTTAACAAACCAATCACAAACGATTAAAATTAATAAGTATTATGTAAACCACTAGAGGACTTTGTCACTGTAGTCAATGCATTTCTTTAGTGTGAGAACAAGTGTTTCATTATAGACTGCCAAAAGTTGTGGCCAGGTCAAGTGAGATGTACAGGCAGGAGCCTCCTTTGTCAAGGCGGTGCAGTGCATCACCAATCATTTCGAGGTTATTTGCACTGCATTCAGTCCGGAACCCGGATTTGTGATTATCTAGGACCTTGTTCTCCAGTACAAAGTGATTCATTTGATTGTTCACATAGCTTCAAGGTGCTGTAGCAGAGAAGGGGAGACCCGAACCAGGGTGGAAGGGGTTGAGTTAATCCCTGCAAGATGAAGTTTTCTTTTGAAGAGGTGTGAATCGGCTCTGCTTTAGACACTAGAGAAACACCCCTGGAGAATAGGGAAGCATGATAAGGTTCATCCGGAATGGCACCAGACTCAAACGAGTGCCTATGTGTGGGCTGCAGTTATTGTGTCATAGGAGTGATTTGAAGGATTCAAGTTTGAAATGATTCATAGAACAGACCGAGAGACTGGCGTAGACAGACCAATGGTCTTGATATTTTTTGTAGTGACTTGCATGATGGATTAGGAAAGTTAGGGTATGGGGAGAGGATTCTGCCACTTTGACCATGGAGATGATGATTGGCTCATTCTGCAATTGTGGTTAACGACAATAGACTTAAATTCAAATGCAAGATTTTGAAAACAAGGATAGAGTACAGGTGCAAACATACAGCACCTAAGGTATTACGGTCTATCAAAGCCACTCCCTCCAAGACTTGCCTATCCTGTCCTACTGAAGAACAGACTAATCCAGTGGTAGTAGATGACACTGACATTTGAAAGGTTAGCATCAAGACAGCAAAAGGTGCCCACAATCTCAGTGTTACACAATTACAAAGTCACTTTCCCTATACCCTGCGCTTTCGGCAAAAGATTTCACTCCTACCTTTGTTGGGAGTACATTTCCCACCTTTTCCAGGGTGTGAAGAGAACGGAGAGGAATTTGGAACACCCTTAAACGTATTTGTTTGTGGCTGTGAATGAACTCATAGGGCATTCCAAGCCTGGAACTACTTCCTACTTTCAGACCCTGTACATAGATGTTTGGAAAGGTGGCTTGAATCCAAACACTGTTAAAATGAGAGCCTTAAAATAATCCGAGAGAATGTTTTAGAAGCTATGATAGAATGACAACGGCAACATAATTTGTCACCTCACTGAATGTCATTTTGCTTAAAAGGACAAGTAGATTTCAGAAACATCCCATTTCTTGGACAGTTAGAAATTTAAAAAAATAAAATAATCCACATTCCTTTAATCAAACGAACTAAATTGTTTTCACATGCAAAATGGTCTGAGAAAAAAACAGTTCCCCTCAAGGTACGAACTACATTAATTTCACAAGTCACTGTAGGCAGCGCTATGTTTTGCTTCAGGACTCTTAATTAGAGTGCAAACAGAGGAACAAAGAAAGCCCACCAGACAAAACTGAAGACTGATGTAGCAGACACGTGGCGGCTCTTCATTGTGGCAGAACAATGGAGAAGAGCAAATCTGACAAGCGTCTGCTCTAACCTCAGCGTTTCATTCCCACCCTTGGGACTCCCACTATGCCATTGCTAGCCAACCAGTGCTAGGTTATGATATGAATGTCAACAAAAAGAGAATGCGACCTGCACTAGAATACTACAATTAACCTAACGCATGTGAAGGTATTTTAATGTGAAGGGGAAAAAGTGAGACCTGAGAGGCTTTCATTAATTAGAGAATGGCTCACCATGTGGCCATATGCTCCAGTCACCGCCACAAGCCAAGAGATATAAATAACTAATAACTGTGCATAACTAATGGATGTGTGCATTGCTAATGAGTATCTGTCACTTAGATGTACACATCAGTGAAGCAAAATCTGATGAAAGGAATGGGGGCAGGGAGGGATAGGATGACAAGCAAAGGCACTATCCTGCTATTCAGAAACTAGCAACTTAACTGCAACTACAGAGAAGCATCAATTATAAGGAGTCCACCTAACAAGTAGAAAGCATGAAGTTGGAGGAAAGACAACGCTGCAAATAAATAAATAAATAAAAAATATATATCTCCTTCAACCACTTAAAAGCAACAATATTGAGATGATGGCATGTTAGTCTGTTTTCTCCTTAAGTTGCGCCTAATGCTTTATCACATTAATGGAACCTTACCATCTTGCAAGAGTCTTACATGTGGGGCACATGAGGGCATCGACCAGGACTCCACTGGCAAAAGTTGCCAGTGGAGCTTCTAGTGATGCAACATCGCAGGTAATGTGACCAACCATAGCACATGGTGCCGTTTTGGTACTTTAAAAAAAAAAAAAAAAAAGGGATGAAACAGATGATACAGTGAAAACATTACTAACTGATTCCTTCGATCAGGCTACCAATATACTTTAAAACTATTTTTACAGTTCCCACTTACCCAATGAAAGCTAACTATAAGCAGAATAGGACAAAAATGAATATACAAAAACACTTGTCCTATTTCATAAAAGTCAATGGGTATTGCCTAATGAGCAATTATTAATATGATTGGTGTGTGTCCATCCTGTTAGGGGCCTTTCACCTTATACACCAGGCACTGTAAAAGTACTTTGCCAGATTACATACAAAAGTTTCACAAGTATCTGACCGCCACATCCTTAGTACCTCTACATGTTGTGTTGTGTCCAGCAAACTGGAATTAGACACTGTCCTAGGGATTTTATATGCTGGACAAAAGACCTCCGTTTCATTATTAATCCACTATATTTCTCAAGGACTAACAAGAAAAATATTTTCTTCGAAGGCTGCTTGCTATGTGCTAATTCCTGGGTGTACCACCCCAATTCCAAGAAAAGCAGAAGCAGCAGGGCACTCTGTAACAAGTTAAATAGGGATCACAGAAATTTGTTTTCAATAGTGCTAAGACCACTGGACAAAAAGAAGCAACATAATTCCGCATCAGACTGTGTGCTTCCTAGGGCATTGACATTACAAATATGAAGAGCTCATGAGAATAACCTAGGGCTTGTTGATTTATATACTCCAATTAGTCCCTTGATATTCTATCATAGTTTTAAGAGGCTCTTATAAATAGGCTTTATCCAAGACATTATCCATTAATTTTATGCTCAAATACTCAAAATAAGATGCCCTTTCGAGGTTTACTTAGTAACAGGTATTCTCCCAAATACAATTTGTGCTGGTTGATGGACATTTAGTTTGTTTTTGAGGGGCTAACCTTCAATCAGAGCTTGGTGCAGAACTCCATTTAGTATTCAATTAGCAATTATAACCCTCTAAGTGTTTTTGAGACCAACAGTGTATCATCTGCAAAGAGTGGAAAATCATATGTGCAACCATCCAAATACGAGATTACATTGTTTAAATACAGAGAAAATAAGGTTGGGACAGAATGCAACCCAGTCGCACTCATATTTGTTTAAGGGAATGCGTTCAGTCACTTCACGTTGGCTGCACCTGGGCATAATTCTTGTTCTCTAAAGAAACTAGTATTGATAGTTCATTTTTTAGGACCTCCATCTCCTCCAAAACTGTCAAAAGTATTTTTATGTGGTACCAAGTCAAATGTGGACTTTAAGTCCAACAAAGAAACATACTGGTAGCCACTGTTTAGGACCACAGTTTTTCAGTGCTGGACTTAACCCTTTTTGTAGGGTCAGCCCCAAACTTTTTGCATTATCCCTCCTGTTTTCTGAATCTGTTTTTGTTGGCTTTTCTAGCACTGATTAGCAGTGGTTAAGTTCGCAAATTGTTTGTGGTCTTTTCTATAAACATGGTAAAAATTGGCTTACACCCAAATGGCACATTTAAGTTACTTGCAAATCTCTAGTAAAGTGACTCCACCTTCACCCTGGGCCTACGTATTAAATACTAGTAGTGGGCTTGCAGCACTTATTGTGCCGCCTACTTGATTAGCCCTTTAAAACATGTTCCATGTCTGCCTTTGCAGAAGGTGTGTGCAGTTTTAAACTGCCATTCTGACATGGAAAGATAAACACCCTGCCAAGCCCTAACCTCCTTTTTGAACAGGTAAGACACCCCTACAGTATACTCTATACAGCCCAGGAGCAGGATCCAGTGTATTTAAGAAGTTGAAGTTTCACATGTCCTAGTAGTGATAGTCCTAAATTAGTGTCCATTGCTGTGAGGCCTACCTCTCCAATAGGATACCATTGGGTTAAAGTATTACAATTAATAAGTCCTAACTTTTGACTGGGAACCGGTACACATTTCATGTTTGGAGTATGTGAAATTGCATTTAAATATACTCTTAAATGGTAAAGTAAGATTGCAAGTTACAATTTTGAAAATGCCACTTTTAGAAACCTGGCATTTTCCTGCCTTAGCAATTTGGTGCCTGCAGCCTGTTCCTGGGTCACATGACTGGGTGTAGCTGGCAGCTGGTCTTTATTTATCCTTACCACACTTTCAAGGGATTAGGTGTGCCTAGATAGGCCATTAACTGGCAGGATGGGGAGTGCGGAACTGGGCACAGTCCCACTTGCAACTGAATAGGCTGTGCCCTGCCTTCAAACAAAGGACTTGTCACCACTGCATTATTCATGCAGCTAGCTTGAAGCCAGGGCAAGAGAGGCAAACTTGTACTTCAAATTGGGCACCAGATACAAATATTGGACTCTCAAACCCAACTCTTCAGTACCCTCATGGACCGGTGGATGCTACAGAAAAACAACTGTTGTGCTGCCCTGCTTGCTGAGAAAGAAGACTGTACCATTCCTCTCAGGCTAAATGGATTCAAATGGACAGTAGACCGAGCTCCTGCTTTAAGCTATAGGGACATAACAAGCTCCAGAGGCCCCCTGCAACTGCCCAGCTTACCTTGCCAGGACCTGCAGATGGGCCTGCCTGAACCCTGCTGGACTAAGTTCCTGAGGCTCTCAGGTCCTGAACCTTTAGTGTGACATCAGTTGATCTCTTTTCTCCAGAAAAGGAGACATCCTCCAGCTCTGGTCCCTTCTTAGTGCAAACGTGCCGGTTTATGCTGCCTGCATGCAGTTCCAGTGACCTGAGCTCCCCACACCACAGCAACCATCAGCAATACCCAGCAACATTGGATCTGCAATTCGTGCTACAGCATGGACAGCTTGTGGAGACCGGCAACACAGAGCTCAAGCAATGACAGTCCGCGACGCCTTACAAGATCTCCACAATGTCCAACCTACTCTTCACACTGCCTCGACAACCATCCGTGACACTACATCTGCTCCTCTTGGCCCATTCCACTTCATGATGGACTTTGAAGGTAACTCTTTCAGTGGGAATAACCTGATCCCTTTATCCAGCCTACAGGTTCACCTGATCTCTCATAATCAGATAATCATGAGTGGCACTTTTAGATGCTTTACTTACCTGAAATCTTTAAAACTGCATATCTCCTGTTCTACCAATAAGATTTTTATTGTTTGGGTTTCAAATTATTTATAATATTTCACTCTATATTTCTAAGTTGATTTGAGATTTTTCTAGTGTTGCGTTTTCACTTTATTACCGTTTGAAGTGCTGCATAAATACTTCCCACATTATATAAGTTAAGCCTGACTGCTTTGTGCCAAGCTACCAGAGATGTGGCCTAGTAGAACCATCCAGGGAACTGCAATATGCTTAAAAAAAATAAAAAAAAAAATAAATAAATAAATAAATAAATAAATAGGGTGATGGAAAGAAGGGAAAAAAAACCTATATAAAAAAAAAGTGAGAACATTTTTACATTAAAGGACTGGCTTGACTGCCGGACACTGACGCACAATCATTTGCAGAAAACGTGCACATGCAATCAGAAAAAAAAAAAAAAAGAAAAAAAAACAGGACATTAATCATAGGGCAAGCGAGTCAATGACTGAAGGAGGCGGATTGCTTCCATTCATAACATACAGCAGAACGAAGAACAAACAACGCTTGAAGAGACCAATAGCAGACAAAAGCTGATTCAAAGCAATAATATATTCTTTTAGAAAAGACGGGCAGACAACTAAACCTGCCAGAACTCCATAGGAGAGTCTAACAAGTCCAAGTACAAATCTTCTCCGAGGGTTTGTCAAGAGATACTAAAACCTTGCCTACTAAGAGATTCTGCATAAGAAAGTACCTGGCTACAAACTTTACACAGGGTAAAAGCAAACCACTCAAATGACGACTAGATTTGCCATATACAGTTTATTAAACAAAATAAGTATCTGCATCATAAACAAGTAGGTAAGTAGGGCATCTAGCAGACTATTTCCCAGTGAATTGTGTATGCCTATAGCCTTTATCATAGGCTTATTACCTCAACCAACTCAGACCTACTGTTTTGAGCGTACAGTTTTCAACAAGGCAACCATTGTGAGTATAGTATGAAAATTGCAAGGTCTACAAAATTACAGTTGGCACAACAATGTGCATCCCCACTAAGGCATGCATCCCAAGAATTCTCCTAGTGCAAGCCTTCTACACCCGGGGTTTGTCTTGGGGGCAAAGAACACCAAACCGCTTGCATGCTAGAATAATCTGGGTGAGTCCATGAAACAAAATACCAGTCTGAAGGCTTTAACATGCTGTAATTACAACTAAAGTAAAGGCTTACAGGCTTTAACATATGCTTTAATAAGATAAGCCTACTGTTCTTGGTTAAACATAATGAACTCAGACCTATGGCACTTGACAAACTTCCCGAACACAATCAATCAAGCCTATGGCCTTCATAATTGGCTTGCCACGGTAAACAATGCACGACTTCTCTATCGCATACAAGGTGGCAACCGCCAGGCATCCAGTTATAAAATTGTACATATGCAACTTTACAGTAGGCAGAGCATTATACTAACCCTCCTAAGAGAGTCCGACACCAATTGGACACTGCAAATCTTCAACTCCAAGGGTTTGTCAGAAGGGATAACAAATATCAAAAACATCAAAGTTTCATACAGAAAAAAAAACAAAAAAAAAAAACACACAACTCTTTAGCCTTTAACATGGTGCAAAAACAATGCATAGTTACAGACCTACAGGTTTGAATCAGTGCCTTTCATAACAACCAACTCAGGCCTACTGTACTACTGAGCATAAGCTTTCCACAAGACAACCATCAGGCACAAAATTACAGACATATACAAAATTACAGATGACAAAATAAAATGCAAGCCCTCCCAGGAGAGCCCAACAAGAAATAGTATGTGCATTCTTATACCCTTAGGGTTTGCCAGAGGCATTAAGGAAGAACAAAATCCAGTTATCTTTGAAATTCCACTTAATAAATTAGCTACAGGCTTTAATATAGTGTAATAACTATCCTGGTGTAACTTCTCACAATAAACAGATCAGACATATAGCTTTGATTATTGGCTTGTCACAATAACCAACTTACTGCATTGAACTTGTGAACTGTATTGAACTTGTGAACTTTAACAAGTGAAAAAAATGCAATGCAAGCCTCTTTTCAAATAGCAAGCACACACTGTCTGCATAAACAAATGCTGCGCTCAAAGGAATTAACATTTGAGCATCGATGAAACTCCGCCCTCAGTAGGTGTTCTGAAAGTCCTTCTTTCGTTGATCACTTACATTCTGCCAATAGATGCAGCACCACATGGGACCCAATACAGAAGAGGCATTGACATGTGAACAGAGATCCTGCAACAGACACGAGGGAGTGAGGGAAAAAAAAAAAAAAAAAAAAAAAAAGAAGGTGTGGGGGATGGGGGGGGGGGGGGGGGGGGGGGGGGGGGGACATCTTGCCCATTCCAGAATGGGCCACCGCCACAGAGGTCTTACATACTTGTGCTAAACGGAAAAGGATTACATTGTGTTTTAAGGGCTCATTTGTTAGAGGGTGTCAGTCTAGGTTTGTCAGATCTAAACAAAACCGTATCAAAAGAAAACAAGCATTGGAAAAAACAATAGGCTTGGCATAAAGTCCAAGTATTTTGGCATTGTCATTGCTGGTTTCTTTTAATGGTTTTGATAAAACCTTATTTTCTTTGGGGAGGTGGTGCTGGGACTCACTAATATGAAAGTAAACAGTAGCTAAAAATCAAAAAACATGTTTGCCTAAAAAAAATAAAAAAACCACAACATTTTGGCCAATGTCACGGATGGGAACGTCATAGTACTTTGAAGTGTTCCTTGTGAAAGAACAGAATGCGATCCCTCACCGTTTAGTCAATGGCTTAAGTAGGCTGACCCACTGCCTCAATGCACAACAGACCAATGGATGAAGAGGGCTATCTGAAAGCCCTAGAATAATAGGATATAATTTTAGTTACATCAAAAGGTCTTGACTAATGCGATACCTGAAAATCTTAAGTACTCTTCATTTAATCACCTTCTGCTTGAACTCCGTCACTGATAGAAATACTAATACAAATGTGATATCATTCGGATTAGCAAAGCACTGTCCTCGCCAAGGTATGTGTAAAACTAATTTCACGATAAACAGGCTGAACAGCCAACCTAATTACTATTAAATATGCACAAAGCTGCACAGCATTTAACAAAAAAAGCACAGGCAAGGCCGATAGGTCAGGCTGGAGCGTGCCAACACATGCAAACCCAGACACAAATGCCGTTTTCATGCATTGACTCCACAAATGTATTTTATCAGAGCAAAGCCTGTCCCACTGGCTTTGAAAATGCTGGGGAAAAGTAGCAATACAGGGTCACTTTCTGTAGAGAAAAGCACTGAATGGTACTAACAAAGCACTGAATTAGTGTACTTCTCAGATGTAAACAGTCATGAGTGAATTTCAAGGAAGCACATTCTGGAAGATGAAATATTGTGCTAAACAGCTAACAAAATCAGGTCAGAGGGAAGTATTCCTCTGGTTGGAGCGAAAGCCCACAACAGGTCAACAGACCGCTGCAATGTCAATCCAGCGTAAGCACAAAGGATTGAAAAACACCACTGTTAAGGATGTGTCATCAACATCCGATCAACCACTCATTACAAAGATGTTATGTCCTGGTCAGCCTCCTAGAACACAAAAGGTCCTATGGCCACAAAACAAGGCCCCCTCCTCCCAACTAAGCCCATCTTAATGCTCAAGGAAACATCACAAGATAAAAACTGCAACATGCCCCCCCCCACCCCTCATCCATTGGCCACAGACCTTCAACACGTTCCCCCATCCATCCGTTGTCCACAGACCTACGGAAAGTTCACTTTGTTGTAAAGTGACTTCATTTAACATTTTTATTGCAAGAGGACGGTCATTTCTCTCAAAGTAGAATATTTATCTTCAAAATATTTTTACTCATTGATCTCAAGATTTCCAGCAACCCTGCTCTTTTTAGCTTCACTTAGTTTCCATACCCTCCCTGTTTCGCCCTGTGTACACAAGCTACACCAGGAGCTCTCAGACTTTTAGGTGTGGCTTGACAGTGGAACTGTCTGCCAGAGCTTATGTAATCAATAGAAATAAACAGCTCAGAGAAGCAGCATTAACGAGGTCTTTGGTACCACCTAAATGTTGATCTTCTCTACAAGCATTTGATTGGACAATTTTAATGTGGTTCCCCTTATTAAAAAGTTGGATTGCAATTCAGCATTGTCCGCGAACTGGTACAGAATTGTAGTGGTACACAGTGATCTCAATTTAGAAGGGTAAAAGAAAAGCAAGCTGTAGGACTCACTAAAAAGGGTAATATCAAGTGGCTGGGTACAACACGATGCACTACAGAATCACAGCATAAAAGACTAATGCCATGATTGTGTGTGTTATCCAGTTCTAGATTAGTTTGAGCATTTTATTGGTCATTACAGGAAGCATGGAGTTCATTTTCTGGCAGCTTACAATACGCTTTTGATTATTGCGATCTGTTGAGGGTAGTGGGGGGAGGGGGGAGAACTGTTTACTGCCCTTGGGAAGCATTTGGGACTCAGTGGGGCACCATCAGTGAGTCAGTAGAAGGCAATCTGACCTCGTGGCAAAAGGTGGCAGCCACGTAAAAAGCAGATTGACCTCAACGCAAGGATCCATAAGAAGTAAATAAAGGCACAGGTACCCGGAGGGAACCGGGACCCTTGTCCACAAAGCAGTTACTGGGGTAATAAATTGACCAACAAACAAGGCAAACTCGTCAACCTTTACAAAAAAATATTGGATCTGGCTAAAGGTTAGATCTTTTTCCTAACAGGCCTTATGTTAGCCTCCCTTCTTCCTTTTTCCGGTCTGATCTCTATAATGCTTTCAGTGTACGTTCAGAGATTTCATGCTTGTGTGAGGGCGGGTGAGAGTAATGCCCACCAGAGGGTGAGTGATCTGCCTTACAGGTACAGAAGCGCGCTTGTGCCAGTGTGTTTCAAACTGCACCTGTGATGGAGCTGGCAGAGATGTTAGATCGAGTGCTGGGACAGAACTGTAACAAAGTGAGTACGGGGTAGAAGATGGGCTAAGGCTAGAGACAATATACACAACCAGTGTCAATGGCATTCTCCTCCGTTACAGAAGTCTTTGTAATCATTTTTCCAATGCTTTCCAATCAAGCCTTTCATTCCTGCACAACAGCAGTTGCACAAACAGAAAAAAGAAAAAAAAAAAAAAAAAAAAAGATGTAGAGACGATAATCACGGTCACAAAGACATATCACATCTGCTGGGAATCAAGCTGCAAGAAACCAGAATGGCCGAGTAGACTCTAGCCCATTTTGTAAACTTGCACAGAAATATCGGACTTTGTAAGTCAGGTGAAATTGTCCCTTTTTTCCATGAAAGGATCTTTTACCACAAACAAAAAGATTTATTCATAGACGTAGATGTTTAATATGAATATAGCAAACATTAAAGTCAATCAGTAGGTTTTGGAAATGGCGAACAAATCAGTACCAAGATAAAGAAACAGTCCACTAGTTGAGCACAAAGTGTGATATGGTCAAGGTTCCAACCGGTGGGTATAGCCTTGTATTAGAAGGCTAGCAGATTTTTATGTCTGACAAACATTAAAATGGCGGTTCGTAAGTTCAGAAGTATGGTATACCATTATCGTGCAATGATAGTGCGCCTATCACCAATGCAGGCACCATGCTGCAAGGGGGCCTCTGATACGGACTAGATTATTTTTTTTTTTTTTTGATGGGACAGATTATTTTTGTGCAGGAAGGGATAACCTCCCGACCTAAAATAAAATCCTTAGAGACATATTCCTCTGTCTGTGTGTTGCAGAATGCAGAACACATAAAAAAAGAAAGTAACGAGCAGACATTAAGATATTTCTCCTTGTTACGCGTCTGCCGGGTAGGCTCACTTTTTTGGTGCAAACCCAGGATTACAAATGAGTGTCAAAATACATTGGTGGATGCACTGCAACATCCATGCTCAATGCATTTAACCTACCTAACTGACGCAAAGTAAGGACTTTGCATGGTTTAGTAGATTACCACATGGACACAAAATCTTAGTAAATCTGGGCACTGGTTTCTGTGCCAAGGGCCAGCAAAGGATTCTGAAGAGCTATGCATGGATTAGGTGAGATGGAGATATGAAAAGATGTAAAGTACTCAGGGTGCTAACAAAAGTGGCAAAGCTGAGAAATGTATCAAGTGTTTTATAAAAGTCGAAGGGGGGGGCACAAACTGTTGCTGACTACTAGTAGATTAATCAATTTTAGCTGCATAGAAATAGCTTTTCGGTGAATCTTGTGGATATTCAGTAGGTTGGCCCGGTGTTCAACTTTGTGATGAGTCACAAAAAGTGAACCCCAGTACTTCAGGCAGTTTAAAGAAATGTTTTCATAGGGAGCAACAGAGCAGGAGGTATTATTTTGTTTGCATGGGAGAAAACTTCTTCCAGTTTTGGCTGACAACTGACATCCACAATAGGACGGCAGAGTTGGTGGTACAGGAGTAGGCAAGATTGGGAAGCAGAGAATGGCGAGCAGGTTCCTATCCGAGACAAAAGCTTAGATCTCTTAGATAACAAGCAGCACAGTTTGGAGACTTGGAAAACGAGCATTTGCAATGTAATCGGTCTCGCATTTGCTCAACGTGGAGCTATTAGCGTGGCAAACTCCTAATCAGACTTTTGTGGCTGCATAAATTGAAAATGAAAAGTAAAACAGGTTCACATACGTGAGCCGATTTAAAGCGCCACGGCATGAGCGGGAAGAAGACACACAAAAGGAGAGAGAAGTTCGTTCGCAAACGTATCAGCAGAAGTGCAATTAGCTATGTAACAGGGTTGCAGAGGAAGGTGGTAACCAAACCTCCCCAAGGAGGGACAAACAAAGCATTTACCAATAATAAAGGATTTTTAAAGGGCAAGCCCATGAACTAGCGATAGTGATGGGCGTGGTTAAAAGCCCAAATAGACAACAACATGTTGGAAAAGAAACACTTGCGCGCTGCTATGCTCAATCTAAAAAAGGATTAAAACAAAGAGTCAGATTGCACAAGTGATGCCCGTGCCAAACAAGGTAACATGCAGCAAATAATCAAAGATGCTGAAGTGGTTGAGGTAGAGGGCAACAGGGATGAAACTGGGGATGTGGGTGAAGACGGAGCCAACCAAATACTTCAGAACACTAAACAATCGGGTAACATTCTCAAGTCTCATATAAACACCTTAAAGAAAATAAACCCCAAACCTCTCACAGCAATTAATTTGGACCACCTCTTCCCACCCCAAAAAAAAAAAAAAAAGTCAAAAACTAAACTACCGTGAACCCAAATGAAAACAAACACTACACAGTTCTTGAGATGTTATGGACTGCATTTCAAGGCCATTTAACCTTTTATATACCATGTACAAACTGCCTTTTAATTAACTGTTCAATCCCCTAAAGCACAAGATAAACATCCATCATCACATGGTAGCAACCATTTACCCCTCCTAAGCACACATGCAATTCATTAAAAGCGCAGTTAAAAATATGAGGGACTGGTTGCAACTGATGCAGGAAAAGTGGTCCATCAAAGGTCAAGCGTTCATGCTTAAATTGTAAAGTGGCTGTTGACTAATGGGCCACAAAAAATACCTGCCGGTTTCTTTACTAATAACAGAATACCACTGCTTCCTTTTTCCGTTATTAACTGGAAAACAAACATTATTTTAGAAACAAAACTTCCTGCACGTTTATGGCTGAGATTATGGCTGAGGCTGCCAATGATGGCCTCAGGATGCAGCTAATGGATACATTGTGTCTACACTAGGTGAAGTTAGGCATTAATATGGGAAACAAGTTGTGACTTTTTTATAACATGGATATGTTTACATAAAAGAGCCCAAAGCAAATGTTAGAATACCTTTTATCCCAATATACCTAATTCCAGTGAGCTATTAAAAAGTGTGGATAACGTGCTTAAAATTAGCCACAGTTTCATGAATGACAATTTGATATTACTCAAAATGGAAATCGTACTCGCAAATTGATCAGGACAAGTTTAATACGGATCAGCAAAGGTTGTTGGGTTTATCTTAAAATCATAAGAGATATGCTAACCGGGTACACAGAACAAAGGATGCTTCTCATTTTGTACTGGTTCCCATTTCAAATGAGGACATGGAATTTAAAAGAGATTAGTTGTTGGTGGAACTCCTCATTTGACACTGACTTCATGCATTTGAGAGCTGCAACAAAATTAAGAATTGGTAGAAGAGAGAACAGAACCAAATCTAGCATTCCTTGCACAAATCTCTTACAGATTCTAGACCAGATGTCTTCAAACTGGGGGGCCTCAAGTGATCAGGGGGGAGAGTCGGGGGGGGGGGGGGGTGGGGGGATTTGCCAGGCTCTGGCCAAAAGAAGCATTATACAGATAACAGGGCTTTGTTTTAAGCAGAAACATGTTTTTTGCCTTTTAAAAAAAGGTAACAGTACTTGAACTGCAACGTTTAAATAGTTCTAGACATATTTAAACATTGCCATATTTATGAAATAATTGTGAAATATTCTTAGGGGGGGCAATCATTTTTATTTTTCAACTGGGAGGAAAGATGCATTAACAAGTTTGGAGCCCACTGCTCTAGACAGATGAGGAGACATTCAAAGGAATAGGGATTGCTTGCCAAAGTGTATATGCTTAAGGGTTCTAGGAGTCGGACGGTGTGGCATACTACGCTGTATATTGCATTTAGTTCTCCCATATTTTATCGTTTGTCTAATCCTCAATCATCAAGGCATTAACCTTGACTAATTTAGGTAAGAAGGGCATCAAGTCAGCTTGCATTTAAATACATGCTCGCTATTTTGAAGGGGATGCTTTGCCGTGATTAATATCTTTTCTAACCCAAAGTACTCCAGCATTCGGTCATTTAATTTAGTTAGGCTGGGGGGAGGGGTGTTAATGATTGTCAAGGTACTGTTTATAGATGCCCAATACAATTTGAAATGCGCATAAGCATACCCAATGTTGAAAATGCCCTGTAGGCATGAACGATTCAGGCAATTACCTTTCTTAGTTGACATTCCTTATTTTCTCAAACTCTTAGAAAGTAAACATATAGGAACTGCATGCATTTTTTTAAATTCTATATCTTAATTAGCCCCTTTCACGCGGGTTTGAGGGCAGTCAGAGGCACTGAGTCAGTCCTGACAACTAGTTTGGATGTGAAGGGTACAGTGGCATCGTCACACAGCTCTGAAACTTACAACAGTCCCTTCACATCAGCAGGGATTCAGTCTTCTGGCATTTTACTGAGTGCCTACAGTTAAATTCTCCGTTGTCCCTCGGGGTTCAGTAAACGGCCTTTTGATGTTTACTATATACCTCTTCCATCTGTACAGCCTCAAAATTCCCTGGTAGAACTATGCAAACAACTAAATTAGTCTACGCCTGGTTTCAGGTGTGCAGAAACTACAGTTCCTTTTAAAAATCATATTGGCCATTCACCAACACTGGAGTAAAACTACATGAAGTGCACCCCATCCAAAGCTTAGAATCTGATAATGGGAATAAATACCAATTGTAATATCATTGGCGTGTGATAATAGGAAGTAGGAAAATGATCAGTGAAAGGAACGAGTAACCTAGGGCTGCATGTAATTGAAAAGCTCTTACTGATGTCACAAATAAAATAGTGTGGGTTGATCCAAATTAATTATTGTGCCCTCCATAGAAAGATTGCTTCCTCGCCTTGCCTCCTCCTGCCATTTCCAGGGTGTTGGTACATTGCTGTGGGCACAGTTCAGCTTATTTATCTTAGTGTTCCTACATATGTTTAACAAAACTTACATCATATTCGGAATGCAGCTGCTTGTGAGTTAATAAGACCTCTTGAGAAACACTGTACCACTGGTGTTGGTGACCCTCATTGGCTTCCAGTCCATAAGAGCACAAGCATAAACAACCTTTGCTCAAAGATATTTCTAAGGAGTCTGCTCACCATTTTTAGGTCTGGGTTTTGACAATGCGGCTGTCAAACAGACCTACTGCTAAGAATAAACACTGAATGAGTGCAGCCATTGGCTTTCTTCAAAGACCCTGTTTTAGCCTCTGATTGAGAGTTTGTCAATAATGCCTTTGGTCAGTCCAGTAAAGAATCCATCTCCCACTAAATGCAACTTTCTGTTTAAATGTATCCTTTCGCCTCCAATTCAGACTTTCAATTGAGCTTCTACACAACTATAGCCATTATTGTCCACCCCTGCTGGCTCCCTCTCATGGGTCTTGCTCGAATGTTCCACCACTACTGCGTCAGAACATTACAACCAGACCTACTGACTTTACCAATTCTTACTCAACACTAAGTTTCCTGTATTCATGTTTTCACATTTTGAGTCCTTTCTGAATACCTTTACAAGCAATCTCAACATTTTCAAAAACAGGACAGAAGGTAGGCTGTTAATCTGGAGCATCTCGATTCATCCCTGTACCCATCAGGACCACCCAAACGCTGCTTCAGTTTAGGAAAATTTGAAGACTCCCCTCTTTAATGGACACTATCACAATGCACTATCTCCGACCAAGCCTCCTCTGCTAGTCGCGGACTTTGTTCGTCGTTAACCACGTACAGCGCTCTTCTACTCTTGTCTAGGTTCGCACTATAGAAACATCCCATACAAAAATCTCCATGAAACAAAAAAAAACAATATTGATTTCCCAAGTATGTGAAAACTTCGGTTCTGCATAAAACATTTTGTACTCTTAACTGGCTCCGCGCTAGAGCAGTCAAGGATACAGTGTACTTGAAAAGATCCGTAACACACTAAAACAGACCTGAGTGACTGAGTATGAGGGTCAGAGATAGGGGATAATCTCTTTAGAAAGCTGGTACTTCAAAATACCTAGGAAGGCTCAAATCGGAATTTACCAAATAGAAAATCTTTGGTCATTTGAATCTCAAATTTCGGAAACTAATCTGTAAATCAAATGGGCGCTTTCTCATTAAATGAATATTGCGCCTGCAGTACACTCGGGTGCCGAGTTCTGAATCTCCAGCTTTTTTAAACTTAATTTTTAAGCCAATCAAGGATTCTGGCCGTAGGAGTTGGAGATCCTGTTTTCTTTTGAAAACGGCAAACCTGCAATGTGCTTCGCTGTACCAAGATAGCAGTGAAGCCAAACCATCCTCCCACACGGTACAATGTATCCTGCTTTTCTGATAAAATTCATACAAAGTTTCAGTTCCCACAAGCACAGAAAATAAACATGCGCCTACTGGAAATGCTCAATCAGCTATCAGAACATTACCTTATCTTTTGCTAAATTAAATGCAGAAAGCAAACAAGCCATGATAAGTTCCTAGCCACAGCAGATTGCAAGATGCTACATTTGCTTTGAAGAAGTACATTTATGCTGTTATTAAGTTACTCCTCGACGGTCCAACCCTGTGTGGACGGCCCATGTCTGCTTTTTGCCTATGGAGGTTTGGAGTTCTACAGACTCGAGTGTGACCAGGAACCCTCACCCTTCAGCTACTTGGACCTGGCTGGCACCATATGTGAAATGACACTGGTGCTACCATCCGACTGTTTTCTGTACACGAAGCTCCAACACTTAAAAAACGTTTTCCCATCATTCTTTTCAGGAATACATGATGCCTAGTCAGAGGAACAGTGGCCACTGGTTTCAACGGGAGAGGGCGAGCTCTCTACTTTCCACATTCGAAAGAGGAGACTATTTCAGAGAGTTTTTCCATTACTTAGTTTAGGGACCATAAACAAAACAGGATACCACTTTCTCTGGGAACATGGCATCATATAATGCAGGAGCAAATACAGTCTGGGTGGAACACTTGCTTCCGGAGCCACGTGATCACTTAAGTGTGGAATGCTTGCTTTTCGTTGGAGTTGGGACCACTATAGTACTGGAAGCACTGAAGGGTCCAACGTGGTTGTTGTGCTCACACCTCTAGAGTTATGACAGATCCAAGGTTTGGTGGCTGTTTATGGTATTGTATTTCAACCAGCTTTAGATGGAAGTTGGCACAAGGACAAGTACTGTTAAGGACTCAATAACTTGGCATCACTATAGTGTGACTGACTGGGACTTACTAAGAATCAGGTGACTTCAGTGTCCAATCCTACACAGTCCCCAATACCAGTAACCCAAGTGAATGGGACACTCCAGGACACCAAACTGGAGGATCTCACCTCCTGGGTTGGCCTCCAGTAGCCACAGAGCATTGCTCATCTTCAAAGTTCTTCAACTGAATGCCCCGCCGAGCCGGTCACAGGTTGTGTAACCGTCAGACACTGCCCACCTCTACTCCTACTCCACAAAACGTACCTCTAGAAATCAGTCTGCAAAACACCAACAGAGAAAGACCCACTCCGTTTATTAATAGGCTGTGTATCTTGCTTTGATCTCTAGCAGCACTTCTTCTACCTGGAGCATGTTACTCCATGCAAAACATCTTCACTGGGAGCTCTCGGCAAGCGGACTGGAGACCCTGGAATGTTGTTTGGCCGTATTGGTGACTGGCTCCCGCTTTAGTGAGCCGAGCTCCATATTTTCTTCCAAAACCAAAGGTGACTTATGACAGCAGGGTCAATCACCAACTCACGCCAATCTAGAACATGCCTACCTGTAATAAATGCTTCTAAAATCGCCTAATCTTAAAACAATGAGAAAACAGTTTACTTTCAAACACTTGCTGCCATATACTCTTGTGGCCTTTCTGGAGCACACTAGCAAGACGCTGTTTATAGTTCCCCTCCCCCCCATCTATTTTTAACTGGTAGTAGCTTCTTTCTCCTACACTGGTCTAGCAATGTACAGTGCAGCCCACGGAGGTTAAGTATGGAGCTTGGTCAAACTCTCAATATGAGAATTAAGAACCTCATTCATCATTTAGCTACACTTAGTTCATCAACACCTGGGTTTGGATGTTGTAGAAGCTCCCTTAAAATGCATTAAGCCTGCCTTAATTTCTAACCTGCTTGGAACATTTCTCAATCATATGAACTTAGTACATTCCTTTACAAGCCATGCCATGCTTTTCATAAAAGCCACACTTCTATTGAACACTTCCGAATAAGCACTCCCCTATAGTGTAGCACGCCATCTGCCCGCTAATGCACTCCAGGAGTCTAAAGCCAAGTGGTGAGACACGGATATGAAGGACTATAATACGTTATCACCTGCACTCGCTTACATATCAAGAACAAAAGGTGCACAAAGCAAGAAGTTAGATCCCTTCTTTCACAATGCACCTTCCAAAGCCTAATAGGGGTGAGGGTTACACTGTAAATTTTCTCAAATACCTGAATAGTGAAAGGTGCAGAGATAAAAGCCTCAGTCAAAGTTTTTCGAACTAAGTGTTGAGTGATTACAGCTGCTTGCGTTTCCTCACTGTGCAAGCATTCTCATTCTAAAGAATCCAACTAAATACCCTGACAATCCCCACTCATACCAAGCAGGTCACTTATGAATGCTCTCATGCTAAGGACATGCTGCACTACAGCTAAAGGCCAACTGGTCTGCATGCTTCATCTACGCCTGCAGTCACAGTCGCACCCCTCCCTGCTCCTAAGCACCAACCCTACCCCCTCTTTACTTGTTAAAATTAATTGATGCACTTCCCAGTTGGGATAGCTCAGCTTACAGATGAATTCCCAGATACTCTGGCAATAAAGAAAAATGCATCATATGATGAGGTCACCAGCCCAGAGATCCAGGCTGGAGCTGAGTAACCTTTTTACATTCTCCAGAACTGAAGGCGTGCAACCATTGAGGAAGAGGGGAGTTGTGTGAATGTGACATGAAACCCTGAGGTGGTTGAACAATGAAAACAATGTATTGTACAAATAAAAACAAAAACTATACTAAACGAACCAGTTTGGGGGGGGTGGGGGCAATAAACAAAGTTATGTAAAAGATTTGGCAAAGAAACAAAGTTTATTAAATCGCCCCAGTTGTAAATAGAGATCCCAAGAGCCTCCACTTCAGAGCGACATCAACTTAGAAAGTGTCTAGGAGAGTATATCCCTGAGTGCACAACTTAACACAAGGCTCCTCGCTCATGAGGTTAACACACAGGTCTATGTCCTTCTGGTTAGAGTTAGAAAACGTAAACAACTAAGAAGGAAGGCAATTCATGGTGAATTTGATAGGCCACCTGAAGTGGAGTGTTTCACTTTGATTCAATATCTGTAGTGTGTATTTCTTAGCAGGCCAGTTTGGCTACCCCACCACCTTCTGGTCCCTTCGGTTCTCTGAAACATCAACCTATCAAACATAAAACGTTGCCACGGTTAACTGGATAAAGAAAGAATTGTGCAAATATCAACTCCCATTTCTCAACTTTGTATTAAGTCCATAAACATAGTTGTGCAAATGCTGAACAAAACAACTTTAATGGCAAGTGCCAGGAAGAGCAGTGACCAGAAGTGATTTCCAAGAACTAATGTGACAACGTTGCGTTCAGGTGGTCATACAATCTGAGACAGTGGATACAAAAAGCAACTGTTTGAAATAAATTTAATTTGGATTTTATTGCAAAGTGCCGAGGCCTTTTGGCATCCAAGGCTCTGCTTCCATCTGATTCAAATGGAATCTGTATGGGAGGCGCATAGATTCTATACTTACGTGTGTCAGTCAAAAAAACATGCCTTTTTGGCCTTTCCCAGAATTAGATAAGGTTTGCCAGGGCGGGCTGTGTTCCAAAATTACCGTAGGACTACAGAGTATATTCTAAACGCAGGGCCGGGCCCACAAAGATTGTACAGGCAACTTACTCTTGTAGTGCTCCTAACTTACTACTGAATTCGTGCATGTCGACAGTTGGGAACAGGAAGTTAAAAAAAAAAAAAAAAAAAAAAAAAAAATTGGGGCAGATAATTTCTCCATCGACTTGCACTGAAGTGAGAGCACATTTAAGCGGGAGTAAGCTAAAATGAGGCATTGTTGACTTTAAAAGGTGGAAATATCCCGTCTACATCTAAGCAAGCCAGGAAGAGTAAGTCACAGGGATGTTTTGTGGATAGGGCATTCAGAATTGAATAAAGTCATGTACTGCAAATAGCTTCAGTCGTGACCAAAGTAAGATTGAATACGAAGTGCGTGGAATTATAAAGAGAGAAGAAAATCAGCCCAGGGCGAATTACAGAAGGTACTGTGAAATACACTTTGAAAGATGTAATTTAGGCACTGCCCGACGAAACAGCAGCTGTGTAAGACCTGTATGAAATTGCCGCAAGAATCTGAAATACCACAATATCAAGCTACCAGGGTACCTACTGGCCAGCGTCCCAAAATTAAAGGGAAAACTGCGTCCGTGTTAAAAGGAGATGAAAGCAAACAGACTAAACTAACACCTGGAAGGGGAAGCATGTGCCAGGATGAGCTGGCCCCCCAGAAACACGCTTTCGCTAAACACCAGTCTTTGTGTACAGTATTAGTAAAAACAACTGTTTAAGGCGCCCACACGCGAACAGATGTACTCGCTTGAATAACAGGTCTTTAAGTTCTAACCCAATCGTTCTTTTGACTTCAAAAGGTTGAGATACCGAGTCGATAGCTCAGGTGCAAATATGGGACCTGCGTGGCAGTCGGTGGGCTGTTGAGCTGACCCCCCGGCTTAAAAATACCAATATTTATTTACTAATACAAATGTGCAGTTGGGCAGAACGATTTTCAAGTGAATAAAGGCCGCAGGAGTGGTAAATCCCTGGAGCAACGCCAAGGCCCAGCAAACTGTAAACAAAAGGAGCATGGCGAGGAGCGCCCAGGCGCGTTTCAACGAGGAGGCCCGTTTGTTTTGTTTCTTCTTATTGGCCTTTCTCGGAGGCCTGCTGCCAGGGAAGGGCGTTTTCTTGCGTGATAAACTTTGGCTCACCGAGAGCTGCTGCAGGGACGCGGGGCGGTGTGCAGGATGCAGCCTCAGCAGCGGGGCCGAGGCAGCTGACGGGTGGGAGCCCCGAGGAGGGGGTTGTATGCGCTCACACGCGAGGATTGATTAATTCTCCGCTTGGCACCACATCCAGAGGCGCCAGGGAGGAGCCGGGGTTTATAACGGGCCTCGCTTCCAAGGAGGAACAAGAGGGGTCAAGGTAATGAACCCGCCGTCCAAACCAAGGCGCAGGGGGAGGGAACCCAGGGGGCGTGGGCAAGGAACGGTCCAAGCACAACACAATGGGGGAAAGGAAGAAACCTTTCTTCCAAAAACAAGAGGGGTGGAGACCCCTGGAAAACACTTGCCGCCCACGAGTTGGACTGAGATAAGTAAATACATCACGATGACCCATCTCCTGCTTGGCGCAGTTGCAAAAATAAGATGAAGCGTGTGGTGGGGTGTTTATACAGGGCAAATGAAACGGATAAGCAACTACCGTTCTTTTTTTAGAGAAGGGAAAATGAGTGAAGATTACGTTTTCAACGAGACATCATTCTTAACAGGAGATTACAAGAAACTCGGCATTTTATTGAACCTTGGGACAAAGCGCGCCCACGCAAACGTGATTTTTTTCTGTGGTGGGGGGGGGGTGGGGGGGGGTTATGGGCGAAAGCAGTACCACAAAATACAAATTGCTCAATAATATTTTGTCAAACGTGTGGGTTCACCTCACACAAGGGATCGGATGTAGGGGTTCACCTCCCCAGACTCCTCACAGGGAAACCCAGTCTTTCGGGTTATTTTCAGTTGACCAGGGGCTGTTTTCTGGAGGAAGGACGAGAGGGGGAGGGGTCCGGGGTCAACAGAGATGAACCGCCCACCCTCCTCCTCACAGCTGTCCAGCAAGCACCTGAAAGCCAGGCGAAGGGACGAAATACGAATTACTCACTGACCTTGCACGGCGCCCAGCGGTAGAGAAACTATTATATACTCAATGTAGAGCAGGACATTATCCACATGCTACTGCTGAACTACAGGGCCCCGCTGCACACAATATAGCTCCCTGAGGCGGTATTTCCACTCGGTCCTGACGCAGATACGGTACCATCGGGGGGAGTCTGCCTTAGACACGGTCACAGGGGGTTCCTCTCGCCAGGCTGGTGGTGCAGATAGTGTCACAGAGGGCTCCGACATCCAGACCCGTGATGCAGTCAGTAACAGTGGGTTCCTCTATCCAGGCTCCCAAGGACAGGTACTGAAGCACAGGGGAGGCCTTTTACAAGGCTCCAGCTGCAGACACTATCACGGGGGGAGGGGGGGTGAGGAGGGGGACCGAGGGGGTGCCCTTTCCAGGCTCATGCTGTAGAAATCACAGGGGGTTCTCCTCTCCAGGCTCCAGCTGCAGACACTATTGGGGGGGGGGGGGGGGGGGGGGAGGTTCCCTCCCCCTCTCCAGTCTCCTGCTGCAGACACTATCACAGGGGG